>NC_062551.1:167224602-167536514 GCF_016906955.1 Phacochoerus africanus
CCCTTCTCCCTTTCCCCCCGCTCCTCCCTCCTGAGGTCTGGATCCCGATCCCCTCCTAAGTGATTGTATCCTGGGAGCTCTACTCCTCCCGCTCGGGTCCCTGACGGCTGTCGGGGCTGAGGTCCTGGAGATACACACTACTAACCCTCACCTTTCACAAACGAGGAAAGAGACACTCTTGCCTGGGCCCACCGACCCCTCCATCTTTGCTAATGACGCCCCCCCCCCTTCCCGTGCCTCCCGTTTCCCCAACCCCGCCAACATGCCTTCGACTGACCTGCACTAGAGTTGGAGGGCAGCAACTGCAGCGCCAAGATGCCCTGACGAATCATACTGACCAGCCCAAGATCAGCCGTCACCATGGAGACTCCCACTTTCCGGCCAGGGGGCTCCCCTGAGTCTGGGGACTGGTCCTCTGCCTGACCCAAGTTACAGAAAAGACAGAATGGGACAGGTGGCATGGCTGCCCCATCCGCAGCCAAGGAAGAATCTATAGCTCAGCGTTACCCAGGCCCGACAGGCCTAATCCTGTGAGGACCCTAAACCCCTACTGGGCAGCCAGACCCTGACTATGCTCCCTCCCCTAATGTGTGTTCAGATCCTGACCCTCAGATGGGCAGGGAGTCCAGCTCCACATGAAGCTCCAGACGGTACTGAGGCAGAGCTTCCCACCTGTTGCCAATAAGGTGCCCTTCCCACATTTTTCCACTGCCATGATGAAATATCTCATACACCCATCAAATTAAGTCTTCAGACACAAAAATGTCGTCTGTCTGGCTATTTCTGAGCTATCTCAAGGAACAAGAGCGTGCACTGCCGTGAGCCTCGGAAGCTTTATCCCTGACTCTGCAAAATCCCAGAGCCCAAAGCCATCCACGGTCACCTTCTCAGATGCACAGGGGAGAAGAGCGGGACTGAAAAAAACACAAGCAAATGGCCTTTACATCTCTTCCCAGCAAGGATGTGTGTCCGGGGAAGTGTATCTGAGCCCTCTTCTAGTAGGGAACCTATTGTATGCTCCCACGAGCACTCCTTTCCTTGGCTCCGTCTGCCCCTGGCCCTTGGCCCATCCCCTCCTATACTTCGCTTGTCCCTCCTCCCCACCCTCTGTCCCTTAACAGCTCCCATGGCACATGGAGGGTCCCCGGCCAGGGGTCGAATTGGAGCTGCAGCTGCCAGCCTGCGCCACAGCCACAGCAACATGGGATCCGAGCCACATCTGCGACCTACACCACAGCGCAGGGCGGCACTGGGTCCTAACCCACTGAGCGAGGCCAGGGTTTGAATCTCCATCCTTGTGGATACTAGTGAGGTTCATAACCTGCTGAGCCACAGTGGGAACCCCCTAGAGCTCCTCCTCCAAAGCGGCCTCTACCCGCCTTCTCTCCCACATACCTGGCTCGGGGGGTCATACTGCTGCTGCAGCATTGTGGCCACCTTGTCCTCGAAGAGACAGAGCTGCTCATACACCTGCTGCAGGAACACCTCCCTCTGGGAAGGGTCCAAAAGGCAGCCCTGGACCAGCACCTGAGAAGCGCAGGGAAAGAGGGAGACATGGAGTTGGGGCGACACGGGGCAGTACCCCTCAGATGTCCCTACTCATCCGCCTCGCAGGGCTTCCCCAAGCCCCCCCGCATGGGGGCGCCATGAGACCTTCCAGCTTCTCCCATCTTGGCCCCTGGGACCTTATTTACAAGCTGCCCTATCTTGCCAGGCAGAGCCTTTTTCATTCTGACCCATACTTTTTTTTACATTTTAGTTGATATCTAAGCACTGCACACAGAAGCTGTTCTGGACCTCTTCTTTCTTCAGCTCAACATCTTGTTCCTCCAATGAATGCTCCTCCCTTCCTTGTTACCCTCAATGGATAACTCCCACCCCCTCTTCACAGAGAAAGGACCCCCCCACTCACCGGAACCCTGAGGACGTGCTACTCCCCAGCCACTGAAAACGCCCTCAGCCTTGGCTGGGTGTTTACATCTATCGTGTTCTTGTCCCTCCTTTGAGGCTCAGGAAATTCCTCTTCCTCCCCCTTCTCCCTAAAGCTAAACGCTCCACCTGATCTTGGATCTTCTGTCCCTAGTATCTTCGTTCTCTCTCCACGGGATTTCTTTCCTTCTACTTCCAACATAAATAAGTGCCGCATCCTATTAATCAGCCCAGGGGCTCCTGCGGTGGCCTCGGGATCCCTCCTCCCTCCCGCCCCGCCCGCCCCACGTCAGCCTCCTATGACCTGTCTACTTCTCCCCACCCCTGCCTCCCGTGCAACAGCTGCTCCTTCACTCTCTATTCAGAGCTGGGTGAGTGGGTAGGGACAGCCGGAAGACGTGAGAGCGGGATTCTGGACCACTTAAAGGCCTGACTGTGAGAAGAGAAACAGAATCAGAGAAATAGCGGGAACGGGGACTATGGAAGGGTGAGAAAAATGTTCAGAGCTGTACTGTTTAGAAGAGTGAGAACTGGGTCAACCCAAGAGTCCAACAATAAGGGTTTGGCTAAATATATAAGGTCAGAATATGAGAAAATAGTTAAGTCAAGCAGCCATTAAAAATTCCATTTCCAAGGAATATTTAGTGACACGGAAAAAGGCCCCTATTATACTTTAAAAAGCAGGATGTGGCGTTCCCGTTGTGACTCAGCAGTTATGAACCCGACTAGTATCCATGAGGATGCGGGTTCGATCCCTGGCCTTGCTCAGTGGGTTAAGGACCTGGAGTTGCTGTGAGGTGTGGTGTAGGTTGCGGACGCGTCTCCGATGCCGCATTGCTGGGGCTGTGGCATGGACTGGCAGCTGCAGCTCCGATTCGACCCCTAGCCTGGGAACTTCCACAGGCCGCGGGTGTGGCCCTTAAAAAAAAGCAAAAAAAAAAAAAAAAGAAAGAGAAAGGCAGGATGTAAAAAGGTGTGTCTGCAGTGAGCCTGACAAGTTTCTCTTCTCTCTGGATGGAGGGTCGGTGGTGAGGGAAATAAACACGCACCCAAAGACAAGAAAGGCATATTCGATAACAGGCCAATGACGATTATCTCTGGGCGGTGTATGATGAGCGAGCTTTGTTTTTCTTTATATTTTATGTAGTTTTCACACCTCCTTCCATGGACAGGAACTATGAATGCGACCACGAGTTTTTCTGTTGGCCTTTTGTCTTTTGTTTGAGAACAGCAGGATCCGTCTTGGGGGAGCTCTAGAGCCAGTGGGGAAGGCACCTACCTACGCAGTGGCCTCACTGACAGGAGGCCCTGGGGCTTCCCGACGTTCTCAGTCCTCGCCTTTTCCACAGCTGCCGTCCTTGTTCAGACCTTATCTCTTCTTTCATGTTGCAATAATCTTCTGTTCTCCTCAGTGCAGATTTGCCCTCAATCCATTTTCCTCACTGGCCTCAAACAAGTGTGAGCTTCCCCGGGTACACACCTGATCCTGCTCCTGGCATTCCAAACCTCTCATGGTTCTCTACGCCTGGGGCTGAGCGTTTTAATAGCTCACATTTGCGTGTTTTCCACGTGGCAGGCACTACTTTCAGGGCTTGACGTGTAGTAATGCACTCGCACACCAATACTGGTCCTGTTGACACCCCATTTTGCAGAAAAGACCCAGAGGCACAGAGAGGTTAAATAACTTTCATGAGGGCACACAGCCAGTAAGTGGTACAGCGAGGACGCAGAGAAGGCGACATGGTGCCAGACTCACTGCTCGTCATGACCCCACGAAACTCCTCACAGAATAAAGTACAAGTTCGGAGCCATGACCTTCGAGGCCCTTCCTAAACCTTGCCCCATCTCTCTCTCCAGCCTCCTCTTTGCCACCCTCCTCCCCTTGCCCTCCTCCCCGCGGAAACGTCATCCTGTCGAACTGAGTAACGGGAAGTTCCCTCCAACACCCCTGAGTGAGAGCACAGGCTCACGGCTCTAGTCTTGGCTTTTGCTGGCTCCTCTGCCCCGAAAGCCCATTTCCTTTGCTTTGAAGAGTTAACCTCACTTTATCCTCCAAGGCTCCGCTCGAGTGCTTCTTTGTGCAAAAAGTCTTTCCCGCTGCTCCCCAGGCTTGGCTGGGTTGCTCCCACAGCACCTGAGTCATACCTTATCAGTGCCCTGAGTACATTCAACTGAAATTACCTCTGTCGACATCTGTCTCCCCTACTAAACTCCCAACCCCTCCTATTGGGATACGGGCCAGTACCTGATTCATCTGGGCCTCCAGGACCTGGCCCAGGCCTGGCATAGAGCAGGCATCAGTAAGTGTTTGTCAAGCTGAACCAAGTGTCGAGTGATTACCTAATACCCAAGCTTTCCCCGCCTTGACTGTGTGCACCTGCAAAGCCTGACCTCTGTCTGGGGAGGCAGACCACAACAACAGCCCCGACACGCGCACTAGAACACTTTAAACTAGGGCAGCGGGCTTGGATCCAGGCTTGCACCCATCGGCTTGTTGCATATTCCAGCCCCTTAGATGCTGTTCCTTGCATCCCCTTCTCTCAAAGGCAGTGTGACAGCTGTGGTGACAATGTCGCCATCAGGGATAGTTTCAGGGGTAAGCCCCTCCCAATGAGTGAAGAGCGGTGAAGAGCAGATGAGGGGAAACTGCGCCAATGCTTATCAAAGCCAAAAACAGATATTCCGGTAACAGACTTGGCCACTCTCCAAAAGGAGTGCCTTCTGATAGCCTGCTTGGTGCTGGATAAGCCCTGTAATTATCTGTATGGTCAGCATGACACCCGCCAGTTCGCAGGGCTCAGAGAAAATGACCCTCCTCTAGCCTTGGAAGAAATTATTTTTCTAGGTCTTTGTTATGTTTCAAAATCATAAACCCATCCCAAAAGACCACCTCCTGGTGGTAGCGCCAGGAATTAGGACCTTAGCAAACCTTCTGACGGAATTCAGAAGGGGTGAGGAGAGAACACGGACATTCAGGGGCCCGGACCAGAGACTTAGAGGAGCCGTGAGACGGGCATTTGTCCATGGGTGCTGCCCACCCTAAAGCTTACGGGAAGGCCCTTTAGGACCAGAGCCGGAGCCTCAAAAGGAGGGAGGCTCACGGTGATGACCAGGGAACAGGTTCAAGAACAGCAGGGGACTTAGGGCACGGGGAGTAGAGATCAGATAAGGCCTTGGTCAGTGGCCTCTTGGCAACGAGGTCTGAGGCTGCCAACGCGGAGCAAGGATGCAATACCTGGTGGGACTGCAGGCCAATGATCGAGGAGTAGGCCTGGACGGTGACGTAGATCTCAGGCTGGAAGTCGATGCAAGATCCAGGCACTCGGAAGGGCCGGAGCAGCCCGCCAAGGCAGCGGGACAGGGCATGGAAAACCTCATCAAACAGGATCTCCCCTGTGGAATCGTCCTGAGGGCAACGCAGAGGAAGGTCTCGCGAGGGAAACCGAAGGCAGCCCTGAGCCGAGGGCAGAAAACGAGCAGCTTCCGTGGGCCAGGGGGGCTCTTACGTTAAGGGTGATCACGCCCCCCAAACACACTGCCACAGATGGAATGGGATCTCTCTTCCAAACACCCACGGCTCCTTCACATGCCGGGCTCCTGGCCGCACTGAGAGGCCCCTATCCCAGCCTCTCCTTCCTACGTCCCGTCTGGCTATCCCCCCCGACCCCTTACCACAATGCCAGTGGATGGGCTGAGGTCCAGCTCAATGACAAATCGATACTGCCAAGCCAGGAAGGTGACCCGGGTGGAGGGTACGAGGAGGAATGGCCTGGGGACCACTGGTTCATCTGGCTGCCACCCAGGAGGCAGGACACTGAGGACTTCCAGCTCCTGCTCAGACTGAAGCTGCCAGTCCAGACGGAGAGAAAAGAAAGGAGTCGGGGAGGGATGGCCTCTTTCTTTCCAGGACCTGCCCTCCATGTCCAAAATGACGCATCGTGGGCTCTGTTTCCCACGACCCAACCGCACACGCATTCTAGCTGGAGAAATGAGTAAACAAAACTTCCCCTGTGGAATCGCCTCGTGAGCACTCTAGGCCCCTCCGAGAATCGGATCTCTCAGAGTTAGTCTCCCTTCCAGTCTGTTTCTAGAAGCCTCCTAAAAACAGATCCTCAGACCCAGCCCCTCACATCTGGTGTGTCTCTGGGCCTCACCAGCATCTCCTGGGGGGTGGCCTGCACAGTCTGATGCAGGTGATTGAGGAACCAAGCCAGGCGAACATTTCGGGAGATTCGGTAATCCTTTTTCATCAGCAGGAACACATGCCCAGCTTCTTCCACCTGGGGACAAAGAGACATTGAACAAATCTAAAAAAGTGCATTGACTTCCTCGTACATACAGATCACGGCGCAAGGAACTTGTCAAAGAGTTCAGAATCCACACGGGAGAGGTAAGACAGCAGAGCTAAAACCTCCGCCTGCCACCTCCGTGCAAGGTGTCCCCAAGCTTTCAATTCTCAGCGCTCTGCTCCCATTCCCCCAGAAAGACCTCTGTGTAGACCAAGTGACCTCTGCACATTCTGACACATATGTGAGTTTCTCCTACACACTCTAAGTTCCTTGAGCACAGGGACTGTGTCTTGCTCTGTTTTTGTGTCCCTGTGCTTAGCAAATTGCTTAATGCAGAGTAGACACGCAATAAGCCCAGCAGGTCCTCCTAATAAGCCTTGATGACAGCAGGCACAACAACGTTCACTGGGTGAATGACAAGCCTACTGGGAAACCTCAAAACCAGACGTATGTGGGTCACAATCTCCCGCTCCCATCCTTCTCTGTTGCCAGCACTCTAGTTCCTTCCACTGCCTCACGGGCAGGCGGTTCAATAATGTCCTAAGAAGCACCAGCTCCCTTGCCGCAACCCGAGGCCAGCCAAGTGTTGACTCGGGATGAATCCGACCTTTCCCCCTATCGACGCAGAAGTCACGCCAGCTGCTCACTGGCAGAAACGTGTCACATTGCCAGTGGTGTCACCAATGGTGGCCTTTACCAATCCTTTTCTTTTTCCTTGGTCACTAGCCTTCCCTATTCTGCTCGGGTTTTCCAATCTCTCAAACCCCACAGTCCTGACAGATAAACTTGTCTACTGTTTGACAGGGAAAATAAGGGTCAACGGGTCTGAAGTCCCCCACGTTTCTCCCTGATTAATCTTTATCTGTAACATTTCTTCACTCACTTGCTCTTTTTCTTACTCTCCTCCTATTCTAGATAAACTGCAAATTTCTCCTCCTGGAAATGCGAGACTGTGAGGAAGTGAGCAGAATTCAGTGACTGTCTGTTGAGAAATGTGGTATTGAAAGGAAGTAAAGTTTTGTTTTTGTTTTTTGTTTTTCTAATGATGGGGAAATATATCTGGAAAAGAGATGGGAAAAGTCCTGGAAAAGCAACAATGAAGCGTACCTGATGTTGGAGAAGAGTGTGGCGAGCAGAGATGCAACAACTAAAGATGAAGAAAGTCTCTCTCTTCTAAGACAGAAGGCAGGCATAAAGAGATATAGATGCAGAGGAGTTTCCACTGTGGCTCGGCAGTAAGGAACCTAACTTGTATCCATGAGGATGCGGATTCGATCCCTGGCCTCGCTCAGTGGGTTAAGGAGCTGGCATTGCCGTGAGCTGTGGTGTAGGTTGCAGACATGGCTCGGATCTGGCATTGCTGTAGCTCCGATTGAACCCCTAGCCTGGGAACTTCCACATGCCGCAGGTGTGGCCCTAAAAAGACACACACACACACACACACAATATAGATGCAGATACTGGGAAATGACAGGGATGAGAGTAGAAGGAAAAAGAGGGAAGGAACTCATGCTGATTGGGCACCTAAAATATATTCAATAGGACATTGTCAAGGCTAAGCACAAGAATTTCAGATTTCAGACAGCCTGGGTCTGAATCCCAAATCAGCCTCTTCTGAGCTGTGAGATCATGGGAAAGGTACTTATCCTACTTAAGCCTCAGTGTTCTCCTTTGTAAAAATGGAGATAAATCCTCACGCCAATCTAATTGTGCTGTTCTGTGGATGAAGGAAAAGCATGCATTTGAAGTGCTTAGCACAGCACATGGCACTTAATAAGAACATAATAACTGGAGTCCCCACCCTGGCTCAGTGGTTAATGAACCCGACTAGTATCCATGAGGATGTGGGTTCAATCCCTGGCCTTGCTCAGGGGGTAAAGGATCCACCGTTGCCATGAGCTGTGGTGTAGGACGCAGACTCAGCTGAGATCCTGGGTTAACATGGCTGTGGTGTAGGCTGGCAGCTACAGCTCTGATTTGACCTCTAGCCTGGGAACCTCCATATGCTTTGGCCACAGCCCTAAAAATACAACAGATAAAAAAAAAAAAAATAAGAGGAATACAGTAACTATTATAGGTTATTACCAGGCTCAATACTGGGCTCTTTATATAAGTAACTGCATTCAGTCTTCACACAAAACATTTAAGAGAAGGGGTTCCCTGGTGGCTCAGCAGGTTAAGGATCCAGTGTTGCCATGGCCGTGGTGCAAGTTTGATCCCTGACCCACAAACTTCTACATGCCATGGGCACAACCAACCCCCCCCCCCCACAAAAGTTTAACAGAAGAAAGCTGAGGTCCAAAAAAGTTAAGTGACACAGCATAATTAGTAGGCATAGGGTCAGAAGTCAAATTCTTGCCTGATGAGCGGCTGCAAAGCTCACTCCTGGGCGTGACAAAAGGTTCAAACTGGGGACTTAAGAGCAGAAAATATTTCAAGTGGTCGCAAGAATGAATATGACAGGGGTTTATAAACAGAACAGATGCTTTGACATAATCAGAAAGACAAAAGGACAATTTAAAGATTGACATGATGTGATCCGATATGGAGTCGTGTCTCTTTACCATCTGAAGTCACACGGTGGAAAACACTATTCTCTCTTGCTGGGTCCCACACAGGGCTGAGGATTTGGGATTTTGTCCAAGAGTTAGGTCAAGCTGCACTAAAAACAAAATTTTCCCCCTCTGGCTACCACATGATTCAGAAAGATCCCCTAACAACCAGGGAAGGTGACAGTGGCCTAGACCAGAGCTACACAAAGTAGCCGTCCTGTGAACTGTTTGAGATGCTTCCCCAATGAGACGACCAGCACTGCCTTTCACCGAGGCTTGGAAAAAGCCAGCTGAACTAACCTTCACGACAAGTGAGCTTAGGTTGTGATGGCTCTACAACTATAAATATAATAAAATACACTGAATTGTTTTAAAAAAAGACAAGTGAGCGTGGTTGCGTTTAAAGGAATCTTTAGAATAAGACGGGTAAGAACCGGTGACTAATTTGAAGTGTGGAGGAAAGTAACCAAACCAACAGACAAGAGAGATGCTGAGGAGACTGAGTCACATCAGAAACTGGGAAGCTGCGGATGATTTTCCCCAGTTAGCTAGAGAAATCAGATACAGTTATTTCCCATCATTGCCAACCACCACCCCCTTCAAAAGGTCCCATCCAATTGCATACTCTTATTGCCAAGCTCCTAAAAAGACAACAAGGGTCTCCGGGCAAAGAAGGCAATTGCAGCAAATTACTTGCCCTCTTTCTCTGATCCTTGGTCTCAGGATGAGATAATCTCACAAACCAGGCAACCTCTCCCTCAGGATTGACTGAGCTGGTGTGAGTGTGATATCAGTGAGCTCTCTTGTCTGTGAGTTGACTATGCTGGATCCTTGCCAAGGCTCTTATCTAAAAAAGGATGGGCTGGGGCTCAGTATTATCCGAATAGGAAGGATATCCCAGTTCTGCAGCCTTTTCTGTTTACCCTCTATCCCCAGAGCCTGAGGCACGGCCAGGCGATGGGATGCGCAACACAATTCTGCGGAAAACGTGAATTCCCTCTGTTTTAAGCAAAGCAAATTTGATATTTAAAACGAATCGTAAGCAGAACGCCTCCTCTCAAGGTGAGGCAATTTTAACACTGTTGTTTTCCTGTTGTTCTTTGGTAGTTAGCAAGACTTTTTCAAATGCCAGCCTGGCTCAGTTACGCAAGGAAACATCAAGGAGAGGAGTCTTGGCCCATACTGAACCAGGATTAAAGAGGGAGGAAACAGGCCTCTCGCACTGGGTTAAGGATCTGGCATTGCTGCCTGGCACAGTGGGTTAAGGGTCTGGCGTTGCCTTGGCTGTGGGAGGTTGCAGCTGTGGCTTGGATCGGATCCCTGGCTAGGGAGCTCCATAGGCCCCAGGGCAGCCGAAACCAAAAAAAAAAAAAAAAAAGCAAAAGAAGGAGGGGGAGCACATGTCCACAGTCCACCGGTCAGCACCACAGGGATTTGGGGGAATACTGGGTCCCTTCAGCTAGGACGAAAATCTTGGCAATTCTGCATTCACTACTAAACGAACTTTTCAGTGACTCCCTGCACGGTGAGGCATCTGTTAGGCATGCACGAAGCAGCCTGGACTTTATAGCACCCACCAAAGCTCATAACGAGGCATTTGTGCACTTTTTCATGTTCCCCCTACAAGTGTGCATGCTCTAAGGAAGTGGGGTGTCTACACACTGTTCTTTGCTGTAGCCCCAGCAATTGGCACAGTGCCAAGACACACTAAGGGTTCAAATAGTATTCGCTGAATGAATGAGGGAAACTCCCCTTGCAAACTGTGTTTATTCTCTTTCAAGCTATGTTCTTAATGTCTCGCCAATGATTCCTAATTCTTCCCTTTCATCAACGTCTGGTTTTTGTGGTTCGAGAATTCCCATCCTTCCTCATCCACTTTATGGAAAAACGACTCTATTGGTGGGATTTTTCCTTTGCCTCCATGAAAGTTGTTTCTACCAAGTTTCTGTCTCACGAGTACGTTCTTTCCCAGTATTATGTTCTTTTCCACGACCTGGAATCTGGGGAAGCGGGGTTCTGGGCTAAATTCCAATAGATTTATTTTAGACAGAAGTATAGTATTATGGAAAGAAAACCGATGTGATGGCTGAGCCTCTGGGCTTGAACTTTAGTTTCCTCCTCTTCAGCTTTTTGTGCTCAGCCCCAGAGAGTTGGCAGAGTTGGAAATTTCTTCATACTGAGCCAGGATCTGTCTTCTTGCAATTACCCTGATCTGCTCCCACAAAACTTACCTTATAATGGAGAAAAAAATTAATAACCACTCTAGTTAACATATTATTACAAACTGAGTAAGCGTGCCAAAGGATAAGAATGGGCTTTTTTGAAAGCATGTAACAAAGTAACCTGACTCAGGCTGGGGACTTAAGACAAAATGATCCTGGAGTTCCCGTCATGGCACAGCGGAAAACGAATCCCTCAAGAAACCATGAGGTTGTGGGTTCGATCCCCGGCCTTGCTCTGTGGGTTAAGGATCCGGCATTGCTGTGAGCTGTGGTGTCGGTGGAAGACGCAGCTCAGATCTGGCGTGGCTGTGGCTGTGGCGCAGGCCGGCAGCTGTAGCTCCGATTTGACACCCAGCCTGGGAACCTCTACATGCCACTAATACAGCCCTAAAAAGCAAAAAAAGAGAGAGAGAGATAGAGAGAGAGGAAGAGGGAGAGAAAACACTCCTGAGGGTTGAGCAGCAGGGTTTGCTAAGTGAGGAGGGAAAGGGGGATACACCAGGTGGAGCGCATAGATGAGCTGTACTATTTGAAAACTTTTTCGGACTATTTAATGGTAGGCTGCTTAATTTCACTACCGTGCAGCTTCCATTTCTCCACCTTGTCTCGAAGGTATTGATTGATGGACTGGCACGGCAAGGCCAAACTGAGTCTAGTTCATCCATCGGGTCTTAGAGAAACCCAGGAGTTCCCGTCGTGGCGCAGTGGTTAATGAATCCAACTAGGAACCATGAGGTTTTGGGTTGGGTCCCTGGCCTTGCTCAATGGGTTAAGGATCCGGTGTTGCCATGGCTCTGGTGTAGGCCAGCGGCTACAGCTCCGATTAGACCCCTAGCCTCCATGTGCCATGGAAGCGGCCCTAGAAAAGGCAAAAAGACAAAACAAACAAGCAAACAAACAAAAAGAATCCATTCTCTTAAAACCAGGAACACTTCCTAACTTGGAAGACTCCCCCCTCAAACACGACACTTCAATAACTACATTTTTATAAACACCAGCTCCAAGTTTTCTTCGTATTCAAAATGCAATTTATCAGAACCAAAAGACCCAAGAATTAAATTTAAGCAAAGTGTGATCCAAGGACCAGCTGCATCAGAACCACCTGAGGAACTTGTTAAAATGCAGATTCCTGGGCACCACCCGAGACCAACTGAACTAAGCGTTGAGAGGGCTCAGCAGTCTATATGCAACAAGTTCCCCCAAGTGACGCTTCCACTCTACTGTCTGAGAATCCCTGAGCCAGGTTGTTCTCACAGCGCCCACACTCACACGGACCTTTCATCCCGACTACTTAATCCTCCGGGGTCTGATATGCATGGGAGGAGGCTGGCAAAGAGAAAGCAGGGTTTTCAAGTCAGAGGCCTGGATTCAAACCTGGTTCTACTTGCTGTCTAGGTGGGCTTGGTCAAGTTACTTTTGCCAGTTTCTTCATCGAATATCTACTTGACGGGGATATTGTGCCAGTTAATCAGGAGAGCCAGGACAGTGAAGAGGAAGCCTGCCACTCTTTGGAACATTCACGAGGCCTACATCCCATTTACGGCAAGATGAATAAAACACTCTCAGGCACCGTGCCGCTCACCTCGTTAATCTGTGGCTGTTCGTTGCCCCCATCCCTTGGTGGGTGAGGTATGACTTACTTTTGGAGCCCTTTCCAACCCCGTGCTCTTTTCTGCTGACGGAAGTCCCACAGAATAACGCAGTTTCCACCTGCACCTGAACCACTGGGCTTACGCCAAAGTACTGAACCTCTGGCACGGCTTCAACCCGGATCTTCTCTGCCGGCCTTCTCTCTCACCCATCTCCCGCTGATTTTGAGCGCCAGGAGCAAATGCTGGTCCTCCTGCTTGTTGTCTGAGGCCCTTGGTGAAATTGCTTAACCTCTCTGCGCCTTAGTTCCTCATCTGTGAAACAGGTGAAAGAGTGTCTATTTCATGTGGATTTTCCAAGCATTAGCTGGGGCTCAGTAAGCACTCAGTGTTAGCTATTCTCATCTTTACTGTGTCTACACGGGCAGCTGCTTCCTCTCAGGTCTCTGAAGGCTCTAAGCTCCCCGCTTCAGGATCCTCACTATTCCCTTTGCCTGTAATGTGCTCGGACTCTTCTCAAGGACACCTCCTGCTCCTTCTTCAGGCTTAAACGTCATTCCTCAGAGAAGGCTCTCCGATCCACCCCCACCACTTAACAAAAGTAGGTTAAGAACCCCTGTGAAACACTCGGTTCACTCTGTACTCTTCCTTCGAGGCACTTATTATCATAATTCATTGTTCATTCATTCCATTAAAATAGGGAATGTGTCTTACCCTGCTCCGTATCCACCCTGATATTTAGCACAATTCTGAGCCCAGAGCAGCATACATAAAATAATTTAAGTATGTGAGGAATGAATGACTTCTTAAATCTGACTACGCCCAAACTTTCTCTCTTGGGGTTGTAATAACTTCTAACAATCAGTCACTGCCTAGGGCAGAACTCTTTAGTCCCTTTAGCTTCTGAGATAAAATTTTCAGAAATGCAAATCAAGAACTTGACAAAGGAATTTCCGACCGAGTGAGACTTCCAGGAGTATACGTTTTGATGCCAAGTTACTTTAGGTTTGCAGTGCTCAATATGGTACCCACTGCCATACGAGGTTACCCAGCACTTGAAATGTTGCAAGTCCAAAGTGAGATACGCTCTAAGTATAAAATACACTCCGGGTTTTAAAGACTTGGTACAGAAAAAGAATGTTAAATATCTCATGTGTTTTTAAATGTTTTGAAAAATGATGATATTGGGGGAATATGGGGTTAAATCAACTATATTAAAATTACTTTTACCTGTTTCTTTTTACTTTTCTAAATGTGGCTACTAGAAAACTCACATATATTTGGCTTGCACCAGACTGCTATTAGACAATGCTGTTTTAGATTATCTGTCTAAAAGGTATGCTGTATTTCACTACGACATTTCTCCATGTCCTCTCATTTTAATCCATAACAAAACATACTCCACATTCCTTCATGGGTTTTTCTTATTACTGCTATTTCTGATGCATAGGCTACTCCGCCATTGATTCTTTCAAATAGGGTAGTTTCCTACAACCACGTTTAATCCTGGGTCTTGTTACATCACATGCCAAAGGATCAGGAGATTTACCATCCTGTGGCAACTGTACTGCTTATACTGGAAACATTATGACCACCATACTACAGCAGACCACCTGTTTGGGAGTCTTAGCTCTGCTACTTAACTAGCTGTGTAACTTTGTTGCCCTTAACATTTTGTGCCTCCGTTTCCTCAACTGAAAAATGGGGATAAATAATCACGTCTGCTTCTTCGGGTTGAGGGTATCAACTGATGGGGTAAAGCAGGACGACGGTACCTGGCACGCGGCACGCATTCAATATGTTATGACAACTCTTTTGTGCCATTTCATTTCACACGTCTCTCACCCTTCCCGTCTATCATATTCTAATACTGGGCACCTTTCCTGGTGATGTTCTTTTCAAACCAGATCTTCTAACTTCAAAACTTTGCTACTCCCTGGCTGAGGGTAGCACTTGGGTAAGGTACTTAACGTCTCTCACTTTCCAGTGTCTTACATATAAATGAAACTGGACATAGCCACCTTCCTTGCACAAGTCTGAATAACACAATGCATATCAAGTTCCTTGCATGGTCCTTAACAACTAAGGGATACCCCATGTGCATTTTCTGGTTTAAAATATGTGATCCTCACAAAACACCCTAAGACAGGTGTTTAAGAAGCAGGAAACAGTCAAGCCTTGCCCGAAGTTGCAGAGATGGCTACAGGGCAGCGCCAAACGAAGTGAACGACGTTTCACTCCGAATCAAAAAAGAATATATATATATATATTTTTTTTTTTTCTTTTTCCCCCCACGAAACCGAAGCTGCCTTTCAAAATCATGAGCGCTGGAACTAAATTAATTCATGCTGATTATGTCATTCTAATACGTGAAGAAATGAAGCACCAGCAAAGTAAAATCAAATTGCAAAATCAAAATACAGGCATTGTTAATACCATTAGGAAGTCGGAGAACCCGAGGGCCCCAGAGTTGGCGACGTGAATGAAATCTGAGCAAACAGAACAGAGCGACGAGCTTCTCCTCCAGCCCCCCCAAGGAAAGTGCGGACCGCGGGGTGAGGAGATGCAACTGCCGGGCCTTCGGGGCTAGCCCCGCCGCCCCCAGACCCGGAGGAGGCCACGGCCGCACCCGGCCGCCGGACCCTCCCCCGCGGATCTCGGGGACCAGCGCTGCGCCCGCCCGCCCCTCACCTCCGGCTCCGGGCGCTCCGAGGCCATCACACAGCCCTCCCGCGCCGGCCCGGGCCAGAGAAGCCCTCCAGCTCGTGACCCCTGACCCGGCTGCCTCTCGCCCGAAGGAACCGGAAACGAATGGGAGGATCGAATCCTAACTTTCTGATTGGCTGCCTTGGAAACCGGAAAAGGAAGGGGTTGACGCAACCTCTGCTCCCGCGATGCAGGTGAGGACCGGGTTGGCGCTCGTGACCGCTACTCAGCGTCGGGGTACCGGGACGGAGAGTGGGCTGGAGAAAGTGAGGGGCTGGAGCTGAGAGGAGTGGGTAGAGCCATCGGCCGACGGCTAAAGGGACGCGGGATGGAGGCGAGGCCCACTGGAGAGGGAGCGGCATTGATGACAGATGGGGGTGGAGCCCGGCTGGGAGGCCGAGACTGCCTCTGAGTTGGGAGGGGGAAGGCAGCACCGACTTGCTGGGGGGTGGGAAAGGGTCGGTCGTTTGGGAAGGTTAAGATGCAGTCCAACGAAGACAGCTCAAGAAAGTGCCGCATTGACTCAGGTCCCGGCCCAGGCTGTTGAATGGCCGCTGTTGGCTGCCGACACAGCAGAGGATCTATAACTGGAGAGAAGCCCGAGAGTGGAAGGAATTGTGGGACCGCAGTGACACAAGCCAAACTAATGTAGTCTGAGGCCAGTGGCTGGAACCCAGAATCAAGGCTACTGTCTTGTATATTGGCGAGTTCGCAAGACAGTTCTACCTCCTTCTTCCTAGCCTGTGGCCCTGTGGTAGTTCAGGATGAAATGAAGTAAAGATGAAGAACCAAGATGGACAGGAAATGCTTGGCAGACAACCCCTCACCAGCATTTAAAATAGTTTAGTACTTAGGGGCATGTGCATTTTTGTTTTTGTTTTTCATTTGTCAGTTTCTTGTACCTGGTAGTCTGTCAGTAAATTTTATAGCTTGACTAAGCTTGTGAAAGGGGCACAGGAATTTTGGCACAGAGATAAAATGTGTGCAGGTTAATGGAGTTCCTGTCGTGGCTCAGTGGTTAACGAATCCAA
The DNA here is from genome assembly GCF_016906955.1 of Phacochoerus africanus. NCBI lineage: Eukaryota > Metazoa > Chordata > Mammalia > Artiodactyla > Suidae > Phacochoerus > Phacochoerus africanus. Next base: position 167,240,921 of record NC_062551.1, read on the forward strand.
CTAGGAACGATGAGATTGCGAGTTCGATTCCTGGCCTCGCTCAGTGGGTTAAGGATCCGGCGTTGCCATGAGCTGTGGTGTACGTTGCAGATGAGTCTCAGATCTGGCGTTGCTGTGGCTCTGGCGTAGGCCAGTGGCTTCAGCTCCTATTAGACCCCTAGCCTGGGAACCTCCATATGCCACAGGAGCGGCCCTAGAAAAGGCAAAAAGACCAAAAAAAAAAAAAAAAAAAGAGTGCAGGTTAATTCAGCAAAGAGCTTGAAACAGCAAATGCTGAGGACAGAGGAAAGGGGGAAATGGCCGTGGTGGTGGCAGTGGCAGGTGTTCAAAGGAACCTTCACATGTAGGTAGATTTTTCAGAAATTGTGTCATTGGCAGGAACAGCCAGGCTCCCAAGGCAGGTTTAGGACAGCAGAAGTCAGAGTACATATGCTGCAGAGTGGCACAAAAGATAATGACCCCGAGGCATTAGGTCTGCTGAAGACTGCTCAGTGAGTGAGAGTATAGTGTATGTGATAGGAAACCAAGCACGGATTAGGGGTGATGAGAGAAAGGAACCAGTAGGTAGGAGGAATTAGGCCAGGCGAGTGGGTTGAAAGGTCTGAGGGTTGGTGCTGTCTATAACCCTGATCCCAAAGATAGAAAACAGCCTGGCTCTCCCTGTGCCAGTGAGATCCTGTGTCACATGACTGGTGTTGTGCACTGTCATCCTGGCTTTTCAGCCCGCCTCTGTGTGCACCAGCCTCACCCTCATCTGAGTAACATCCTATTCCTGTTGGTGCAGAGGGAGGAGAAGCAGCTTGAGGCATCCTTAGATGCACTACTGAGTCAAGTGGCTGATCTGAAGAACTCACTGGGGAGTTTCATTTACAAGTTGGAGAACGAGTATGACCGGCTGACCTGGTAAGCAACGCCAGGGCAAGCTGGGGAGGGCTCCATGGGTGGGGGGGCCAGGTCACCAGGTGGATAGGACATTGCCAGTGATGTAAACATTTGTCAGTTTGCAAACATCCTTTGATTTAAAAAGAGCTGAGTTTCCCAGTGTGTAACATTGAAGTTGGCTTTGGGCCTCCCTGTAAGGAAGCAGAGAAATGCCCAGTTTTCCACCTCAGGGTCTTTCTAGCTTTTGATTCTCACCCTTTGATGTCTCTGGGAGGAGGTCCTCCCACTGCAGTATTCATATTGGATCTCGTGCCTTGGATGTGGCTGAGTCTTTTAGGTCCAGTCTACTTTGAAAATGTAGATCCTATATTTAGGTCGGAAAGGAGGCTTTTAGCTAGTTTCTGAAGTTTGAGTGATAATGGTGGAGCTATGGTTCTTGTTTTGCTGCTGTTCTCACCCCATTCAAATATAGCATTCCCCCTTGATTTGTGGGGGGTAAGCTTTAAGACCCCCGCTGGGTGCCTCAAACTGATAGTATCACACCCTGTACTGCATATACTATGCATTTTTTTCTCTACTAACTGGATGGGTATTGTACACAGCAAAGATAGGCTGGGCAAAGCAGTGATTAACATCCCAGCTGGGACAGAGCAGGATGAAGCCAGAATCCATCACATTACTCAGAACAGTGCCCAATTTAAAATTATAAATGGAGTTCCCGACGTGGCACAGTGGTTAACGAATCCGACTAGGAACCACGAGGTTGCGGGTTCGGTCCCTGCCCTTGCTCAGTGGGTTGACGATCCGGCGTTGCCGTGAGCTGTGGTGTAGGTTGCAGACGCGGCTCGGATTCCGCGTTGCTGTGGCTCTGGCGTAGGCCGGTGGCTACAGCTCCAATTTGACCCCTAGCCTGGGAACCTCCATATGCCACGGGAGCGGCCCAAAGAAATAGCAAAAAGACAAAAATAAAATAAAATAAAATTATAAACTGTTTACCTCTGGAATTTGCCATATAGTATTTTTGGACTGTGGTTGACCACAGGTAGATGGAACCTCAGCAAGTGAAACTGCAGATTGGGGCTTGCTATTGTAATGCCCTACCGTCTTTCTCCCATCTGTGTCAGAAAGTGAAAGTATGTCCCTCTTTCTTAACCCCATAATCGCTGTAGCCAGTCTAATTCCCATCCAGAGCAGCCAGAGGGCTGTGAGTCTTTTGGGGGTGGGTCTGGGTATTCCTGATCTGAAAGACCACTTTGAGGCTACTTTCCTGAGCACGTTCTGACACCTTCTTACCACCACCAGGCCGTCTGTCCTGGACAGCTTTGCCTTGCTTTCCGGACAGTTAAACACTCTGAACAAAGTCTTGAAGCATGAAAAGACACCGCTGTTCCGTAACCAGGTCATCATCCCCCTGGTGCTGTCCCCAGACCGAGATGAAGATCTCATGGTAAGAGGCAGAGGGTGCAACTCGGGCAGTTGACTCCTTAGACGAGGACTTAGAGCACAGCTGTTGGGCGGCTCTTCTGGAAGTTCCGAATGTGCAGTAGGACGTCGCAATGAGAAGTGGGGCCTGGGAGTTCCCATCGTGGCTCAGTGGGTTAGGAACCCGACTGGCATCCATGAGGATGCGGGTTTGATCCCTGGCCTTGCTCTGGGCTAAGGATCTGCTGTTGCCGTGAGCTGTGGTGTAGGTTGCAGAGGCGCCTGGGATCTGGCGTGGCTGTGGCTGTGGCGTAGGCCAGCGGCTGTAGCTCTGATTGGACCCCTAGCCTGGGAACCTCTATATGCCGTGGGTACGGCCCTAGGAAGAAAAAAAGAAATCAGTGAGGGCTGCATTTTGATTTTGGAGCCCTTGCTTTTTTCCTTCTGGAGTTGGGAGAGCCACTCCTAAATAGCATTGAATTTACTCCAGGTCTGCATCACCAGGGCCGACACAGTTCTCGAACAAAAAGTATGTTCTTTTGTGACGTTCTCTCTTTCGGTCTTTGATGAAAATGTGGCAGAGGGAGGTTTATCCCTGGGTCCCGTAGAGGTGGGGATGGGAGGAGACAGAAATGAAGGCTGGAGTGAGGGGAACAGTGTCCTGGAAAAAGCCGGATATTGTAAGTGTCTGGTTGTTTTCCCTGAAAGTGCAGTGTCTGTCTGGAGAAGGAACTACGTGTGTATCAGGCAAGAGTGAGCCCTCCTGGACGGCACAGTAGATGAGTAAAATCTGTGTTACAGCGGCAGACGGAAGGACGGGTGCCTGTGTTTAGCCATGAGGTGGTCCCTGACCATCTGAGAACGAAGCCTGACCCTGAGGTTGAAGAGCAAGAGAAGCAGCTGACCACGGACGCTGCCCGCATCGGTGCTGATGCGGCTCAGGTGGGACTGGGTCACTGCCCTGCTGCCCCCTCCCCCAAGTTTTATCCTAAGAAGCTGGGCGTTCTCCCTGCTTATGGTAGGGATGTACAGTTGGTTTCACCCAGGTTGCCCCCGCAAAAGCACAAGGAAGAAACCTCCCTGGAATCATTTCTTGCCTGCCCTAATCTCTGCACACATTTATGTGTTTTACAGAAGCAGATCCAGAGCTTGAATAAAATGTGCTCAAACCTTCTGGAGAAAATCAGCAAAGAGGAACGAGAATCAGAGGGTGGAGGTACGGAGGGAGCGGGCGGCAAAGCAGAGGAGGGAAGAGGGCTGAGATCACTGGAGGAGGCAGGGTGGGCTTTTGTTTTTGTTTTTATTTGGCCACACCTGCAGCACACAGACGTTTCTGGGCCAGGGATGGAACTGGTGCCACAGCAGCGACCCAAGCCGCTGTGGTGACAACCCCGGATCCTGAACCTGCTGTGCCGCGGGAGAACTGTGGAAGGGCGGTTTCGGTCGTGGTGCGGGGGGGGGGACGTCAGGCTGTGCTGCTTCGGAAGGAGCCTGCGTGCACTCGGTCAGCCTTTTATTTTTTTACACTCACGGCTGGCCTGGAGCAGGTGGAGGAAGTGGGCCCAGTGGGAAGGGAGGAGTCTGAGGTGGTCCTGGGGGTCCTCTGGCTCTGCCTCGGAGCTGCCCGGGAGTCCAGGTGCTGCCGAGGTCAGAGCTCCGAGCCCTGGCACTCACACTGGTCTGTGCTGCTCAGTCCGGGGCCAGAGGCGTACCTCAGGGTCCCCCTCGCCTTTTGCTTCAGGTCTCCGGCCGAACAAGCAGACCTTTAACCCAGCAGACACTAATGCCTTAGTGGCAGCCGTTGCCTTTGGGAAGGGACTGTCTAACTGGAGGCCTTCAGGCAGCAGTGGTCCCGGCCAGCCGGGCCAGCCAGGCGCCGGGACAATCCTCGCAGGAGCCTCAGGATTACAGCAGGTGCAGATGGCCGGAGCGCCAAGTCAGCAGCAGCCAATGCTCAGTGGGGTGCAGATGGCCCAAGCAGGTCAGCCAGGTAAGGTGACAGGGGTTGGCATGGTGGCAGACCTTGGGCAGGGGATGGGAGTGAGCTGGGTTATCTAGGCCCCCAGCATCTGGAGATGTTCTCCTTTCCTCCCTTGGACTGTGACCCAGAACAAATTTGAGGAGTAAAGCTCTCATTTGAGCCTCCGTTTATAATAGGCAGCAGGCAATGAGGAAGACCTCTGACTAGCAGAAATGGCTCTCACCTCGCACCCCGCCTCAGACCTTTGTCTCAGCTGCGCTTCTGTCCCCTTCCCTCTGCCATGTGAGGTGTGTTATCCATGTCGTGTCTTAAGTAGACCTCAGAACCACTGGGTAGGTGCCCTGGGAATCGACAAGCCGGCAGGTCTTCCGGTGCTGTGGGTACTCTCTTCTGCGCACCTGTCTCTCCTGCTCACTTGCACTTATCACAAGAATAGTCTAGAGGAGTTCAGAGGCCAGCACCTGGCAGAGGTATCTTCTTCCAAGCAGTCCAGGCAAGGGGACAATGAAAATAAGAGAGAACATGGCACTCCTTTTCCTGTGACATTAAATGGGGGGTCCCATAGGTTTAGCTCTTTCTTTCCGGGAGGGGATGAGCAGGAACCTGCTGGGGTGCGTTCCGACCCCTCCCACTGGTCCTCCGCCTAGACACCGTCAGGCAGAGGGCTGAGTGAGGAGCCGTGTCTCTGAGCTCTGCCACCCGGGGTCCCAGGCCACTGAGATTCTGAGCTGATAGGGGAAGTGACCGAAGGGGACGTGAGAGACCACGTTTCTGATTTGCTGTGAATGTCTTGCTGTGCCTCAGTTATCCTTCTTCATATTCCTTTTAGGGAAAATGCCAAGTGGAATAAAAACCAACATCAAGTCAGCTTCAATGCATCCCTACCAGCGGTGAGTGTGGCTGGCAACCTCCACTCCCAGGTGCCTTTGCAGAGCTGGGCAGTGAGATTGCCTTCTGCCCAAAGCTGACCTGGATGGGTACGAGAAAAAGAACACGGGCTTTCAGCAGCAGACACCTCCCATCTCCTCTGCTGACTAGCTGTGTGACCTTGGGCAAGTGACCTCATTTTTCTGAGCCTGTTTCCTCGTTTTTCAGTGGTGATGAGACCTACCTCATAGGGTTGTTGTGAGGATTAAAATGAGAAACTGAATGTTAAACACTTAGCACAGTCTCTGAAATGATGGGTATGCAATAAACGAGAGCATCCACAGCCACTTCTCCCCACCGCCCCTCTCAGGCCTCCATCCAGAACCTGCCCTCATCTGATACTGTTTCATGTCTGTGGTGAGCTGATGGACCCAAAACCGCGGACCACTCAGCTCTGTTTGCAGGCCTGTGCTTATTTTGTGCTCTCGGAACCTGCGACTGTCTCTGTGTCCTTAGAAGCCTACCGCCTCCCCAGGCCTTTCTGTCCAGGTTCCAGCCTGGCCATCTCCAAGCTGCCGGTGATGAGGCTTCTGGGCTGGGCTGGGCTGTCCAGTTGCAGCTCTGGTGAAGCGTGGGCCTGCTCTCCTCTCCTCTGCTCTCCTCTTATCTGGGAAACAGTCTCAGAGTCCCTTCCCCTTTACCCTGACTCACACACATGAAGGAGGAATGTGAAGGCCCAGGAGGCTGGGGCTTCCTCAGGAAGTGGCTTTGCCAGGCAGGACTGTGTGAGAAAGGGTTTTTCTTAGCACATGAAAAAGCCCCTTGTTCCCCAGACTCTTGTCTCATTTTGAAGCGAGAGGGGAATTGCACCTCACACCGTCTTTTGTCAGGGTCTAGTTATCCTCATGATATGCCTGGTTCCTGGGCTCCAGCCGGGATGGCTTTCCTCCAGTCCACTGAGCCCTTGTCTCCAGCAGGGGCCAGATGGAGAGTGGGAGGTGGCAGTCGTCAGGACCTTTGCCTGCTTTAATGGAGCTGGAGAGCAGAGTGGGCTTGGGTCTCCAGCATAAGCTGCCTTTCTTAACTCTAGGCAGGCAATAGCAGGGGTTGAGTCAGCAGAAATGGACCAAAGGATTTCTCTGAATAAAGTTATTTAAGGAGTTCCCATCATGGCTCAGTGGTTAATGAATCCGACTGGCATCCATGAACTTGCAGGTTCGATCCCTGGGCTTGCTCAGAGGGTTAAGGATCCAGTGTTGCCATGAACTGTGGTGTGGGTCGCAGGCGAGGCTCGGATCTGGTGTGGCTGTGGCTAAGGTGTAGGCCGGCAGCTACAGCTCCAAAGAGACCCCTAGCCTGGAAACCTCCATATGGCTCAGGTGCGGCCCTTGAAAAAGGCAAAAAAACCCCCAGGAAAGTTATTTTAAAATTGATGGCCACTGTGTCAGGATTATCTGGCAGCAGATAAATTGAGAGAGCTATGTAGGGGTTGGATATCATATGTCAAAGGCTTTCAAGGTTGCTGCAAGGCAGTTGTGATTCGTTCGCCATGAAAAGTTTGCTCATCTTTCATTAGCTCTGATCTAAAAGCCCTGAGAGGTTACAGGCGGGCCTGTTACCTTCCAGCTGCCTTTTTTCTGTTCTCTTCTGTCACACTCTGGTAGTTTGGCATTTGTTCAGTGCCAGGCAGAATTCTGCCAGGCTGTGGCAGCAAAGGACTAGAAAAATGGTCGCAGATGCCACATCCATTCCTGTTCCATCAAGATAAAAAATGGTATCCAGGAGTTCCCGTCGTGGCGCAGTGGTTAACGAATCCGACTAGGAACCATGAGGTTGCGGGTTCGGTCCCTGCCCTTGCTCAGTGGGTTAACGATCCGGCGTTGCCGTGAGCTGTGGTGTAGGTTGCAGATGCGGCTCGGATTCCGCATTGCTGTGGCTCTGGAGTAGGCCAGAGGCTACAGCTCCAATTCGACCCCTAGCCTGGGAACCTCCATATGCCACGGGAGCGGCCCAAAGAAATAGCAAAAAGACAAAAAAAAAAAAAACCCAAAAAATGGTATCCACACAAGCGCATGGAAAGTTCTGTCATCAGCTCTGAGGCAATGTCAGACCTTTCCCCCACTTTCCCAGGGCTGCCTTGCAGGCCTGTCAGTCCCGTCAGGGTTTCCTCTCCTTCCCTCCTCTGTCCCCTGGAAAGTTCAAGGCGTGCTTCTTTAATTAACCCCTGCAGCGTCTCTTGGTCTCTGCTGCTCTTTTCCGCACCAAGAGATTCCTGCCTAGTGAAAGCTTCTTGAAAACCTCTTGAACCTGCTGAAACCAGCCCAGGTTTCGTTGTTGTCCCAGGCTTGTGCCGATGTGACTCCCAAAGTGCAGTTCGACCTGAATCCCTTTCTTCCCAGAAGGAAGATGCCCCCCGCCCCAACAGGAACACACACAAACGGTCCTTGCCCCGCAGGCACTCTCATTTCTGTGTTCACACCGAGAGCATGTGTTCTCACTCCCGACCCCCCAGCCGCAGATGCGCTGGAGCACACAAGCCTGTGTGGCACTGCCAACTCCGGGATCCATACACCCCTGTAAATGCCCAGTAAACACTCACTCCCAAAGGAGGGAATGTACAGCGTTTCCTTTCGAGAAGAATTTGGTGACCTGCTCCCTTGCTCAGAGTTAAGTTTCGCAAGAGACGGCCCTCTTGCTCCACTCCTCTGTGTGGCTCTGTTTTCCCCGGGGCCTGTGCTGCCGCCGCCTCCTCCTCGAGAATATGGGATCAGGCCGTAGTCTCCCAGCTGTGTGTCTAGGAGGGAGAAAGAGGCCGCAGCTGAGAAACTTCTATTGATTACTGCACAGAGGTCGTCCCAGAGGCATCCGCTTGCTGCATCCGCGTTCCTGGGACTGGCCACTGCTAGGACCGCTCCCTCTCCAGCTTTGCCTGGAGGCCGGGACTCTGTCCTTGCCGAACTTCCCTTTGGTTCACCGCCTCAGTCACCCTGTTCCCTTGCCCTCCTGGTGTCTATTGCTGCCCTACTTAGGTGGGTCGTCTAACTTGTAGTTTCCTGGAAAACAGCCAGGGTAGGTGGGCTGTAGCTAAGCGCTCCTTCGAACTCCGTGATCAGTCCTGGCCCTGGCACTGAGCTGGAGAGGGTGGGGTGCCCACCTCTGTCCTGCTGTTGAAGGGAAGAAGCTGAACTCTGCGGGAATGCCCTGGTGCAAGGCTGGTCCCCTTTCCCACCCCCTTCTCACCTCCCCCAGGCAGCTGAGAACAACCTCTCCCTTTGTCTGAGCTACTTGTACAGAATAATCCTCCTTACGGACAATGTGTTCTCTGTGCCTCGTGGACACAGGAGCCGTGTGAGCCGATCCCAGCACCAGGCAGGACGGAGGCGGGGTCCTTCCAAGTGCCCACCCTAGGTCAACTCCTGACTGCTGTCCAGAGAAACTACTGAGGGATGTACATTTTCTTCCATCTGTCTAGATTGGGAGGCTAGCCTGTTGAAATTTAGCAACGGGCCAGGAGCGGGGCTAGGGCATGTGGTCCCTTTTGGGTTCAGCCCTGAGGGTTCGCCATTCCATCCTGTGGAGGCTTGATGTGGCTCTGGCCTGAGAGCCTCAAACACAGGGGCTGACGCTCAGGAAGGATTTGGCGCCCTGCAGATGGGGCTTCTGATACGGAAGGCAGACTCTAACCCATCCGACAAGGCCTAGCCCCCGTCACTTCAAACCTACAGGACAAACTTCCTCTCTTTCTCCCTCCTTCTCTCTTGTCCTTGAGCGCCTGTGTGTCACTGAAGCGGCTCCTGGGTCTCTACTGCGGTCTCTTGGTGAGTTCCCATGCTCTCAGATGTCACCAGCCGTTTGGACATGGCAGCTTCCCCAAGTATGTTATGGACAAGGCACCTGACTCCCTGCCACTCCCTCTTCTCACCTGGGTGCTCCCAGTGACCCAGCCTCGCTTTAAAGTCTCCGGCAATGATTCTCCAGCCTGTTCACCCCTGAATAGTTTTCGTTATCCTCCTTGAATGACTATGTCATTATTATTACAGGCCAAGTTTTTCCTCCGCAACTCCTTGGGCCCCTACAAACTTCCGAGAGTTCCCTCTCTGTCACCTGCAGCTGGAAATACCTACATTCCTCTAGACCACTTTCCCAAAATTGTTTCCTAGCCTTCACTAGTTCTTGGGCAGACATTCATCAGAGAGGTTGTAAGTTCCCACAGAGACACACGCATTGAAGGCCAGAAGTCAGCTTCCCACTCAGGCACCCTTCTTCCCCCACCCTGGGCAAGGTGTACCGGAGGGACGCCCCCAGGAAAAGCAGTGACTTGTACCTCAGCACGGTGATGTAACCTTTCCTATTGAATCAAATCCAAGGGGCCCTGGGCTGTTCCCCTTCTTGCTTTCCCTCTGCCAATGCACTGCCTCCCCTGACTCCCCTGACTCTGCCTGGTTTACGGTCCTAGTGATTCTGCGCCGCCTTTGGCTCCCACCCCTGCGCTCCCACCCCTGCATGTAGGCCATCCTTGCTCTTTTAACTGACTTCTCTGGGCTGTGGCGTTGTTGCGGCTCTGGTTCGTGTCCTTCCACTTAATCCTTCTTGACCCCACATCATCCCCCCTCCTGGACTCACAGCCGAGCTTTCGAAAGAGCCTCTTGACCTGGCTGCTTCCACGCCTCCCACACTTCCCGTTCACTCTTCAGCCCCACGTCTGCCACTCCCCAGGAACTACCCTAGCTCAGGTCAGTGTTGACATGACAACTAAATCCGGACGTTTTTTCAGTCCTCTTCTTATTTACTTACCTCTGTGGCGTGTAGCAATACTGGCCATTACTTGTTAGCTCTCTCTCTTCACCACCCACCCACTCCGGCCATTCCTTCTCTGCAGCTTTTGGCCTTCTCTCCCTCTGCCTGCTTCTTGAATGGTGTCGTTCTCCTGGACTCTGGCTGTAACCCTCCTTTTCTATTTTACCTGCTGTCTCTGCGACCCATCACCTTTACACACGTAACTCAGGCAGGTTTTACTTTCAGCCCAGACCTCCCTGCTAACCTGCAGGTGCCTGCTGGGTATCCCTGCCCACATGATCCACAAGGACCTCAGGGCCTGGCTCTCTCTCAGACCTGTTTCTTTTCCAGTACCCTAGGCGTGACCAAAGCCAGATCTGTGGAAGCTTCCCGGAATTCTTCCCCACTTCTGGGTCCCAGTCCTCCCCACCCCCACCCAGTCAGATACCAAATCCTGTCCATTCTGTCTCCCCAGGGTCCATTCGCGCTGCCCTGGGCCTTCTGTTTTAAAAGTATGCTTCAGACTTGCTGTGTCCAGTCTTACGCCAACTCATCTTCCATGTGGCTGCCAGACAGATCTTTCTAAACCGCAGATCTGATCATGTTACTCCCTTGATTAAAGTCCTTTGGGGAGTTCCCATCATGGCTCGGCAGAAACGAATCTGACTAGTATCCATGAGGACGCAGGTTCGATTCCTGGCCTCATTCAGTGGGTTAAGGATCCAGCGTTGCCATGAGCTGTGGTGTAGGTCGCAGACGTGGCTTGGATCTGGCACAGCTGTGGCTGTGGTGTAGGCCAGCGGCTGCAGCTCTGATTCAACGCCTAGGCTGGGAACCTCCATGTGCTGCAGGTGTGGCCCTAAAAAGACAAAGAAGAAGAAAGAAAAGTATTTTTGATAGTTTCCTCCCCATAGTTCTCAAACTGGGGTCCACATACCTGGCAGGTTGGTAGGGGCAGTATGGCAGGTATGTTGAAGGCCATAGGATAAAATCATCCAAGAACACCCATTTCACTCAAGGGTAAGTAATTTAAACTGGATACAAAATTATCATGCATGCGTGAAAACAGACTTCAGAGAATTCCTACTAGTCTGAACAACTTCATACTCGGCTACCAGATTCTCTGGGTTTTTTTTTTTTTTTTTTTTTTAACATTTACTTGAGTGGAAGAGTTTGAAAAACAGCTTAGACTTCCTGGAACAAGTAGGATTCTGTGTCATCTAGCTCCCTGACTTCTTCCTTATTTTCTATATTGTCCTGCCCCCCACTCTATTCCCAAGCCGTACAAACTGCTTGAAGTTTCCTGAATGCCGCAGCCTCTTTGGCCTCCATTCCTTTATTCCCGAAGTTCCCTCTTCATGGAACACTTCGCCTCATCATCTATGTGATGAGAACCCAATCCTCTTTCAAAACTCAGCTCACAAATCACTCTTCTGGGAAGCCTTCGGATAATGCAGGCTGTCTACAGCTCAGGGCCGCTCCCATCAGGTAAGGTCAACGATCTCGTTTATGCTCTACGTTTGTACCTTGTACAAACGTATTCCAGCCCCTGCTGCTCTTTCTGGTCCCCCAAGTTCAAGCACCCTGAGCTGTCAAGGTTTGAATCCAGTTCTTCCGTCTCAGAGCTGTATGATCTTTGGCAGGAAATGCGCGTGCCTGATGTACCGTGGTGTCGGGCCCATCAAAAACACTCTAAGTGGTAGCTGCTGTCATTATTATTACTTTTATGATTTGGTTGACTTTGGACAGAGAGTATAATGGAGCATTTCTAATGCCAGACCGCCTGGGTTCAGATCTTAGCTGGGCCACTTACTAGCTGTGTGGCCTTAGGCAAGTTGATTTACCTCCCTGTGCCTCAGATTCTTCATTTCTGGGGAAGATAATAATAGTGGCTATTTCAGAGGGTTGCTGTGAAGTTTAAATACATTAATACATATAAAGTGCTTAGAACAGGGTGCCTGGCAGTAGTGGAAGCTCCGTGAATATTAGCTGCCCGGCAGTCATTGCTGAAATCAATAGTTGGCCAGTCCCCGTATGAAAAGGTAACTGCCTCCCTCTGCTGCTCGTCTCTGTCTCCAGCTGTGCTTGCACTTCAGGAGCTCGGCCTCACGAAAGGCCCCCTGTGCACTTTCACCCCTCAGGCTCCTTGGCGCCTGGTTGCGGAGTGGGCACAGGAGCGGGGAGCTGTTTTACACGTTGGCTCGCCTGCCTGGCGTGATGAGTCATTTTCACGTCTAGTGTTGTGAACTTTCTTTCTCCCACTTGAGAGAGTGTAAGAGTTGTCACTTAGCCTCTTTTGTTAAAGCCCAGTTGGGTCTTTAAATCATGGGATTTTGATTTGGGACATGTGCCTTTTCATCCCTTGCAAACTGTATCTGGCCCCTGTCCACACCGGCGAAGGACTCAGTTCCCCGGTCTGCCTACAGGCCGTCTCTAAAGGGGCCCCTCGCCTCTCAGAGGCCTCTCCGTGCACACTCGGGGACGTCTTCTCTCCTCTCTCGCCTCCTGTGACCGCGTTTCCTCGGGCGGGGCTCGGGTCTTCAGGCGGCCGCGCAAGTCACTGCGTATCGCAGGCCAGGGCTCCACGCTTGCCTCTCCTCCCCGCACACTCAACACCAGTCCTCTGGGCCTTGTGTTGTTATGGCAGCTCCACCCTTCTGGCCATTGCACTCCAAGCACTCCAAGCTGTAGCCAGTACCTGCGGGTCACACCTCCGTGCCGTACGCGTGCTCTGCCCTCTCCTTGGTAGGCAGGCCCTGTCTTTCCTGCCCCACCCCTCTGTTCCCTTTATGAACAATTCATCCTTCTGGAGGCACCACCCCTGTGAAGCCTTTACCACCTCCTGCCCTGTGCACTTGACCATGCTTAAATTATACCTAACCTGGATGCGTATCCAGTCACCTTAGGCAAGTTACTTCGCTTCCAGGAGCCTCTGTTTCCACCTCTAAAATGGGGTTAGAGCCCAGACCTCGAAAAGGTACCTTCCACTGAGCATCTTTAAAATTAAATTTCAGAGTTCCTGTTGTGGCTCAGTGGTTAACGAATCTGATGAGGAACCATGAGGCTGCAGGTTCGATCCCTGGCCTCGCTCCATGGATTTGGGTTCCGGAGTTGCCGGGAGCTGTGATGTAGGTTGCAGACATGGCTTGGATCCCATGTTGCTGTGGCTGTGGTGTAGGCCGGCGGCTACAGCTGATTCGACCACTAGCCTGGGAACTTCCATGTGCCATGGGTGCGACCCTAAAGGTTAAATTAAATTTAAACCTTTATGTAGGTCTTAATTTTCTACAGAATAAAGGCCCAGGTTTTTAGCAGGGCATAGAAGGCCTCCAGCATATAGGGAACACTGAAGGCTATACTGTTCTCCTCTCCCTACTCGCTCCAGAGCTATTTTGTTTTTATCACATGCTATATGAGTCTGTTTTGATTGCAACACATTGAACTTGCTTAACAGAAAACCAACGAAACGAAAGGGACCCCACTGGCTTTGGGTTATGCAGATGGGGGGTTGAAGGGTGACTGGCTTCAGGCGTGCTCCAGGGCACCAGTGTGGCCCAGGCTCTCTGCGTTCCTGCACTGCGCACGGGCCAGCGCCTCTCGTGGAAGACCTGACTGTTCTGCGTCACTAGGAGCTCGGGCTGGGGGGAGTGGAGAGAACACTGCGATTAAAGGGCCGGTCGCGAGGCCGGGCATTCCTTAAGGAAATGAAAGAAGGTGGATGGGAAAGTGCCTGCATGCCACCAAACCTAGGGCTCCTACCATCCCCCCGGGTGGTTCCATCTCCACAGGCCATCCTCTGATCTCCCCACCCCGTCCCTGTCCTTTCTGACAGGGCCATGTGTCAGATTGCCCGTGGGATGTGCCATCTGTCCTCAAACCCAGGCTGTCCCGCCCTGCTCGTCCTCGCTGCCAAGTCCAGTCCTCTCTCTGCTCTCCCCCCTCGTCTTCCTTCTCACCCCATTGCTCTAGGTGAAGCCTTCCCTGTGTTGCACCTGCGCCTCTGAGCTGCCCCCCACCCCGTCTCCTTTCCTCAGCTTTCCTCTTGATAGTCTCACTGTTACTGGGTTTTCTTTGTAAATAACAATGGGGATCACACCAACCCCTTAAAAATCTCCAGGGACACCCCAGGACAAACAAAACTCCTCTTTCTTTTTTTCAAAACACTTCATGATTTGGGGCCAACCTACTTTTTTTTTTTTTTTTTTTTAAGGGCCACACCCGCAGCATATGGAGGTTCCCAGGCTAGGGGTCTAATAGGAGCTGTAGCCACCCGCCTACACCACAGCCACAGCAACGCAGGATCCAAGCCGAGTCTGTGACCTACACCACAGCTCATGGCAATGCCGGATCCTTAACCCACTGAGCGAGGCCAGGGATCAAACCTGTGACCTCAAGGGTGCTAGTCAGATTGGTTTCCGCTGCGCCACGTCGGGAGCTCCCTCCAACCTACTTCTTAATCTTCTAGCATGTGCCCGCCTTTCATCACCATACCCTTCAGCTAAACGGAATCACTTGCAATTTCCTCCTCCCACCCTGTGCGTTCCCTCCCTCCGTCCTTCAGCCTGGAATATCCCTGTTGCTTCTACCTGACTCACTGTGTGACCTTGAAAAATCCCTCCACCCTTTCTGATTGCATGTTTTCCACCTGTAGGCAGCGCCGCTAGCACTGACGGTGCAGGACTGGACCACAGAGCATATGGAAAGCAGCTGGTCCCATATGCTGCTGGAGCAAAAGTACTGATTAGTGAGCCATGCTTCCTCTTTCCCCTTTGGCCCTTCTCCCACATCTGCGGGACGGTGCTAACTCTCTTCCACCTTGATAACCGCCCCTTGGTTTGCCCCTAACCAAAAGCCGCCCTTTCCTCTCTCCAGAGCTCTTCCTGCACGTTCTATCAGCCCTCTCCTCTCACCTGAGTGGCTTTACTTCAGGTCGGTGCACACCCACCGAGGAGACCCACAGCCAGTGGGCATTGGCTACCTATGGAGGAATCAGACCTCAGGGCTCCAGGCAAGCTCCCAAATTCCAGGCGGTGTGATGGGTAGTCTGCGTGCAGTCTCTCCCTTCTGCCGGCTGGCTGGCTTGCCCAGCCCGGTGTCCTCTGCCTGAGCGCGCTGACTAAGGCCCAGGGACGTGCCGAATGATTAACTGACAAACCCTTCGCCCTCATCCTCATTCCGCTGACCTGCTGACCTGGAGGACTCAGCCCTCCCCTCTGCTGCTCCGTGTGGGCTCTGTGTAGAAAGTGCCCTTTGTCCTTTACGGGAGGGGCAAGGGAGAAGCCTGACACAGGCCCCAAGATCCTGCTCCCCTTTCTCCCTGGCGCTGCTGCTGTCTTTCAGCCCAGACCCTCGGTGCCCCCCACGCCTCCCTCACCCTGTCCCCCCTGCCGCTCCCCCTGCCCTTCCTCCCCGCCCCCCTTACACACACGGACACACCTCCTCCCACTGCCCTGCTGCTTTGGTCCCA
Organism: Phacochoerus africanus; assembly: GCF_016906955.1. Taxonomy (NCBI): domain Eukaryota; kingdom Metazoa; phylum Chordata; class Mammalia; order Artiodactyla; family Suidae; genus Phacochoerus; species Phacochoerus africanus. Next base: position 167,256,316 of record NC_062551.1, read on the forward strand.
TTTCCCTTTAACTTTTCTGTGGGACACCGAAGCCGCAGAGGATCATGGAAGCAGAGTCGTTCCCGTTCACACAGATGGTTTTCAGACAAACGCTTGGAGAAGGGAAATCCGTGGCTTGTCTCCTGAGGAAAGAGGATGATGGAGAAGGGCCCATAGGGAGCAGTGAGTGAGGTGCGAGTCAGAGAGCGTGGGGCCCCGCTGTCACCTCGCTTCCCGCTGGCCCGTGCAGAGGGAATTCTAGCGGCGGCACTGGGGTTCTTCCCCATCCACACGCTCGCCTGGCCTTTGTCCTTGTCAGGACTGCGAGCTGCTGGACCCCTTCAGTTCCTCCGGGTTATCAGCCTTCCCCTGCGGTAGGTGGCCTTCAGTGGACCCTCTTACCACCAAGGCCTTCCAGTCACTTCCCTGCAGCTCCCAGATGGTCCATTCCCTCGCAGTCCATTGACAAACCTGCCCCTCTCTTCTGTGTATTTCGCCTGTGAGGTGTGCTCCTGAGCCACAGGCTAATTCCTCCACGTGTACCCCGAGCCACAGACGAATCAGTAGGTGCTAGATCTCACTGCCTTCCATAGAGCAAACAAAACAACAACCCTGCCCCCTTCGAATCAAGTCTCTGCCCAACAAAAACAACCCTGAGAATCCGCCTGGGGTGAGAGCCGGGCATTAGTAGTTTAAAAGCTCCCCCAGGTGATTCTAGCATGGAGCCTGGGCTAAAAAAGATAAATAATTAGCGTTCCTGTCATGGCTCAGTGGTTAACCAATCCGACTAGGAACCATGAGGTTGCAGGTTTGATCCCTGGCCTTGTGCAGTGGGTTAAGGATCCGGCGTTGCCATGAGCTGTGGTGTATGTTGCAGATGCGGCTTGGATCCCTCGTTGCTGTGGTTCTGGCGTAGGCCGGTGGCTACAGCTGCGATGAGACCCCTAGCCTAGGAACCTCCATATGCCGTGGGAGTGGCCCTAGAAATGGCAAAAAGACCAAAAAAAAAAAAAAAAAGAGATAAATAATTAAATTCAAACTCCTCATGCCCTCTGGGCCGAAGCTGCACCCACCTACCCAGAACGCCCCAACCTTGCCTCATCTCCTCCTCTGTGCCTTCACACACGTGCTCCCCTCTGCCTGGGACACATTTCCCCACCTTCTAGAAAGCATCGTTTAATGCTCGGCTTTGGTGTCATTTCTGTGACACGTTCAAGAACTAAGCCTTCGAGAGCCCCTCCCGTGGTGCTCTCCTAGCTCTCTGGGTTTATCTCTGTGGGAACACTCACCGCGAGCTACTGTCATTGTTAATTTCCCTGGACCGTGAGTATTTTGCAGGAACCCAGGGCCACGGAGAGGCCTTTTGGTTGGACCTGGGCAGGTGGTCTGTATCAGATAGATACTTGGAGCTGCTTTCTCCCAGCACTAGGACAAGAACAGAAGGAAATGAGTCTTTGGCCGCGTTCCGTTCATGGAGCCAGTGAGACTTTATTGAGGGCCTGCTGTGCCCGTTGACCAGTATGGCCTAGGCAACCAAGGGATAAAGTTCTCTCTTTCCACTGTATTTGAACTCGGGGACTGTCTCATCTGGTTTGTCTCTAGATGGACACTTAATCCAAAACCTCTCAATGGTGCTCTCAGAACAGGGCTTTGCATACAGTAAACATTTAGGAGCTATTTGTGAGTGAATGCTCATGAATCTGCATACAAACATGTGCTCTCTTGCTTCCCTCTGGTCCGCGAACTCTGGAGATGGAAACAGCGCTGAGCACTTTTCCCGGGTCCTCCTTTAATCTTGAGGGTCCTCGAGGCAGGTCCTGCTGTTCGCCTTTATGGCAGTTCAGCAGCTTTTACATAAAGTCATTATGTACTAACTGGAAGACCGATTGATTGATGGATTTCTATAATTCCAGTTGCTAACTGGAAGATTTAAAGCCAGGCTTTTGGAGTCAGGTGTGATCCCAAAGCCACTACAGTAAACCTGGAACAGTTTAGGCTTTCAGTAAGGATTTGTGGACCCAAGGGCGGTAGGAAGGCTTCTGAATTCTTAATACTCCTCCCCGCTTGACTCTGGGTCCCTCGGCGTCTCTTCCCTCTCTCAACTTCTCATTCACTCTAATGTTCACCCAGCAAACATCACGGAGGCCAGCTGAGCCAGACACCGGGCCAAACGCTAGTTATGCAGAGGCGACAAAACATAGGTCTCGCTGAGAGGGATTGCACTGAAGGGAGCTTGCGTGTGACTGCATCGCGGTGAGACTGCAGGAGCGAAGGGGAGGGCGAACTGTTGCCTGGAAGAGCGGCTTGTACCTCGTGTTGAGTTAGCGGACAAGGCTTCAAGGGGTGGGGATGGGGGGCGTGTGAAAGATGCTGACAGCCTTGGAGGACAGCCAAAGCATAGGATGCGGCCCAGGAGATGAGCACAGGTAGAACAGGAAGCTGAGGCCAGATAAGGTAGGCCTTAATGTGCAATGCTACGAAGTTTGAGCCTTTTGAATGGTTGAATTCCTTTGCCCTTGCCTTTCAAGGGGAGGTACTGATGGCGAGATCACCGCTAGTCCACTGGCTCTGGCCGCTTAACCCGAGGACTAAACTCCCACAGGGCTACATCCCCCCTTGAGGAACACACTGTTGCTTCCAAACCACCACCTCTTCTGAATTCCGCACGTACGCCAACAATCCCGCAATCAGTTTTAGGATGACTCTACACACAGCACTGCTCCAGGAGCTGCTGGAGATACGGATTTCCTTTTGCTAAAGCCGAGTCCTCATCCCCAGTCGTTCCGTTTCGTGAGGGAGGGAGACCGCAGAAAGCCAGCCAGACAGCTAAGTGTGCAGAGAGGGTCCTGTGTCCCCAGGTCTTGGGCGTCTGCTTCTCCGGTCCCATCGGTTTCAACCTTCTCTGGTCACGCTGCTCTCTCGCCTGGTCTTCCTCCAGGACCCTCATCACATTGGCTGCCAGAGCCAAGTGATTCCGCTGGTCAGTGAACCCCATGCAGCAGCGGCATCTGCCTTGTGCCTTCGCGTGTCACGGGCACTTAACCCCTTCTTGCACGCGGTAGGTCGTCGATAAATGTGTGATGAATATTTAATAATACAGGCCTGCCTGACTGCAGCCTCCTCAACACTCTTCAGTTCCTCCTCTGCTTCCAGCATAAACCAAACCACCAAACGGGGCCTTCAAGACGGACACCGAGCCACAGCTGGCTCCCTTTCCTTCCTACCCAGCGGACCCGTTTAGAGGCAGTGATTCACTAGCTTTCCACCCCAGGCGACGTGGTATTCTCCCACCTCCAGGCCACAGCATCCTCTCGGCAACTCCTCATGCCAGGCTCAGCCAAGTTTATGGGCTTCCCACACAGCTGCTCCCCGGGGCCGAGCCCTCCCTGCTGCCCCACCTTCGCTCTCTGCACTCACAGCTGCCTGCAGCCCACCCCTGCGGCCCCACCGTCTAGAGAAGGAGCTCCGGGAGCGGAGGGCTGAGCCCTGGAACGTTCCCCTGGCTCCCCACCTAGACTGGATGGGCCGGCCGCAAGCAGAGGCCGGCCGGGTCGTGCGCGTGGTTGAAGCCCCGCAGGGCTCCGAACGAAGGCATCCAGGGGCCGAACGTCGGGGAGACGCGGGGTGCGCTCGCGCGGGCCGCACCGGCGCCAGGCCGCGCGCGCTGCCCGCGGCGGGCTGCGGGGCGTCGCGGCGGGAAGGGGTGGGGAGCCGGGGCTGGGCGGGCTTCCTGCCGGCCCCGCGGCCGCCCCGCCCCCGCCCCCGCCCCCGCCCCCCGGCCCCGCCGGGCCGGGCGGCACGGCCCCTCCCGCCTCGGGCCGTGGCCCAATCAGCAGGCGCCCCCCGCCCCGGCCCGCCCTCTCCCCCTCTGGTGACAGAAAGTCGGCCCAGCAGATGAGGAAGTGGCAGGCAGGCCGGCCTTGGGGACTCCTCTCCGGCCCTGCTCCCTCCGAGCCCTCCGCGACTGCCCGCCTGGCCCCCGCTGGTGAGTCGGGACCTCCCAGGGCGGGCCCGCCACGTGCCCGCGCCCCTGCCCCTGCTGGCCCGCCGGGCCCTGCCCTGCCCTGCCCTGCCCAGGCTGTGGGCGAGGCTGTTCCTAGGGCGAGGGGGGTGGGAGGTCCCAGCTCTCTGGGGCTGGGCCTCCCCAGCAGCCTCCCTCCCGCGCCGGGCCCCCCTTTGCTTAACTCCAGGCCTCCCTCCGCCGGCTCCTGCTCTGGCCCCTCTCCCGCCTCTCAGCCCTCCCTCCGCTTGGCGCCCTTGTGCACCCCCGCCTCCCCCTCCCTTTGCCTGTCTCCCTTTCCCTTCCATCCCTCCGAAAGGAAGGAAGGGCCAGGCTGAATTCCCCCTGGGGACACACCCAGATATGCCTCGGACTTGGGGAGAGGTCCTTCCCGAAGCCTTGAGCCACCTCTGACCTCCGGAGTGCCTGCGTGTGGGGGTGGGGGAGGTGAACTTGGGGATGGCGGCTGAGAGCCGGGGAGATAACAAGCTGGCGAACTCACATGGGTCGGGGAGGGACTGTGGTTAGAGCCCACGCCTGCAGGTAGGCCCTCAAAACGTCCGACTGTGAATGAATGAATGGCCGCCACCGGGAAACGAGGTCTGTCGGTCCACATGATCAGGGCAAAGTGTACGTCTGCGCACCGTGGGGGTGACGCTGGGTTCATTCACCTGCAGGTGCTGCTGTGTGAGTTTCTGTATGGGACCGCACTTATCTGTGACTCACAGATGTGCGTGAGTAGGAGCATTTGCACATGGGGACGCGAGTCCTGGGAAGGAGCATGTTGTGTTTGGGTGTGTTTGTCAGCGTGAACACAGTCGGGAGCAGACCTGGGTGTCAGAAACCGTGCACGTCAAAGTCCAGGGTGGCCTCTCAGAGGAGGGCACTTGCTGCAGGCAGGAGGCGGGCTCCGGGTGGGCACATGTGTGCCATGGCCACGGGCAGCGGATTCTCGGGCCGGGCCGGGGAGAGCTATGACGGGGAGGGGCGGTGTATGGGAGGACGTGGGGCCTGACTGCGGTGGGGCAGCTGTGGGTCGGCGTGCAGGTGAGCAGGGGCATCTGCGAGACGTGTGTGCGAGGGGGCACGTGTGCAGCCTCTGCGGTGTTGCACCTGCACAGGTGGTTCTCTGGGCGGGGGGAGCCTGGCTGATGGGAGTGTGGCAGCTCACAGAGCATCCTCCATGCTAGCTGTTCAGGGACGCCTGGTCCCTCAGGGACTGTCTCTGAGTCCCAAGCTCTCCTCGGGTCTGGGCCCAGGCTTTTGTGTCCCTGTGAGCCCTCCCCCGACATTCCTTCCCGCTGTGAGGGGGAGGGGGCCTAGCCCATCGGGACCCCTCCCTGAGGGAGGGGAGGATTCCTGAGACTTCCCCACTCCCACCCCCTCACGGGACACTGGCCTCTCTGCCCCTCCCTGGGAGAGAAGGGCGATGGATCAATTGTACCCATTCTGAGGTAGGACAAACTGAGAATTCATGGCTAGTTTAGGAGAGGATGCTGGGCGTGGGTTTTCAGCAGTTCTCCTTGGGCCAAGGTTCAGGTTGGGGATGGAGTCTCGGGGGTGGGGGGTTCCTGGCTCAAAACGTAGAACCTTAGCTCTTCTGACTGGTCCATCGTGGGTGCAGCGTGGGTGGATGGTGAGACTCGGGCATCACATGGCTTTCTCAATCCTGGTGGGTCCTCCAGGCGCTGACCTGTGGCCTGGACCCACCCTCCACCCCATGCACAGTTCAGCGGGGCGGGCGGGCGGGCGGGCAGAGGCGGGGCTGTGCCAGATCTAGTCAGACAGGTGGAGCCGCCAGGGCAGGAGTCTCAAAGAGCCAGGCTCCCTGAGAGGAGAGTGACAGGAGAGCGCCGGGACCGGAGGAGAGGCTGGAGGTGAGAGCCCGGCAGGGCAGAGGAGAGCCTTGGCGGGGCCGGTGCCCAGCTGGGGAGAGGAGGAAAGGACAGCGGGGACCAGGAGCTGAGGGTCCCCGAGGAGAGAGGAGGGACCGTCCAGGAGCGGAGCATCCCGAAATGGGGCCGGAGAGGTTGAAGTGGGGGGAATCCCTGGAGAGAAGGAAGCCCCAGAGCTGGAGACTGAGAGGCTTTGGCGAGGCAGGGAGAGGAGTTCCTGCTGGTGAGAGCTGAGATTCTCTGGAAGGAGACCAGAAGTGGAGAGTCCGCTTGCGGAAGAAGCGGGGCGGCGGGGGCATCAGGAAGTGAAGATCCCTGGAGAGGAGCAGAGTGAGGAGAGGAGAGGAGAGAGCGGCGCAGGGAGGAAGGGTGGGACAGCCCTTCCCAGCAGGCAGGATGTGTGGGAAGCAGATGCCCCGCCGAAGGGCCCCTCCTAGCCCGAGTCTTCAGCAATTGCTTCCTCTCACTGCCCCATCCTTTCTGCGGTGAGGTGGTGCTGTTGCCCATCTAGCCCGTGTCCTGTCTGTGGGTCAGGGGTGAAGCTGGGGGGCGGGGAGGAAGGCAGTCGGCCCCGTCTGACACCCATCCCTCCATACCTCGCCAGAACCCTTAGCCGGGATGGAGGCTGTGGTGAACTTGTACCAGGAGATGATGAAGCACGCAGGTGAGATGCTGGCCCCCAGCGCGGCCTCCTTCCCACCCCGAGGCCCCTGGGTCTAGAGCTGTCTCCTAACGGAGAGCCCCGACCCTTCCTTTGTGACCTGACCTCATGTCTGCACACCTGGTGTGGGGGACTCTCGGGACCCTGTGACCTTTCCTGACTCCTCTGACCCTTATTCACAGATCCTCGGATCCAGAACTACCCTCTGATGGGGTCCCCCCTGCTAATGACCTCCATCCTCCTAAGCTACGTGTACTTCGTTCTCTCACTTGGACCTCGCCTCATGGCCAACCGGAAGCCCTTCCAGCTCCGAGGCTTCATGGTTGTCTACAACTTCTCGCTGGTGGCACTCTCCCTCTACATCGTCTATGAGGTGGGCCCCTGGGATGCCTAGGCTTTGGTTCTTGCTGGCAGGAGAAGGGGCGGGCCGGGGGCCGGGGCGGGAGCCGGAGCCGGAGCGTGGCCTCTCCTTTGCTCTGTCTAGAGAATGGGGGGAGGGGGCGGGAAGCCTGGCCGTCTAACCCACGTCCCCTTGTAGTTCCTGATGTCTGGCTGGCTGAGTACCTACACCTGGCGCTGCGATCCAGTGGACTTTTCCAACAGCCCGGAGGCCCTGAGGGTAAGTAGGGGCCGGAGGCCAGGTCCTAAGTAGCCTAGGGATAGGAGCGGTTTGGGTATTCTGCTGCTCTTGGGAGTCCTAAGGCTGCTCTGACTTCTTGCAGATGGTTCGAGTGGCCTGGCTCTTCCTCTTCTCCAAGTTCATTGAGCTGATGGACACAGTGAGTCGTCACATGAGATTCGAGAACTTCTCGGGGAGAAAGGCGTGAGGCACCCCTGGCTCTGAAACTCCTCTCCCACTCTTCTCTCAGGTGATCTTTATTCTCCGGAAAAAAGACGGACAGGTGACCTTCCTCCACGTCTTCCACCACTCGGTGCTCCCCTGGAGCTGGTGGTGGGGCGTCAAAATTGCCCCAGGTGAGCGGCGAAGGCCCCCGCGGGAGGGGAGGAGGCACCCGCACTGGGGGCCCGAGGCTCAACTCTCCTGACCCCGTTCACTGTCCGCGTGCAGGAGGAATGGGCTCCTTCCACGCCATGATAAACTCCTCTGTGCACGTCGTCATGTACCTGTACTACGGGTTGTCCGCCCTGGGCCCTGTGGCTCAGCCCTACCTTTGGTGGAAAAAGCACATGACAGCCATCCAGCTGGTAAGCGGCCTGGGCCCGACCCATAACCACCCCCCGCAACTCGCCCGGTCTGCATCCTACCTTTATCCGGCCGCCCTCGCCTTTGCCCCCGGCCCTCCCCCGCCAGCACCCTGTCTCCCTGCCCCCTGCCCCTCCGGCCCTCTCTCACGCTGCCCCCTGACGCTCGGCCTTAGATCCAGTTCGTCCTGGTCTCACTGCACGTCTCCCAGTACTACTTCGTGCCGGCCTGTGGCTACCAGTACCCGCTCATCATCCACCTCATCTGGGTGTACGGCACGGTCTTCTTCGTGCTCTTCTCCAACTTCTGGTATCAGGCTTACACCAAAGGCAAGCGGCTGCCCCGTGTTCTTCAGCAGAACGGAGCTCCAGGGACCGCCAAGTCAAGGCCAACTGAGACACACGGCCGAGCTAGATGCCCACCTAAGTGCCTCAGGACTGCACCTCAGGCAGCATCTGTCATTGTCCACCCCAGCGACACCTGTGGCCAGGGCTTCTGTGGTCAGGACGGAGCAGGGGACAGGCCTCCACTCCCCACAGCTGGTACACAGGGACCACTGCCTCCGTTCCTCCCCCACGTCTCCCAGCCAGCCCCAGGGATGTGGCTCATGGCCCTCGGCCACTCCAGAGCTGGGGACCAAAAGGGCTGGACACTTCCTCCCCCCTCCCTGCCTTACACTTGGGAGAGGAGCACTCAGGGCTGGCCCCCACCAGGGTCTCGTGGCCTTTTTCCTCACACTGAAGAGGGCAGCAATAACCTGTCACTGTGGACCCAGGCTCCTTCCATGCCCGCCCCACACTGAAGCAGGAGCTTCTTGGCCAAAGGTCAGGGTGGGTGGGGGGCCTGGGGATACAGCCTGTGGAGGCTGATTACTCCCCGTGTCTTCATTAAAGTGACAGAGGAAAGCGCTGAGGCTGTGTGTGTGTGTGTGTGTGTGTGTGTGTGTGTGTGTGTGTGTGTGTGTGAATGGAGCTGGGTCAAGCCTGCCAGCCTGTCTGCAAACAGGGAGGCATGTTTCCAGCTCTCTGATCACGGAGATAGGAACCTCTGGGAAGGCTGCTGGGACAGAGGTCGTGCAGGAGAAGAGGGTGAGACATGTGGCTTTATTAGAAAAGTAAAAAAAAAAAAAAAAAAGACAGCACAAAAAAAACCGAGCTGATGCGTTGGTCCTCACCGGATGCCTTGGTGGATGAGGCTGCTTTTGGCTGCGCTGGCCTTCTCCCGCTCCCGCCGCCGTGCAGGGTCCAGCTCAAAGCAGCGCCACAGCCGCAGGGTCTCATCTGCTGCTGCTGATGCCACTGTGGCCCCGTCTGGGCTCATGGTCAGACTTAGGACCCGGGCCGTGTGACCTGGGCCATGAGGAGGGAACAGGTGAGAGCAGTACACACCAAGGTGGGTGGCTACACAGCCCTCCGCTTTTGAGAGCTACCGCCTCTTTTGGGGGGTTGTTTGTTACTAAGGTAATTAACAGTTTACCTACTATCAACGTCATCCTTGCAGGGTACAATTCATTGATGTTTGGCATATTCACACATCACGCAACCATCACAGCAGCAATTCCAGAACATTTCCATCACCCCGTAAAGAAAGTCACTCCCCCTCACCCCCTCCTCAGCCCGTCAAGCAGTAATCGCTTTCCGCGCTCTCTGCTTTCGCCGCTTCTGGACATTTCATAGGAATGGTCACACGATGTGTGCCTCTCGTGTCTGGCTTCTGTCACTCAGCACCTACCTTTCAGCTCAGCCACCTTGGCCATGGTGGGGTACTTCCAAATGACCAGCTGGTTCTGGGCAAAGCCATGGCCTGAAATGAGCTCCTTGTAGTGGGGAGACCAGAGAATGGAGCACACCTGTGGAGAGGGCATGACGTGGGCATGACGAAACCAGCCCTACTCAGATCAGAACCAGGTCCAGGTTGGTGGTGTCAGGCACCTCACCAGGTGCCACGGACTTAGACTTGAATGAGGTAGGCCTTACAAAAGCCTTTTGAGAGTTTGAACTTGTTTTACAGATCAGGCAGAAGGAAGTTTAGCAAGTTGCCTAAGGTCACATGCCAGTTAAGTTAGGAGGTGATGGAGCCAGAATTTGAACTCTGGCTCCGGAGCCCAAGTCTAGAGTGGAGGCTGCATGCGCTGGGCTGGGGTGGGGGGAGGGGGGTGGGGTGTTGGGGGGGAAAGGGGTGCGGAGGGAAGCGTCAGGGCTCGCAGAGAGACCCACCAGCGAATGGATTTGGCTTACACGCCGTGGGGGCCAGGGGGCCCTCGCAGGGTTTAAGGAAGACAGAAGCAGACCACTCAGACCAGTGGGTGGACAGACTGGGAGAGAGAAGAATGCTGAGACCCGTGCTGTGGGCCTGCTCCGGGAAGAAAGAAGGATGAGGCCGAGGGGAGGGACACGTGTGGCTGAAGGTCTCAGGAAACCCAGTGCGGCCTGGGGACGAAGACAGTGGAAGACGCTAGGTAGGTTTTTCAGGTTCTGAGCAGCACCCTTCGCACTCGACGCAGGAGGAGGGGGAGCACATTCCAGGAGGCAAAGGGGGGAGAAGTAAGTGTCATGTGGGACACGTCAGTGTGGTGCCACCTATAGGACATGGGGTTAGAGAGAAGCCGCCTGCGGCCTGTTGGAAACGTGGTTCTGGAGCTTCTGAGAGCCAAGTCAGAGGTTTGGGAATCATCAGGGTATAACATTGGTGAAGCCGCTGGAGGGTTCGTGGTCGCCCAGGAAGACTATCCAGAATAAGGAGGCATCTGGGGGAGTTCCCTTTGCAGCCCAGCGGTTAAGGAACCTGACTAGGATCCATGAGGATGTGGGTTTGATCCTTGGCTTCGCTCCGTGGGCTAAGGATCCGGCATTGCCGTGAGCTGTGGTGTAGGTCGCAGACGCCGCGTGGATCCGCGTTGCTGTGGCTGTGGGGCAGGCTGGCAGCTACGGCTCCGATGAGACCCCTAGCCTGGGAACCTCCATATGCCGTAAGTGTGGCCCTAAAAAGCAAAAAAAAAAAAAAAAAAAAAAAAAGAGGGCACCTGGGACTGGGAGGCTGGGATAGGGAAGACTACCTGGGAATGGGCGTCCACGGCACTCAGACAGGCCCCAGAGCAGACGTTCCAGATACGAATGTGTCGATCACTGGTGCCCCCTCCGGTTGCCAGGACGTTGGACTGCCAGGGACACCAAGCTACAGCCTAGGTGGGAGAAAGGCGGGGCCAGCAGGCACTAGAGTTGGACACGGAGCTCAGGGGTCACGGATCAACCCAGTGCAGTCCCTCCCGCCCAGACCCCCTTAACGTCCCCAGGTTACAGGGGAGAGTCTGCAGAGCCCCAGCCCAGCCCTCTCACCTTGACAGCTCCCTGGTGCTGGGTGAATGTCTGCAGAGGGGCCCAGCCACTCTCTCCAGGAGCACTAGGCCACACGTTGACCAAGTTATCGTTGCCACCACTGGCTAGATGTCGACCGTCTGGGGCCCAGCGCAGCCCACACACTTCCTGGCTGTGGCCACTCAGTGTGGCCACGTGGTGTTCTGCCACCCGAACATCATGGTGGTGGATGTGGCCGGAACGTGAGCCACTGCAGGAAGGGGAGAACGGAATCAGGCCCAACACTGCCAGCAGGCCAGAGCTGCTTCCGTTCAGAGGCGTCCAGTTTGGCGAGAGTGGGCCAAAATCGTAGACGGATTTCACAAGAGACTAGCAAAACCCCACTGACCTGGACAGGATATAGCTGTTCCAACAGAGGGAGCCCACTCGGGCAGAATGACTGGTCATGTTTCGAAGCCGTTTCTGCTGTTGCACATCCCAAAGCTACAGAGAGACCCCATTAGGATCAGAGCTTAGGACTGGTGGGCAAGCGGCTGGGTCTGGGGGTCAATAGAGCTGCAGCACGGGGACAGATCTCACCTGGACCTCAGCACTGCTGGTGCCCACAGCCAGGTAGTTGCCCTCTTTGATCCAGGCCACAGAAGACACATAGTCCCCAGGCTGCTCCATCTGCAGCAGCTGCAGGATGTCACCAGAGCTGGCACTCCACAAGTACACGCTGTTGTCCAAGGCCACAGCCAGTACGTTCCCAGAGCTCCAGTCCACCAGGTTCAGGTCTGCCAGAGGGGGAAAGGAAGAGCCTGCGTCCCAGGGCCCTCTTTCTTAATCCACTGAGCAAGGGGAAGGCTGCACTCACAGTAGTCGTTGCGGATTTCAGGGGCGTCCAGGATGCGGTCCGGCAGGGAAGGGATGTAACGGCAGGTCTTCCTGCTGGACCCGGGCGTGGCCTTCTGGCTATAGAGTACTTTCAGTCTGTTCTGGTAACCTGTGGCAACAGAGTGGATCTAGACACCTCCCCCTGCCCCTGGCCAGGAGGGCCAGAGCAGCCTCTTCCCTCCTCTGTCTCAGGTGGGAAGGGCGGCCGGCCATCCCAGCTCCCCGGAGCCCTGGGGTTGGAAGGACTGGACACCTCCCTCCAAGAGCTGGGAGCTTCAGGTCTTTACCCTCTGGGGCGTTCTGGGGTTTTCCACTGAGCCGCAGGATCTTGGCCTCCTCCACGTCAAAACCGTTCAGGTTCAAGGCCCAGGCCTTCTGATGTTCCTGGCACAGAAGGGTGGTGCTGAGGCAGGGCGGCCTTGTCCAGAAGGCACAGAGCAGTTTCCTGCCTTAAGCCCCTCTGCCGCATACCTTCTTGGTGGGCGTCTGGCTGTTGTCGGGCTGGTTCTCCTTGCTCAGGAGGAAGCTGGCCACCTCCATCTGGGAAGCACTGCGGTGGGGATATAGCGATCGCCGCCAGGCTTGCTGGGAGTGGTCTGCATCTTGGAGTTGGATTTGCCTGGGGCGGCAAGAGGGAAGCCAGACGATCCGACCGGGCTCCTCCCGCGGGAGGAGGCACGAAGCTGCTCTCAGCCCTTTCCTCTCCCGCCCCTCGACCCGCCGCACCCGCCTCACCCGGCGTTCGGCCGGGGGTCCTGCCGGCGCTGTGGGATCGGTTGGCGGCCCGCATGGGCGAGGGGGCCGGCCCCGCGGCTTCCTTCGCTTTGCGCTGCCAGCGCGCGGGAGGTGCATTGGGGATGGGAGCATCCAGCTGCAGCAGGGAGTGCAGGTCGCTCTCGAACACGAACTGGGCCATGGGAGCGTCTGGAAGGGGAGGGGTCCTTGAGGCGGCCGCCCCCGAGCCCCAGGGAGACGCGACCGTGCTCGGCGACGGCCGACCACGCAGGGCCAGCCCTGCCGCAGCCTCTCCGGGCCCGGCACCCCAGCCACCACCCTACCCCTGCCCCCTCGACGCAGCCACCTCTCACCGTCAGCTCAGAACAGGCTCCGATCCCGGACCGGCCTCGGCAACGCTGACTTCGGCGTCTTAAACTCTCCGCTCCGAGCATTGATTGGTTCCTTCAAAACCCAACCGTCGCAACCGTCGCCCTCGCCCATTGGCCTCCGGGGCGTAGGGGGCGGGCCTTCCGGGGGAACGTTGAGATCTCACGGGAGTCCCGGAGCGGAGCGGGATTTGAAGGGTGAGAGACAGGCGAAGGTGGGTCCGGGGACCGGCGTCGGGGGGCGGGGCGGGGCCTGGGCTCCCCGCGTTCCGCAGTGGCTTCCATTCATTCCTCCGCCTCCCCGCACCCGCCCTTCGCGCTTGAACCCGGCTTTCGGATCTCCTCCTGGATACGTAAGTGCAGACGTCGGAAGGACCTGGAGCCCTGGAGCTGCTTAGAGGTTGTAGGCAGCGCACAGCCGGCCGGCGGGCAGAGGGGAGCGGGCAGGGCACGGAGAGGAGGGAGGAGTGGACTGAGAACGTTTAGATGCAGAAGGGCGTCCAGGGCGTCCACTGTTTGCTTCGTGCCGGCGGGGGAGACCGCTGGGAAGGAAGTAGTGCATGTTTCTGGTTTTAAAAAGTTGTTTTGTTTGTTACCGTTTTACAAACAAGGAAAATGAGGCTTAAAAAGCGGTCCATTTCCGGAGGTCAGGAAAAAGGATCAGGATTCAGGATTGGACGGCTCTGTGAGGGAAACCGTGCCTTCCTCCCACGGGGCTTTAGAGGCGCCAGGGGTTTTAGCGACCCCCTAGTCTAATCTGCGCACGGTGCACCCTCGTCTTCCCAGCCACACACCCATATGTGATGAAGACTCCGAGGCTCAGGAAGGGATGTGTCCGAGGTCGCATGTTGGTGGGAGTCCAGATGCTCCAGTACAGACTTGAATGGATTGCGTGATAGGCTTAGAAGCAACAACAGTAAGAAATAATAAGGGTTATCATTGACTGGCCCTCTGCTGACGGCTGTGTTTACATCAACCTTCCGTCCAGTAAGGCAGAGAGATGCTTCATCCCCTTTTTACAAAAAAAGAAATGGGGTCAGGAAGAGGTTAGAAACTTGCCCAAAGGCAAACAGCCACTAACAGCAAGTAGTGGAGCCCAAGTATCTGAATAACCCAAACAATCTAACCATAAGCTACACCGTCCCAGAGAGAGGCTAGAAAAATCACTTTTTCCATCATTAGCCTAAGCACAACTCTGATGATGACAGAGATAATTTGGGGGCTCTTAACCCAAACTTAATATTGTTATCTTTGATTTTGAAGCATTCATGTTGTCTATTTCCCATTACCTTGGAAAACAAGGAGTTAAGTGTCCTAGGACTGGAAATGGGGATTCGTAGACACTAGAGAACATAGAAAGGAGTCAGGTTGGCCAGAGCCTTACTTTTTTTTTTTTCTTCCTCTTTTCTTTTGAGGGCTGCACCTGCAGCATATGGAAGTTCCCAGGTTAGGGGTTGAATCAAAACTACAGCTGCTGGCCTGTGCCACAGCCACTGCAACGCCAGCTCACAGCCACATCTGTGACCTACACCGCAGCTTGTAGCACCGCCAGATGCTTAACCCACTGAGCGAGGCCAGGGATCAAACCCGCATCCTCATGGATGCTAGTTGGGTTCCTAACCTGCTGAGCCACAATGGGAATTCTCAGGGACTTAAATGTTAAGCTAAGGAGTTTGGATTTTATCTGCCAGGCCTTGTAGAATCAGTGAGGGAAGGGTCAAACCAAACATTTCTTTCTTTTTTTTTTTTTTGTCTTTTTGCCATTTCTTGGGCTGCTTCCGCGGCATATGGAGGTTCCCAGGCTAGGGGTTGAATCGGAGCCGTAGCCACCGGCCTACGCCAGAGCCACAGCAACGTGGGATCCGAGCCACGTCTGTGATCTACACCACAGCTCATGGCAATGCTGGATCCTTAACCCACTGAGCAAGGGCAGGGACCAAACCCGCAACCTCGTGGTTCTTAGTCGGATTCTTTAACCACTGAGCCACGACGGGAACACCCAAACACTTCTGAGGGCGGAACATGGCCAGCAATTTGCAGCTTATGGAGTAAGCGTAATTGTAGAGGAAGAGACCAATAGGGTAGGATTTCCCTGGTGGCTCAGCAGGTTAAGGATCGGGCATTGTCACTGCTGTGGTGCAGGTTTGATCCCTGGCCCAGGAACTTCCACATGTCACAGGGTGGCCAAAAAAAGGAGTTGCTGCTGTGGCACAACAGGATCAGAGGTGTCTCTGCAGCACCAGGATGCAGGTGCCGTCCTCAGCCAGGCACAGAGGGTTAAAGGATCCTTTGTTGCCTCAGCTGTGACTTGGATCTGATCCCCTGGCCCAGGAGCTCCATATGCTTCAGGGTGGCCAAAAAACAAAACAAAAAAGAACAATATGGTAAAAAAGGGTATTTGTACATTTAAAAATAAAGGCATAAAAGAAGCCAGTGGCGATTACACTGGCAAGGACCTTGAAGTGGGAGGAATTCTAATATGATGCCAGATGATCAAGTAGCAGACTACTTGTGTGAGAAATTTGGGAGTGAGAAAGAGGGCAGTGCATGGGAGCTTGGACTGCCAGCCCCAAGATGCCTACGCATGGTTGAAGGAGAAGGCAAAAAAGCCAGGGGAGATGAAAGAGGACGGGCAAGGGCCTGCTGGTAGAACCAGGTGTCTGGATACCTTGCCCAGGAAGAAAGGGGAGAAAACACGGGAAGCCTTTTCCGTCTAGAAAAGATAGATCACTCCCTCTTAAGCTGGAGGGAAGGAGAACAAGGCTTTAGAGATAGATAATTAAGAGGCTGAGGAGCTGCTTAGATGGGGGAACTCCCACTTGAAGGATCTGAATCTAGGGAAGGAAAGGGCAGGAGGGGCTAAAATACAGGTGGTATTCAGAGGTTGGAACAGTAATCCAAATAAGTCAATGAACACCGCATCCTTCCTGTGTGCTTGGCATTATGTTAACGTGTTCAGTCCTCATCCTTAGAAACAGTGGAAGAGCAAGACATCCGTTTCTGGAGAGTCAAGGCTAAAGATTTCGAGGCAGGGCGTGAGCAAGGTGTGAGATGAGTAGAAAGACCAGTCTGGAGGCAGCATTGGGTTGGATTTAAGGAGAGAGGTTGGAGGCAGAGATGTTAGGTAGAGACTCGTCGTAGCTCAGTGGGGATGGAGGAGACAGAACTTGGGAAGTGAAAGTGGTCAGGACATGATGGCGCAGTGGGTATAAAGGTGAGAGATTCCGTGGTTTGGATCTCGTTCCTAGTCTGGAGTCCCTCAGAGTAGAGTTGGCGCTTTGCTCATGGCTGGGGAAGGAATCACGGAACGTGAGTACCCTGGCTGTCATCCGTTTGTCCCATCCACACCCACTCTTCATCCTTCTCTGCTCTGCCCTGTGCCCTGCGAGGCTGACTCAGAGCCTGCATCGGTGGATTCCCTCAGGCTCTGGTTTCTATGTATTCTCAGTGGGAGAATGTTACGTGTTAAATTGTGCGCCCCCCCCCCCTCCAAATTTTTATGTTGAATACTTAGGCCCCAGTACTTCAGAGAGTCACTCCAGGTATAATTCGCTCCGATGAGATCATTTGGGTGGGTCCTAATCCAGTATGACTGGTGTCTTTGCTGTACTTCAATTAAAAACAAAACCAGGGAGTTCCCACTGTGGCTTAGCTAACAAGCCTGACTAGTATCCAGGAGGATGTGAGTTCAATCCCTGGCCTTGCTCAGTGGGTTAAGGATCCGGCACTGCCATGAGCTGTGCTGTAGGTCACAGACAAGGCTCAGATCCCACATTGCTGTGGCTGTGGCGCAGGCCGGCAGCTATAGCTCTGATTTGACCCCTAACCTGGGAACGTCCATATGCCACACACGTGGCACTAAAAAAAAAAAAAAAAAAAAAAAAAAGAAAGAAAACAGAAGCAAAAAAATGGATTCTTTAAGCCCCCAAGTTTGTGGCACATGGTTATGGGCAGCCCTAGCAAAATAATACAGAGGAGATCGGGGTGGGGGGGGGGGGCAGGAACTTTTACTCCCCTGGCTTGTACCTGCCACATCCTCTTTGCCACAGCTCCTCCAGGCAGCCCCCTCTGTAGCTGCTGTGTCCAGCTCTCATAGCCACTCTCTCCCCTTGCCCCTTGATACTGAGGGTGGGGTGAGGGTACCAGCGCCCAGCTGTTGTTAGCCCTGGGATACTGCCCTAGTCCTTGATGGCTTTCTGAAATCCTGCCTCATCTTTATAAGTATGCCCTTTATTAAACTCTTATCCAGATACCCAGATTGAGTGTGTCATCTATTTCTGCCAAGACCCTGACTAACATAGTGGGTATGTTTGGAGTCAGCAAAAAATGCCATTTGTTTAAGAATTTGAATGGGTCAGGGCCCTCCGTAGTCAGAATGGCCTAAGCACACTTACCGCCGCACGTGAATGGCATAGAGGATGAGGGAGGTTGGCACTGGAGCTAAGGTGGCATTGTCCAGAAAGATCTCCGTCCTTTAGAAAAACATTTATTGAAGGCCTACTACCATGCACCAAGCACTACTCTAGGTGCCAGCGGGGGGTGGGGGTGTAGGGGGGTGGGGGGCGGAAAGGGTGGGGAAAGACAAATAAATCCCAGCCCTTGCCCTCAGGGAGCTCACAATCTAGTAACAGAAGACGGACATGTAAATGGCTACCTGCATAAAGCATTGCAGGTGCTGTGATGGAAATATGAGCTGGAGATAAGAACTTTGGAATGATCAGCATACAGGAAAGGCAATGAGAGTGGATGGGATTGGAGACAATTAAGAATGGACTCTTGAGACGGCAGTAATTAAGGACTGGACAAAATGCCAAGATAAGAGATTAGGAAGCAATAATTGCCATAGTTTAGATGTATTAAATACTTGCTATGTCGTAGTCACTGTGCTGTATTTAGATTATCTCACTAAATGCTCTGTATAACTCTATGGGGTTCTGTTATCCGTGCTTTACAGATAAGAAAAGTTAAGGCTCAAAGACTTTCAGTTATTTGCTCAAGGTCACACAGCTAGCAAGTGGGAAAGACAGGAATTGAACTTAGCTTTGACTCCAGAGTTTATGCTCTTAACTGTTGATATACACAGAGAGGCCTGAGCCAGGAGAGATGGTGAGAGATGGTGAGGTTTGCAGGCCATGCAAAGAGAGAATTTCAAGGAGACATGCACTGCCACCACGACAGGTGCCAAAAGGGAGATCGAATAAATTGAGGATCGTTTTGGATCTCGCGCAATGCGAAGGTTTGAGGCGGAGGTTGCCGGCGTAGTTCCATTAGCAGAGTGACGGTCGGAGAACAAATCGAAGGAGTCTGAGGAGCAAATGGGAGTGGAGAAGTAGAGGAGTTTGGCATTAAACAGGAGCGAGAGGGAGTTCCCATTGTGGCTCAGGGATAAATGAACCTGACTACTAACCCCGAGGATGTGGGTTCGATCCCTGGCCTCACTCAGCAGGTTAAGGATCTGGCGTGGCTGTGGCTGGGGTGGAGGCTGGCAGCTGCAACTCCGACTCGACCCCTAGCCTGGGAACTTCCCTATGCCACACCTGCAGCCCTAAAAAAAGCAAAAAGAGAGAGAGAGAAAGGAGGTGAAAGTTAAGAGGCACTTAGTCAAATGAGCCTACTCTGAGGAGAGAGGGTCCTGGATTTTTGTCAGCAGCAGTACTGAAGGCTCAGTGCTCTGAAGCCCAGCTGGGAGAGGAGACACCAGAGAAGGAGGTGAGGTCTGTGATGGCTGTGCTGTTGGGATGGGGTGGGCGGAGAAGGTGGGAAGGCCTAGAGGGTTTGGATCTGTCCTGGGTACTGGGAGCCAGGGGCCTGCCAGCAGCTGAGCGGTAAGTAGGAATGGTTGGCGATGTGAGTGGTTGCAGTAGGACCCCGCCTCAGCCGTGGGTGGGCACACAGACAGGGGCAGGGTCCCCAGGCAAGAAGGCTGCCATCCTCGGTAGTCCGTCTGGGCCTGGGAGGAACACAGGGGCAAGGGAGTCTTCTCCGAGGACTTAGGTAGGATTTCAAGGAGGCCGGGTTCCACTTCCTCATAGGCATCTGAGACTGCGGCCTTGGGCTGGGAGAGATGCGGGCAGAGGGGTCTGGATTAGAGCAGGTCCTCTGGGAGCAGGACCTGGATTGTGCAGGAAAGAGGGTTGGGCTGGACATAGGGCCCAGGGATGGCAGGCTGGTGCACGAGGGCCTCGAAGAGGTGGGGGGCTAGGGCTGGGGCTGGGAGCCAGCTCCAGGGAGGGCTGGTGGGGGCTGGTGGGGAGAGGGGTGCACTCACCGGACTCAGGGCTGCAGTATCCCTGAGGTACTGGCCTAGGACCCGGTGCAGGTCTGGAAGGGAGGGCCACAGCGCGTGCCTCAGGCTCCTGGGGGAGAAGGAAAAGAAGGAGACTGAGCTGTGGGCGGGAGTGGGGAGGGGGGCAGTGGGGGGGGGGGGTAAGGCTTGGAGAGGTCCCAGTGCAGTCAGGGCAGTAAAGGAAGGTAGAGGAGCAAAGGAAACCTCAGGTGGTAGAGGGTCAGAAAGGGTGGCTGGGTGTCCGCCAACATTCCTGCCTCGGGCATTCGCACGTTCTGTTCTGTCTGGAACACTCGGTCGTTAGGTTTCTGCTCATCCTGACAGAGAGGCCTTACCTGACGAACCTGTCTAAAATAGAACCACTTCCCTTCCCCATCACTCTGTCTCCCGCTCTGCCTATTTTTCTTTACAGCACTTGACTTACTGGGTATTTATTAGAGTATTATTTGTATATGTGTATCTAGTGCACATACTAGAATATAAACTCCCTGAGAGCAAAGGGTGTATCTGTTTGGTCATTCCCGCATTTCCAGGGTGTAGAACAGTGTCTGGCTTATAAGAGGTGCTCAAGTAATTAGAAGAGCAAATGAATGAAGAGAAACGACGGGGCTTTTATTAAGTCACTGGGGAAGGTGGTCCATTTGGGAAGGACACGGATGAAGGTGTGTTGGGGGAAACTCCAATTCTTTAGGCTCCTGTTTCCACATGGAGGGACTTCAGCTGAGCAGTATTGCAGGCCTCTTCTGACCTCACATCTCTCCAGGGAAGGAGGAGTGATGTGTCGGGTAAACTGTGGAGCAGGAACTGAGTATGCCTGGTTCAGAAGCACCACCTCCCTCTTCTCTTCTCCCCCAACTTTTTTTTTTTTTGTGTCTTTTTAAATTTTTTTAGGGCTGCGCCTGCGGCATATAGAGGTTCCCAAGCTAGGGGTTGAATCGGAGCTGTGGCCACTGGCCTATGTCACAGCCAGAGCCACGCCAGATCCGAGCCTCGTCTGGGACCTACACCACACAGCTCACAGCAACGCTGGATCCTTAACCCACTGAGCGAGGCCAGGGATCGAACCTGTGTCCTCATGGATACTCGTCAGATTTATGTCAGCTGCGCCACAACAGGAAGTCCTGCCTCCAACTTTTTTGTTGGATCTGGCTACCTGCAGAGAAGCTACATTCCAGTCTGCTCATATATATGAGCAGATTTAAAGCTCAAAGACATGCTCAATGGGAGATGAGAGCACGGAAGAGGAGCATCTAATCCAGTTTAGGGCCATCAAAAGAGGCCGCCTGGAGGAGGTGCCTTCTGAGCCGAGTCTTCAGGAATTGAGAGATGGTACCAGCCAAAGGACTGAGGTGGCATGGATTCTGTCCTTTGTGTTTACGACTTTCAATGACATTTCTCTGCAGCCTTAGGCTTTCCACATAAACAAGTCATTCATTAATAACATTTATTTAAGGGTGTGCTGTTAGGCAGGCAATGTTTTGAAGGATGACCAAGTAAGGCCTAGGGAACACATACAAAGAAAGGAAAGCAGTGAGATGCTTCTGGTACGATGAAAGAAAGCTGTACTGGGGCCCAAAGAGAGCAGCCAGTAGGGCAGGGTCAGGAAAGGTTTCCTAGGAGTTGGTGAAGAAAGTTATTTAAAGCTAAATGGGTATTAGTCATCCAGGGAGGATATTCCTGGCAGAGGGGACATTATGCTCAAAGGCCCCGAGCAGTAAAGCTGCTTGACTTGTGGAAGAAATCACCAACAGTTTGGCAAGGCTGATGCACAGGGTGGGTCCAGGATGAAATGCTGGCAGTGGCCAGATTTTGCACAGTCTTGCTTGTCATTCTAGAGTCTGGATTTTATCCTGGGGAGCTAATAATGAGACTTAGGGAGGCAGAGAGACAAGTTCATGTGTGCATTTTAGAAGATTCTGATGGCTCCCTGCGGAGGGAGAAGGGGCTCTGTCTTGGTGAGTTAGGTAAGAGGAAGGGGGCTATTGTTTGAACAAGGTTAAGGGGTGGAATAACTGGACCAGCCTGGATCGGGGGGAGGGAGGTGCCTGAGTGTCTTGGCTTGGGTGACAGGTGGACGGCAGCCTTGTTACTGAGATGAGGAGCCAGAAGGTGGGGCTGTTTGAGGTGTCCCGTACAGTGGACATGAAAGAGTGTAAGCAGGTGGTGCAAGGAGCAGCTGACCCCGGGTGTGGGCCCGGGTGGGTGTGGAGAGCGGCTGTCATAAAATGTCCCGGGGAATTCTTTAGAGGCCACCGGCCCCGCCCGGACTACCGCCCGGTCTCCCGCCTGGCCAGAGCGGTACCTGTAGTGCTCGGGAAACTGCCACCTCAGCAGCAGCAGGCCCAGGAGGGCGCTGAGGCCCAGCACCAGAAGCAGAGCGGTCACCAAGGTGATCCAGGCTAGGGGACAAAGGCAGTTAGACCGCCCCAGGCCGGAGCCCCGCCCCAGGCCCCGCCCCCAGCCCCGCCAGGCCCCGCCCCTCGCCGCCCTGGGGCTCAGGGTTTGTCTGCGCAGCCGCGGCCCTCGCCGCGCCGGCGGCCGCCGCCCCCCACTCGCGCAGCCGCAGACCGTGTTTTCCCCCCACCCGCCCTTCACCGGTGTCGGAGGCGGTCTCCACCCTCAGCGGGTCGGACCAGGCGCTCCAGGGGCCTTGGAAGGTGGGGCCGTGGAGCCTGGCGCGCAGCTGTAGACGGTAGCGGGAGCGCGGGCGCAGCTCCAGCGTCTCGCCTTGGGCCCCGAGAGGTGGCTCCAGCACCTGCGCGGAGGAGAAGCGAGCAGGTGGTCAGGCTCTGGGCCCCGGTGGGCCGGCGCTGGGGACTTGAGAGCTCGGCGTTTGACTCCCCAGGGAGCCTCACTGGCAGAAAACACGCATCCTGACGGGAACTGGCCAGAGAGCACCTCGCCCTCATGCCTCACCCTGCCTGGCCCGATACACTTGACACACTGACTCATCTACACACAGAACTACCCTCATCCTGACACACATCCATGCGATACACCCACTGGCAGAGATCCTGGTGCACACACTGACCAGGCGCACCCCAGAACTCCAGGTCGGGCGGTGGAAACCCCAGACACTCAGAGCCGTGTAGACCCGGCCACAAATAACACGCAGTCTGTTGAGGATGCCAGCACTGGGTTAGGTGCCGAGGGTACCAGGACAGATTCCAAGCGGAGGCAACAAACATCGTGTGTATGAGCATGGAGCCATTACTGACTTAATCAGTTAGCAAACATTTGTGAACAGCTTTCGAGATGCTAAGCGCTGGCCTCTGCACGGGGTGGAGCCGGGGGGAAAGATAAATGAAACACGGTCTGACATGACTCAGGAGGAAAACATCCAAACAAGAAAATAATTAAAGGAAATAGTTAGTGCATTAGTAATGATATAGGTAAGGTTCCGTGGGAGCACCAGGAAGAGTGCAATGCCGCCCGGGTTGCTGGATGGGAGGTTCCAGAGTGTCCAGTGTATTAAGAGCATGGATGGACTGGCTGGCTGGCTACAGATGAGGCTAAGACAGTGGTAGTAGGGACATCAGGCCTCTGAGTACAATACACTCAATTTATAAATAGAGGGAAGGGACAAGGGAAATGGGAGGAGTCAAGGATAACTCCAGGTTGGGGTAACTGGGTAAGTGTTGGTGCCATTGGCAGAGACAAGGAACAGGAGAAGTAAGTTCGAGGAAGAAATCCTGTATGGTTCTATTTTATTAAGTTCAACAACAGCCACCACTTATCAGTGGGAGTGTTGGAACAGTGGTTACCTTGGAGGGTGTGCGTGTGTGACTAGGGGGCACCAGGCCCTTCCTAGGTTCTGGCTGGAAATAGCCTATGTCTGGATCTGCTTCATGGTTACACGGGTGTATACGCATGCACAAATTAATCAGTTGTGTATTTAGGGTTTGTGTACTTGATGTAACTTATCCCGCAGTAAAAAAAAGTAAAATAACTTTGAGGAGGAAGAGGAGTGTACAGTTTTGGATATACTGTGTCTGAAATGCCCTGGAGAGCTTTTAGGTAGAGCTGTCTGATAAGAAGTTGTATCTACATGTGGTAAATGAGAGTAAAAGTAGAGAAAGAAACTTAATATTTAATGGCTGTTGAGTACCTTCTATCTGCCAGGCGGTATGCTATTTATATCTCTAATGTTTACTGTAACCCTAGCAAGTAGGTAGCACCAGTGAGAAAACTGAGATCTCAGAAGTCTGGGGAATGCCCTTAGGGTCTTGAAGTTCCTTTCCTAATGGGTATTGAAATGATAAAGTTGGGGTGGTTCATGTACAGTCATTGAAACCGTGGAGTCGGAGCACCCACCGAGGGAGAGCATATGTATTTCTTTAGAGGGAACAAGAGTCTAGTAGGGAACCGTAGGAAGCACAGCCTATTCCGGAAGAGTGGAAAAGGCGGAGGAGCCGGGAAAGAGTGAGGAGGTTCAGTCCGAGAGGAGGTACGAGAATCAGGAGAGACTGATGGCCCCCAAACAAAGGGAAGATAAAGGTTTGAATTGGAGTCGTCGGCAACAGCTGTCAAAGAGAGATTAAATCAGATAAACAGAGATAAAGAAGCCCAGACGGAGATACAGGGACACCTTCCCCCTGATAAGGCCGTAGCAGTCTGAGGCTGAGGTCTATTGCTCCACTGTACCTTCCAGTCCTGATGGCCTTCTCCGATGTATCGGAGCTGATAGCAGGTCTCTTGGGCTGCCCAGGATGATGGGTGCTGCCACGCCACTTCCAGCTGCCCGCTGGAGACCTCCCTCCAGTGTAAGTTTGGAGTGGGGATGAGCACTGCAGGGATGTCAGCAGGGACTGGCCTAAGCCCATCTGCGCATGAGGCGTCATGTCACCAGGGCCGTGGGCCAGAAGTGGCAGAGCTGGTGATCCTGGGCATGGGGTCAGACGTGGCAGGGGTGGGCGCTATGTGGGAGGAGAAGGAAAGAACGTTCTTACCAGCCTGGTGGATCCAGAAAGGGGAGCCCAGGTAGCTGTGAACAGCACCCTGGGCTGTGGTCACCTCCACGAGGATGTGAATAACACTGTCATTTCGTGACTCGAAGTGGCAGCGGGAGAGCCGGGAGGGCTGTGGTCCTGGATTTTGGTCCTCCTCTTCACACTTCTCCCAGATGGGGTCCCTAAAAATCAGCCCCGTAGAGTCTTTGAATCAGGCCAGTCTCAGAGCCTAATTCTGATATTTCCCATCCTACAGGGGACTGGATTATAATCCAACTCCTCTCTTGCATGAACCTCCAGGGCTTTCTGTCTTCATGTCAAAATGAGCAAGACGAGATGTGAAGATACCACGGGCTACAGAGTTCATGTCTTATCGGCATGTAACTCTGGGCAAATTACTTGAGTTTGATTTACCTCTGCCCCAGTTTCCTCATTTGTGATTTTTCTTTGGCTGCCGAGTGCAGCAGCTTAATGTGGGATCTCAGGTCCCAGACCAGGTAGGGATTGAACCTGGGCTGCGGTGATGGAAGTGCAGAGTCCTAAGCACTAGAGTGCCAGGGAACTCCTGAAATGTGTTAACAAGACCTGCTTCGAACAGGTTTGTTACAAAGATGAAAGGTTTCCTCTTTCTGGAGGGAAGGTCTTCATGTTTTTAATCTGTTTTCACTAGGCAGTCCTCTTAGCCACTGCTATGTGTTATTTTACCAAGAGGGTGTTATGACAGCCTTCTAACTGGCTTTTCTGCCTCCATTTTCACCACTTTCTGTAATCTGTTCTCCACACAGCAACCCGAATTTAGATCCAAAGTGTTGATCTGATAACATCCAGAATAGAAGACAGATCTGTCCGTTTATTTGGATCTTTACTGCTGCTGCGTTAGCATTAGAGGAAGGCAACTTTCTAACGGATGATCCTGCTTCCACTCTTACTCCTTCTTAATTGCACAGAGAAATACCTTTTTAAAATGTACATCATATCATTGCTCTCTTTCGCTTAAAACCCATCAAGAGTTCCCCGTACCTACCCTACCGCTTGGCATAAAATCCAGGCTCCATATCAGGCCCTGCAGGGCTTTGAATGGTTTATAGCTCCTCCCAGCCTTGCCATTCTCATCTCCTACAGTTCTCACACCCTTCAATCCCCGGGGCCTCCTCCCTGTGCTGCAACACCAGATGCATTGTCTTTGCATCTCACCTTGCCCGATGGCCCTGCCTCCAGAGCTCACCTGCCTCCTTCCTCCTTGCTGCTTGGGTCTCAGCTCACCTGTCACCTCCTCAGCAAAGCTTTCTCTGACCACTCAGTCTAAATTAGCACCCGTTCCCCCATCCTCCCACTTAGTCGCTGTCCTATAATCTTGTTCCTTTATTTCTTGACTTGCTTGTCACCTGCTCTTCCCCTCCCCCAACTAAAATATAAGCTCCAACAAAGGTGGAAGCTTTTCTCTTTTGTCCCTCTATCCCCAGTGCCTGTACCTAGTCCCTTCGATAACGGTTTATTGAACGAAATAAATCATGCCCCTTCCCGATTATAAGCCCTAAATGGCGAGCTATTACTAAAATTATTGATCATTTTATGTATTTGTTCAATAAATAATCGATATTATGTGCCAGGCACTGCGATAGGGCCAACGAATACGTAAAGGAGTGATTTTCAAGGAACTCTCATTTCAGTGGGAAAGGCAGAAAAACAAACGGATGGGATTTTTCTGCGGTGTGCACAGGCTGGCTTGAAATTATCAAGGAGGATCATCTAACCCAGCCTGGGAAGGTCAGAGGACAGTTCCTGTACAAGGCAGTGGGTAGACTGAGGCTTGGACTATAAATAGGACAGGCACAGGGAACAAACACACATCCCAAACACAGGCTTGTGCACAGATAAGCGATGCGGTGCTTTGAGGGACATTCTGGAGGGGTGCAGAATGCTTTCCATACAGAGGGCCTGGTGGTGATGGCAAATGGAAGACAGCAGACCAAGGTCATGGGTGCCTTACTGCCTTTTTAAGAAGCTTGCCCTTAATTTTGCAGTAATGACGGAGACATTTCAGGATTTCAAATGGGGACTTGTCGTGATTAGCTTTGTACTTTGGGACGGTCACTCTGCGGTTTGTAGGAAAGGATTGTGAAGGGGGACTAGAAGCAGAGACATTTACTAGGATGCTGTGATGGTATTTCACGTGCAAAGGACGCGTGGGATTGTGGCGGTGGGGGCAGAGGGAGCTGGACGGATTCCAGTGATGCCGAAGAGGCAGAAAGGACAAGTGTTTCCGACTGGAGGTGGAGGGGGTAGAAATGGCAGAGGTCCAGGGTGGACCCCTGAGCTGGCGGCAGGATGGACAAGAAGAGGAGGAGCAGGTCTCAGAAGAGGAAATGACGACTTCAGCTTTGCTACTCTTTGATCCTTCATGGCACCTCCGTACCATGGAAATCTGTCACTAAAAAGAATGAGTTATGTCTTTTTTATAATGATCTCCTAGACATATTTTTGAGTAGAAATATGTTAAATCATATATATAAAATGCGATCCAGTTTACACTGAAAATTAAATATTGTGTATAGACATGTAAATGCGTAGAAAAACTGGAGGAATACATTGAAAACTGTTAGTGGTTTTTTTCATTATTCATTCATTCAACGTTTTTTTAAGTGAGCATCTACTGTGTGCCAGGAACTGTGGTAGGTAAGAATACATGGGTGAGTAGAAGCAGATGCTGACTAATTTTTTTTTTGGTCACACCCGCAGCGCACGGAATTTCCTGTGCCAGCATGCCATACCAGTGACCCAAGCCGCAACAGTGACAACACCAGATCCTTAACCCACTAGGCCTCCAGGGAACTCCAAACAGACACTGACTTTGCCCTCATGGATTATGTATAGTCAAGATCAGCCTTTCTCAACTGGAGCTCTGAGAGGGAATTTTACTGGCTATCAAATAACCACATAAAAGATAAAAGAAAATCATAGCTATAGTAAGTACTTAAGAATGGCACAACAAGGATACATAATAGTGCCATCACCTAAGGAGGAAGGTCAGGGGAGGGTTCCCTGAGGAGCTGACATTTGAATTGTGCTCTAAAGGATAAACAGAAGTTAAGTAAAGACAGGAGAGCTGGGTAAACAGCACGTGCAAAGGCCCAGAGGCAGGAGGGAATATGGCAGGTAGGAGGGAAGCAAAGAAGGCCAGTACCAGAGCTCAGAGCACAAAAAGCAGCAGAGTGCAAGAGGAAGCTGAAGGCATTGGTAGGGCTGAGCATTCGAGCACAGTATGAGGCCATGATCGAGTTCTTCTCTTTGTCCTGAAGTCACCGGAAGCTATCGATCTTGGAAGAGATTTAAGCAGGGAATGTTATATTTATTTTTGCATGTTAAAAAGGTCCCTCCAGAGTTCCCGTCGTGGCGTGGCGCAGTGGTTAACGAATCTGACTAGGAACCATGAGGTTGTGGGTTCGATCCCTGGCGTTGCTCAGTGGGTTAACGATCCGGCGTTGCCGTGAGCTGTGGTGTAGGTCGCAGACTCGGCTTGGATCTGGCGTTGCTGTGGCTGTGGTGTAGGCCAGTGGCTAACAGCTCCGATTCGACCCCTAGCCTGGGAACCTCCATATGCCGCAGGAGTGGCCCAGAGAAATAGCAAAAAAAAAAAAAGTCCCTCCAGCTCCTGTGTGGCGTGTGTTTTGGAGAATCCCAGAAGGGACCCGTTAACTAGTCTTCTCGGTAGCCTAAGCGAGCGATGACGACGGCTTATACCAGGGTAAGGGTATACATACTTATACTAGTGGTGAACAAATGCGGATTAACAAGCCTTGGTTATATGCTCGATAAGAAGGAGGTGCCAGATCAGTGAGGTGTTTAGTGGAGGTTCTTGAAGGCCAGGCCAAGTTTTGTTTGGATCTGCTATAGAGGGCAAAAAGTCGCAGCATACGTTTGAGAAGGGGAAGGCCATGCAAAGTTCGAGTTTAACAGAGGTCAGTCTGTCAGCAGCATGGACAATTGGAGGTGGGTGAGAGTGGCGGCTGTCGCGGTGTTCTAGGTGACGTGATTAAGGCTGAATTAAACCAAGGCCTTTCCAGGGGGTGTGAAGAGACACTGGAAAGGGAAATACCCATTGGAGGCTGAGCACACGGAGGCCCTTTTGTCCTGGGGACAAGGCAGGGGGATGAGCCGACCCAAATCCATGTCTCCCCTCTTTCTGCACAGTTGTGCTTCTCCCCCATGATGTCACGCTCCAGCAGCCGTTCAGTCCTCACCTGTCTCTGGGACAGCACCGCGTCCTGCTGTGGTAGAAGAAGCCCTGGGAGCTAGCATGGTCCTGTTGCTGCCACTGACAGGTAACATTCTTCAGGTCCAAGGTAAAGCACTGCAGGCCGATTTCCACTGGGGTTGGAGAAGGAAATGCCATCAGAGCCCATGTGCTCCTCCTCTGTAGGGTGTCCCGGTCACCTTTACACACATAGCTGGGGACACGCACTCCTGTTCTCTCTCACATAGCTCACTCTGTCCAGTGGCAGGTTCGAGGTCCTCAGGAAGGACCACGAGCTTCCACATCCAGCCCAGGCCTCTCTAGACACCTTTTCAATGTCCTCCGCATCGCCCCCACCCCTTCGTTGACTCACCTGCATCCTCAGGCAGGTCCACGGTTACAGGCAGGGACCAGGATCCCCAGGAGCCATGGAGGGAGACCCCGTCAGGTTGGCTGCGTAGCTGGAGCCAGTAGGAGTTACCAGGCTGGAGCCCTGAGATGAGGCAGTGTCCACCCTTCACTGTCAGAGAGGGAGCCTTGGGAGAAGAACCCTAGCCTCAGAATCTAGGTCGGCCTCTCAGTCAAGACAGCCTCCATCTCTTGTATCTGAAGCCCCACAACGTGTGTGGAATGACCCCCGGTTCCTTACTGGATAAGATGCACACAGACTGGGGTCCAGGTCAGTGGGTTTCAGTGCCGTCCGGGGCTTTTCAGGGAGATTCCCATTAACCTGGGGGCCTGAAGCTCTCAATTTTGTTGTTATGAATGACCCAGAGTAACACGGCTCCTGCGAGCTAATCAGAGCCCCTACTGACTCTCAAAGGACCAGCTCAGTCCAGAATCCCCCAAAGTACGACGGCCTGTCCTTTCTGGGGGCACAACTGGGGATAGGAAGTAGGAGGTGGAGCAGAAGAAGGCCAAGATACTTCTCTAGGTGGGGAGGTCTGCTCTGGTCCGTCCTGTCGGAGCATCACGGGCTGAGCACAAGGAGGCCGGTCCAGAGCTGGGGCTGAGTTTGGTCTCTGCAGAGCTGGGCAGCAGGTTTCTGTGGACAGCAGCTGCGTGACTGTGGGGCCCGTGGCGTTCCTGGCATCCTTGGGGCCATAGCGGAGTTCATGCCTCAGAAATTCACTGAATTCAGGAGCTGGGGCCTCCCAGCTGATCTGAAGTTCCCCTGGCTGGCTGCCACCCTTGGCCTTGATGAGACTGGGAGGAGCTGGCAGGCCTGAGGGCGAGACAGGGCACATCAGAACTCCTTGAGTGCCTCAGTCTACGGTTCCACCCGTGGGCGGTAAGAGAGCGCTGCTGGGGGCTGGGTTGAGGGCAGCTGCTGCGGTGGGGGCAGGGAGGCTCTTTAGCCTATTGTCCTTTCCTCAGGACCTCACCGCGGGGGTGGGAGGTCCCGTGCTCCCCAAGAACAGGGACCTCGCCATCTGTGCATCCTTGTCACCTAGCATGGTGCCCGGCACATGGTGAGTGTTCTGTAACCAGTGGATGAGTGAGGAAATGAACAGGTTAGCCATGGGAGGGCGAGTCTGGTGTGAAATGAAGTCTAGCTCTAGATGCTGAGGCTAAGAGGAACGAGACGAGGCCCCTGGGGTGCCTCTGGGGGTCTGGTAGTGGACGGCATCCTTGCTGTCGTGAAAGAGCACAGAGCAGTCTGGTCCTGGGAGCTGGCCTGGGGGCAGCAAGCGGAGGGGCCGGAATGACGGGAGGATGGCTCTTACCCACGCTGTCCACGAAGAGCTCCCGCTGGGACAGAGTCTGGTTCCGAAGCACATTCTTCACCCAAAGGTGCAGCTGAGAGAAGAGGCGCACTTCATCCTGGGCTGGAAACTGGCACACATATCGGGTTCCGAAGGGCAGCACACTCTGGGAACTCAGGGGGCAGGCACGGGGCTTCTCCCTGTGGGCACAGAAGGAGTCCCACCTACCTACAGGGCCCGAGGACTCGGGTCTGGGCCAAGCCGGACTTCTGTTTCCTTTACCACCATTTTTCTTCTCAGGGCCTGGGAAGGATGGAGTGGGATTGGGGGTTGTGTCGGGGCGTGAGCTGAGCATCTCCAAAGCACATCTGTTCATGAAGTGGCTACTTAGGGCGTGTGCTTGGAGTGGTTCTCTGATAGGGCCAAAGGCAGGGAAGCTGCTGGAACGGGGCTCTGCGGAGGGGCGTCCAGGACCAATACAAGGGAGCTGCGTGTGCATGACATACCCGTAGGCTAGGCGGTGTGTACGGTGCAGCACATACCCTGGGTAGGCGTACAGCAGCTGATAGATTCCACTGGGCGCTGCCTCTTCCGCATCCCAGAAGCAAGTGAGGTCCTCAAATGTTCGGGAGAAACATTTCAGGGACTCCGAGTCCGAGGCCAGCAAGGAGGCATCTGAGGAATAGCTGGAGCGTCGGGCTCTGGGTCCTCCCGGGCATGTTTGTGGGCAAGGGCAGGGGACCAGCGGGAGCCTCCTACCTTGCACCCCTCCCAGGGCTCCCTCGGCCTGGGTATCGGTGATCACCCCCCTCCACACACCTCACCTTGGCTGGTCACTTGCACCAGGTGTTGGGGGGCCGGGAGGAGGCAGGAGATGACCACCGAGAGGGCCCAGAAGGGCATCTTCTCCGGCAGAGTGAGCCTGCCTTAGCCCATCCTCCCTTCAGGAAGCCGGGCCCCAATCCCCTCCCGGGCCAGCCCCTCAGGTTCCTGTCAGATACAGCCCCACGTCCTGTCCCTGTCCCTGCCCCTGTGGGGCCCATCCAGACCACACAGGGGCCGGGGGCCAGGGGTGGGGGGCGGGTGGGAGTGGGCAGGAGGGTAGGAGGAATTCAAAAGAGAGGATACAGGCCTTTAGGTGGGAGGAAGATGGGGGTCACACTTTGGATCAGGTACCAAACGCAGAGTAAGCTTGTGTGTGTCCGTGTCCCGCGTGGTGGAGGGCGTATGGTGAGCCCGGGTTGCACACTGAGTGCTCACGTGTGCTGCCACGCTTGAAGCCCTTGATGTAGCCTTGACTCCGCTAATCCTACAACAGTCTTACTCTCTCCATTGCAGTGATGAGCCAACTGAGATGCGGAGAAATTAAAGGTTTGCCTAAGATGACACACCTACTCCGAGGTGGAACTCAAGACATTAAGCTTTAGAGCCCAAGTGCGTCGCGAGCCCCCCGGCGCTGCTGGAAGGTGTCACGTGCGGAGACATGACTGTCTGCCTCGCACCCGGACAAATGGTGGCAGTTTCCGCTGTAAGGGGTTCTATAAGCTCGTGCACACAGAAACACACTCTCCCTGGAACTGTCCCCCCACGCCGGCCCTCCACGGCGGGACCTCCGCCACTGCCTGTCACCCTTTGCTCCTCAGTGTGGTCCTCGGAGCAGCAGCAGCAGCGGCATCACCTGGGAGCTTCTTAGAAAGACAGAACGTGGGCCCCGCCCCAGACCTCCTACACAGAATCTGCACTGTCTCCGAGTCCCCAGATGCTGCGAATACATCTTAAGGTTTTGGACGCTCTGGTCTTTAGTGCTTTTGTCTGGTTGGCTCAGAATCAAGGGCTGGTTGGTCTCGGCTCTCCAGCTCGCCCTCGTCTTCGCAATGAGCAGAAGGGTGGGTACGCTCCCTCCTCTGAAGCCCGGGCCGCCGCCTCCGACTGCTGTAACTGTGGTGGCTTTTAGGCTGACTCTCAGGAGCTTTGACTCTTGCGGGGCCTGGGGCCAGAGCAGGCCGTGTTGATTCCCACATTTAGCCTGTCTGGCCTCAGGTGGGGCTCCCCTTGCTGGCTCTGCAGACTAAGCATTCTCGCTATCACCTTCCTCTCTTCCTCCTGAATTGATGTGACGAACAGAGAATTCTTGGGGGTGGGGGGGAGCTGGAGCGGGGACAGGGAACCCTTTGGCCCCCCCTGTGAGGTCTTAGCTTCTCTGGCACCATTTCTCTGCATGCATTTGTCCTGACTTCTGTCCAGAGCTTAAGTTACGAGGACTGGCTTTCTCTGCCCAATGGAGGTGGCTTTGGATGCTTCCCCAAGCCCCCAGTCAAGGGCCACCCAGCCCCTGTCCACCAAGTGAGAAGGGAAACAGCTTTAATGTTCACGTGGTCCCGTGGCGTGGCGGCGGTGTGTGTGCTGATGACTTATTAAAGTTAATATTGCCAGCTGAGACTCCCCTCCGGGGCTCCAGATCTGGACCATCGGCGGCCCACTTGGTGTCTCTCCTTGCCTGTCTAACGGGCATCTTAGACTGAGGACGGCCAACATGAAACTCTCGACGCTGGCTCCCACCCCTAAACCTGAGCCCCCCAGCCCGCTCAGTTGATCCAAGCCCACACCTCGGTGCGCTGGATCCCGGTCTTCCTCTTACCCCGCGTTCCCTTCATGAGCAAGTCCTGCCAGATGGCGTTTAAAAAAGTACCGTAAATCCGAGCCCGTCACTGCCCCCACTCCTCCCACCCCGGTCCAAGTCTGGGTCTCTGAGTAACTTCTAACTCTCTCCAGCCTTAACCCCGTCCATGAAAATCAGATTTCTTCACTCCCCTGCTTAAAACTCCAAATGGTCTCCTACTACACTTAGAATAAAGTCTGAACCCTTGCTAAAGGAACGCGAGGTTCGGCCAGATCGGACCCCGGCTGACTTGGGCCCCATCTCCTATCCTTGTCTCCTTCACGCTGGACCAGCCGCAATAACCTCACTGTGTCTCTCATCTTTTTTTTTTTTTTTTTGGCCCAACCAGTGGCCTATGGTAGTTCCCAGGTTAGGGGCTGAATCGGCGGACCTACACCACAGCTCATGGCAATGCCAGATCCCCGATGCATGGAGTGAGGCCAGGGATCGAACCCGCATCCTCACGGATACTGGTCAGATTCGTTTCTGCTGCGCCACGACAGGAGCTCCCATGCGTCTCATCTTAATCCTTTGTGATCTACCTTCCTGCAGTGCTTGGTGCCTGCCTCCTCCCGGAGTTCTGCTGTGTGTCACACGCTCCTTTTTCCCTCCTGCTCTTGTTATTTTCCCCCTTCCTTTCTTCTTTCTTTCCTTTCTTTTAGCCACATAGGCAGCATGGGGAAGTTCCAGGGCCAGGGACTGAACCCATGGCATAGCAGGAACCAGAGGCCCAGGAATGACAATGCTGGATCCTTAATGCGCTAAGCCACCAGGGAACTCCCCAGTTTTTCTCTTTGCTCTTTCTCTTAAATGTGGCTGTTCCCCAGAGGTCCTTGCTTCTCCCTTTGTATTCCCTAAGTGGTCTCATGGCTTCTATCTATCTACCAGTAACTCCCAGGATTTTTTTTTTTTTTTTTTTGGCTTTTTAGGGCTGCACGCATGGCATATGGAGGTTCCCAGGCTAGGGGTCTAATTGGAGCTACAGCTGCCAGCCTACACCAGAGCCACAGCAATGCCAGATCCAAACCATGTCTGCCACCTATTCATAGCTCACGGCAACGCTGGATCCTGAACCCACTGAGCAAGGCCAGGGATCGAACCTGCAACCTCATGGTTCCTAGTTGGATTCGTTTCTGCTGTGCCACGATAGGAACTCCTTTCTTTCTTTCTTTCTTTTTTTTTTTTTAGGCATATGGAAGTTCCCAGGCTAGGGGCTGAATTGGAGCTGAAGCTGCTGGCTTACACCGCAGCTCTTGGCAATGCCAGATCCTTAACCTACTGAGCAGAGCCAGGGAGGGAACCCACAATCTCACGGATACTAGTTGGGTTCGTTACTGCTGAGCCGCAATGGGAACTCCCCTGAGAGTTTATCACTCTCTTGAACTCCAAATTCTTGCTCCTTATTAGACATGGCGATTTGTTATTCCATAGGCCCTTCGAGCTCACAAGTCCCAAACAGAGCTGTTATCATCTCCACGCACACTCCCGGATCTTCCCTCCCTGCGTTCACATCTCACCATGGAAACCTGGAACCTGAACGTTATCTCCAAATTTTCATTCTCTCTCCACCTGTGCATCCAAGTCTCACCAAGTCCTGTGATTTCTACAGAGAGGCAGCATACTAGTGGTTAGGGAAGCTGCTGCTGTGCTGCAGCAGGTTGAGGATCTGGCATTGTCTCTGTGGCAGCAAGGGTTCCACCCCCGTGGGGTAAGGATCTGGCATTGCTGTAGCTGTGGCCTAGGCTGCGGCGGTGGCTCAGCTATGATCCCTGGCCTGAAACTTCCATATGATGCAGGTTTAGAAAAAAAAAAAAAAAGGTGAGGGGTGCAGAGCCTGCAAGATAAGGGGTGGGGGTTGTAACCATTGGAGAGTTGAGGTGGGGGGCTTTCTGCTCCTGCGTACAAGGAGGTCCAACTCCCTGTCCCTGTCCTTTTGCCATTTTTTCTGCTTCTGCACAGCTGGAAAAACGAGGCCTTTCCCAGTCCTTTGCTTATTTTTTATTTTTTTTTTTAGGATTTTTATTTTTTCCATTATAGTTGATTTACATGTCCTTTGCTTCTTTAGAAGCATCAAACAGGGACCAGATTAGCCCTAGGGAAGGGAGACCACTTAGCTTTGCTCCTCTCCGGCCAAAGAGGTCAGCGTGTCCAGCTCCGGTCAGCAGGCTTTTCTGTGGGGATATAAGGCCAAAGCCCTGGCTCATGAAAGCCTGTATTTGAGCTCTGTGCAGCCTTTGCTGAGGAACTCCAGGGGTGGCTCAGGCCACAGTGTCCTGCTGGATTACTCTCTGGGGGTAGGGTGCAGGGAGGGGGAGCCCTGTTTGTAGCATTTGCTGCTCTTGGTGGGGGAAATATTCAAGCAAGGCCAATTTCAAGCTACTTGTGTGATGTCATGAATGGCGACTGGGAAGGGAATTGGGTTCTCAGGGTCCATGCTGGGGCCTCGCCCTCTCCCAGTTTCCCCAGATTTCCTGGCACCTGCCATTTCTATCCAGTCAGAAAGCCCGGGAGAGGCAGCTCTGGGCACTGGGTTCTCCTTCTCCCTCTGTCTTTCCCACTGCTGCCAAGCTTCTCTCCAGAACCACGGTTCCATCGGCTTCTCGAGCAGTGTGTTAGAACACTGTATTTCCCCACGCCTGTGTCTGCGGTGACACGCTTGCCATTCTTAGAGCTGACAAATGGTATCTTCTTCAGTGCTTTTTCAGAGGCTCAAATTTGCTTTTATTCTTTCCCTGTTTAAAATCGTTTATGGGTCCACGTGATCCTTTGGTTCCACCGAGGCTCATCTCTGGACGCTGGAATGGTCCTTTTACACCTCTCATCTTCCTGTTCCTGGACTCTCTTCCTAATGAGCTTCCCCTTGCTCTTTCCCAAACCCAATCCCCATTTCTGCCACAGGCTCCTTGCTTCCTCAAGCACGGAACCTTCCAGACTTTCAGCCCGTTGGAACTTTGTGATTCAAGACTTAGCCCAAGTGATTGCTTCTTGGGAGTTTTTTTTGTTTTTTGGTTCTTGGTTTGTTTTTTTTTTGGGGGGGGGGGGCACGCATGTGGCATATGGAAGTTCCCAGGCTAGGGGTTGAACTGGAGCTGTAGCTTGCTGGCTTACATACCACAGCCACAGCCACACGGGATCTGAGCTGCATCTGCGACCTACACCACAGCCCATGGCAACGCCAGATCCCTGACCTACTGAGTGAGGCCAAGGATTGAACTTGTATCCTCATGGATACTAGCTGGATTCGTTTCTGCTGAGCCACAACGGGAACTCCCACATCTTGGGAGTTCTTATCATCTAACTATATATGATGGGAGAGAAGGCTATTTTAAAAAGAAAAATGCAATTTCACATTCCTTTCAGAAGCCTCATAGCTCTTTTGTGATCAGGAGCAAGTTGGTGAGCCTTTGGGCATGGCTTTAATAAGTGCGAAATTTTACTTTTTGCCAAGTATGAATTTGACGAGAATTTTGGATTGTACAGTGGTAACTCCAGAGAAAAAGGAGGCGCTAGAAAGTGAAAGATAAGAACCCGAGGAAAAGACATCTTCACCCGTGAGAAACTCCAGGGGAAAACTCTTGGAGGAAAATTCCAGAACAGTGATGCCTAATACTCAGCTTTAAGTTTACTCTCTATTCTGTGAGAGCTTAGCTTCCCCAAACCTTCCGTAAGGGCCTTTTCGACGCAAATCTTATATTCCTGGTGTTCTAGGAACAGAGGGAGAAAGGCGACCACACCCACGGAGGTGAGAGGATGGCAGCGGGAGAGGGCGGGCAGCGCGGGGATCAGCATTTAGCAAGAGCGGGAATTCAGGGTGAAGGGCGGTCGCGGGGATGGATCAGAGTCCTGGTGAAAATGGAGGAGGGCCTGGACTTCCCGGAGCACGTGGAGTGGGGCTGGGCTCTTCCGACTGGATGTAAAGGGAAAGCGTGACCCCAAAGTGTTGTGGGACGTGGGGACATGTGTGTCACACACACAATCTTTCCTTCCTTGCGCACTCCCCCGCCAACTGTGTGCCTCTGTTGGAGTCTTTTACACATAAACAGCCACGCGTGCCTCTGCCTTAGCTAGACAAGATATGAACCCTGCCAAGAGGGGATTGGATTGTCATTTTTTTTGTTTTGTTTTCAGGGCTGCACCTATGGCATATGGAAGTTCCCCGGGCCAAGTGTCGAATTGGAGCTGCAGCTGCCGGCCTATGCCACAGCCACAGCAATGCAGGATCTGAGATGCATCTGTGACCTAAGCTTCAGCTTGCAGCAACGCCAGATCCTTAGCCCACTGAGAGAGGCCAGGGATCGAACCTGCATCCTCATGGATACTAGCTGGGTTCTTCACTCACTGAGCCACAGTGGGAATTCCTGTCATCTTTTTTTTTTTTTTTTTTTTTAGGGAGATCAGCTCAGCTACGATTCAACCCCTTGCCTGGGAACCTCCATATGCGGCCCTAAAAAAAAAAAGTTTTAAAGTACAGTTGATTTACTCGTTCTGTTGTTTTCGGCTGTACAGCAAAGTGAGCCAGTCCTACATATGTGTACATTCTTTCTCTCATGTAGGACTGTCATCTTAGCTCACTTCTCCAGGGGTAAAAGTTGGGTGGGAGCAGGCATCTGCTTACTCTCTGAGTCCTTATCCCACCAGCTACCATTACAGGGCAGCTGCTATCCGCCCGCCCTCTGCCAATGCATTGTCTCATTTCATCACATTATGTGCCCTTGTCCTTACCTGACAGAAGAGCCGTGGAGGCTGAGATGGACCCACTGAGCTGTCCCAAACCACTATGAATGGGTAGAGCTGAGGTGGGAATTCAGGTGTTTGACTCCAAGCCTGTTCTGCCAACTATTACGTGGACGCCTCTGACTGGGACTGCTCTTTCCGCCGCTTCACTCACTTTTTTAAGACGTGTGTGCCTGGCACAGGGCTGTAGGTGGGGTGAAGCTGGATTCAGAACAGGCATCAGGAGAGGCTTTATTCCTGGGAATGGGGAAAGGACCCCTACGTGCCCAGCGGTGATCCCCAGTGCGAGAGCTACGGGGCCCCCGCTTGGTCAGCCCTCTGTTGCCCTGAGCTGCTGGGTTGGCTCTGACCTCTGAGTCCTCGCTTCCCGTGGAGGCCACACACGGACCGGACTCTGGGAGAGAGATAAGGAGATGCAGGGCCGGTGGGAGGAGCCTGAGCTGCCCAGAGGGCCAGGCAGGAAATCACCCCTTCCTTGGGGCCGAGAGGGGAATGACTCGGCTGATGGGTGGGGGTTCCGTTTTTGCAGCTGAGCGGGCTGCAGCGAGGCCTCTGGGGCAAAGCATCTGGGTTCTCCTTCCCCCTCACCGCTGGCAGCCTAATGAGGCTTCAAGAGGTGGGCCTGGGCCTTCCCTCTTCATTTATCCATCATCTCCTTGGAAACGAGTTTGTGCTGCTGGGCTGATCTCTTGCGCCAACCCTCGCCCAACCCAGGGCATCCCCTGTGAGAACACAGCTGCAGATGGAGGCAGTGAGGAGGGAAGCGAGACAGGCGGGGAGGGCGGGGGGGGGCGGCAGGTGAGGTCTCTGCCATTTCCGAGCTGCCCGACTCGGGCTACGTTACTTCACCTCTCTGCCTTCTCGTCTGTAAAATGGGAATGAGAATAAGAGTACCTACCCAAGAGGGTGGTGGAGCAGTAAAGGAATTAATATGTGCCAAGAGCTTGGAACAGTACCAGCCATTTTTGTTCGTTTAGTGACTGGCACTTCCACCAGCCCGGGCATCTGAACAGAAGTGTGGCATTAGCTCTCGACTGCTTCTTCCCTCTCCTGCATGCCCATGTTGAAGGCCATCCATGCTTTCAGCTCATCACCCCACTCTCACTTACCTCTTCATGCTCTTTTTTTTTTAAATGCTGTCTTGGGTTGTAATTCACACCTCATACAATGTACCCAAGTAAAGTATGCAATTCAATGGTTTTTAGTGTAGACCACAGCCACAGCAATGCCAGATCTGAGCAGCGTCTGAGACCTAAGCTGCGGCTCTCGGCACTGCTGAATCCTTAACCCATGGAGAGGGGACAGGGACTGAACCCGCATCCTCAGGGACACTAGTCAGGTTCGTTACCACTGGGCCGCAATGGAAACTCCAGAATCCTTGCTCTTCACCACAATGTCACACTATGTTATGTCTTTGATTTTATCTGATTCACTGAAAAAATGTGAGAAGTGAGACAAGTCTTAGTTCTCAAGGACCATGGGAGAGAGATCTGTGGCCAGTGGTAACAAATCCAAAGGAGGCGCCAACCCGAAGGCCACACGGCAGCAGGGGGGTGAGGAGGGGGCCGCTTTCGGGACAGAGAGCGTCTCCCCAGACACTACGGGAGCTCCTGGGGAAGGCAGAGGACCGCTGCTGTGGCCGAAGTTGGACGTGACCTCTGCCTTCTTCCTTGGGGGCCCACAAACCAGGCAATAAGGTGGCTACCAAGATAGGAAAGGTCACCCAGCGACGCAAGGAAAATGGGAGTTCACGACGGGCCTCCGTCCAGTGCTCAGGTGTCACTTGGGCTGAGGCTGGGCTAGACCTGATCCTGGCATGGACACTTTGGACAGAGAAGAGAATCTAGCCTGGCAGCTACCTAGAGATACAAGGAGGCATATTGGTGAGAGAGACGGGACCAGGGGAAAGCTGGACTTGTCGTTACGACAGGGAGGCGCTGGGGAGGCGGGTGTACGTGTGCAATGGGCTTTGTTGAGCATCTGCCATCATGGAGAAGCAACCCCAGGAGAGGGCTTGCAAGAATGCCAGTGTGATAGGGCTAACATCGCGTTTCCTGGCAAGTCCAGGTTCTCCCTCTTTGGTTTAGCTTTTCTCTGGGATGGGCCAGCAGTAAAAGCAGCCATTGGACGGAGCGTCTCAGGACATTTATTTGTTCTGATTACAAGGCTGGGGGTGGGGCGCAGCGGAACAGGACTTGTTAGGGGTGTGAGGGTTGGCTTGGCTGGAGGGGCTGAAGCAGCAGGTGTTCGAGTGCAGGGAGCTGAAGAGCACAAACGTGCAGCAGCTGAACTAGGAGGAGAGGTGTGAGGGGAGGGGTAAGCAATGCAGGGGCAGCAGGAGCAATGGCAAAGGTTGAGGCCCCAACGCCCCCCATCCCATCCCATCCCATCCCATCCCCAGATCCCTCTTTTTTTTCCCTTAAGTTAAAAAACAATTCCTTGAGGCAGTTCAGGCGACAAGGAGCAGAAGTCACAGGTTGGAGAGCCGAGTCTGCTCTGGCCAGCAGAGCCAGGTTCTGGCCTGACAGCGGCTCAGGCCTCCTCCGCCGTGGCATCGATGCCCGCGTACGTGAAGTTCTCAAACAGTGACATGTTTACGTAGGCCTGGGGAGCAGAGCAAGCTTTAGTGGGGGCCGGGGATGCTGGAGCGCCTGGCTTGGGGGTCCCTGACGTCCACGTGGTTGGGGTAGATGAAGAGACCCTGCTTTGCTCTGGAGACTCAGGGCGACCTCAGGGCATGGTGGTCCCCACCAGCCCAGAGCAGCAAGGTCATCCGACCACAGTTTCGGGCTCACGTGAGAGATTTTTTTTTTCTTTTCCTTGTGGCATATGGAGGTTTCCAGGCTAGGGGTTGCATCAGAGCTACAGTGCCAGCCTACACCATGGCCACAGCAACGCCGGAGCCGAGCCCTGTCTGTGACCTACAGCACAGCTCACGGCAATGGTGGATCCTTAACCCACTGAGCAAGGCCAGGCATCGAACCCACATCCTCATGGGTCCTAGTCAGGTTCGTTAACTGCTGAGCCATGAAGGGAACACCGTGCGAGAGATTTGACACAGCTGTTAGATAGGAGGTTTTTCTTGCCCTCAGGCAATAAACTGACTGTGCATGTGCTCATTCGTTCATTTCCTTATTCATCTATTCATAAGACTATTTTTGATAATTTACCCATTTGTATGGTTATTTGATCATTTCTTCATTCTTAAGATAGTTTAATAATTTCTGTAACTATGTTATTAATTAAGTCACAGGAAGAACTCTTTTCACATTACTCATTTAGATGTATTTGTTCATTTATAGTTATTTGAAATTCATTTGTTTATATGGTTATTAGATTCAGTTTTTATTGATTATATTTAAATTTTTTATTGACGTTTGCTGATTTACAATGTTGTATCAATTTCTGCTGTATAATAAATGATTCCTATATATATATATATATATATATATATATATGGGACACAAAGCTAACCTATATATATATGAATATATATATATATATATATATACACTCACATCTGGAAGTTCCTGGGCCAGGGATTGAACCCAAGCCCCAGCTGTGACAGTGCCAGCTCTTTAATGCACTGAGCCACCAGGGAACTCCCTGCACTCCTTTTTTAGTATTCTTTTCCCCTATGGTTTATCACAGGACCTTGCATGTGGTTCTCTGTGCTGTGCAGTAGGATCTCGTTGATCGATGCAGTTATTTCATTACTGCTTATTTGGATGATTATTGTATCATCCGTCCACTAATTCTGTTCATTCATTCATTCACTCCGTTCCTGTCTCATTCATTCATCCATCCATCCGTCCGTTTGGCGAGGGGAGGGGTCCTAGATGAGAATGGGCTGATGGCCCCAAGTAGAGGAGGACAGGCAGGGAGTCTGGGACCCAGGATCCAGGGGAAAGAACTGGCTGCTGAGGCTGAGTTTACAAGGGTCTAGCACCCAACCCACGGAGAGCTGGAAAGGGGGGCTGCATGCCCAGGCCTGGCCCAGCTAGGCTGCAGCTAGTGGGGGGGACAGGGACCCAGAGGCTCCTGTTAGGAGACCCTCCCAGTCTCCTGGGGAACACATAGGTGCTGTCCCGCGGCCGTGAGCTTGGTGAGCCCCGGCTCCGTCACCCCAGTCTCCTCACCTTTCTGGCTTCCAGCATTCGGCCCAGCTGCAGCGCGATCTGGGCAAAGGGAGGTCGCTCGTAGGGACGGTCCCGCCAGCACTGGCGCATCAGCTCGTACCTGCCAGGGGGGAATTGCTGAGATGAGCGGTCAGGGCCTTTGGCGGGGCGGGGCCGCGGGGCTCACGGCTGCGGGGACTCACACTTCATCGTCACAGTTGCGGGGCTGCTCCATGCGGTAGCCCTGTGGCAGCTTCTCGTAGAGCTCGGCGCAGGTCATGCCACAGTACGGGGTGCCCCCTGTGGGCGGGGCCAAGCTCTCTCAGCCCCGCCCCGCCGGGGCGGGGGAGGGCGAGGTGGGCGGGTGGGGGAGGGGGACCCTCTGCGGAATGGGCGGGGGGCGGTCAGGGACTCACCGAGGCTCACGATCTCCCAGAGGAGGACCCCAAAGGACCAACTGAAATGAGGAGGATGCACTTAGTTACCTTCCAGGCCCCTAGGTGCAGCAGCTTCGCGTCTACCTACCCCAGCGGCGCAGCCCGGCCCAACCGCGGCCTGTCTGCTCTGCAAGGATCTGGCCTTGGCCAGCTCTTGTCTCTGCTCCAAGGAGATTCCTTCACG
Organism: Phacochoerus africanus; assembly: GCF_016906955.1. Classification (NCBI taxonomy): domain Eukaryota; kingdom Metazoa; phylum Chordata; class Mammalia; order Artiodactyla; family Suidae; genus Phacochoerus; species Phacochoerus africanus. Next base: position 167,298,655 of record NC_062551.1, read on the forward strand.
GCCCTCCCAGGATCGAGATAATCATTGCTCGCATAGCTCGCATTTGTACTGAATACTTACGTGGCCCAGGCACTGATCCTTTCATGGATATGTTAATTCATTTAACCCTCACACCTACCCAGTGACATAGGTGCTATTATTATCCCCATTTTACAGATGGAGACAGGGAGGCACTGAGATAGTGCCCAAAGTCACGCAGGAAGTGACAGAGCTGGGAGGCAAACCCTGGCAGCCTGACTTCAAAGCCCTGGCTCTTCACCGCCTCTTACACTGTAACAACACCTGCACAGATAAGAAGCCGTGAGACCAGGGTGGGAGTTCTCATCATCGGGGGAGAGAAGCAGGACGTGGGCAAGCAGTGGTCAGAGGGATGGTTGGTGTTGTGACAGTGAGCCAGGCAGGCCAAGGGCTTGGGGCACGGGCAGAGCTAGGGCAGGCCAAGTTCCCTGGAGAGAGGGGCAGGGGTGTGCCAAGGTGGCCACGTGGAGGAGGGAGTGCCGAGAGGGCGTCTTGGGGGTCGCCCTCTGGTCGGTCCTCAGGTGGGGTGACCTGCCCTTCAGAGAGGAAGGCGGGAGCATCCTTCCAGAGGTGTCTCCATTCACCCAGGCGTTATCTGCCAGCTTTCTCAACCTTCTCCAAGGTATATCCCTCCGACTCTTAGTCAAGCACAGCCCTAAACCACCTCTACTCCCATCCTAACCCTGAGACACCTCCTGAGACAAAGCTTCCTTCCAGCCGGCCCCCCATCTTCCCACTCATATGCTGGGCATGGCCCAGGTATGGCCGAGACCCATCCGTGTCACACCTGTGTCACACCTGGAGCACACCCTAGGGATGGCCAAGTCCTGCCTTGGACTACCCGAGACATGTCACACCTAGAAGCATCCTCGGGGACCCAAGCCCTCCCGCCCGCCCCGACTCACCCTCCCCCCACTCACACGTCACTCTTGGTGGTATAGACGCTGTAGTTCAGGGACTCGATGGCCATCCAGCGCACGGGGAGACGCCCCTGGGGGGGAGTGGGTTTGAGGGGTCGGGTGAGGAGGCAGGGCCTGGTTAGCAGGTTGTCGGGGGCAGGGCCAGGCACAGGCACCGACGGCATGAGACTCACCATCGTCTTCTTCACATAAACCTCCTCCCCTCGAGAAAGGCCGAAGTCTGCGATCTTGGAGGCCAGGTTCTCTCCAACCAGCACATTCCGGGCAGCCAGGTCCCTGTGGATGAACTTCAAGCAGTGTCAGAAGTCAGGGAGGCCTGAGATGACGAGCAGGCTCTGGTCTCCAGGGCCGGCGAGGGGTCCAGCCCCGTGGCTGGCTGCGCGGGGCCCTCCATGCCTTTAAGGAGCCCCTTACTCTTCTTCCCACCCACTCAGACCTCATCCTGGGTCAGGGACTCCTGCCTAAGAAAAGACACGAAGCTGGCTGTCATCCCTTCCTGCTGGTGACCATGGCCATGGCCAAGTTCTGGCTGTATCCCTCTTCGGGGACAGCAGTGCTTTTCCCCAGTGACCACACTACACCTTCTACTCTGGATGCTCCTGGACCCTGTCTCTTCTGACCTCTCCTCCACCCTGACCCCAGGGATGAGAGTGGAAAGGCCCTTCTCTGCTCAAAGTGACCTTCTCCCTTGAGTTGCAGGCCCTCCCCACTGGGCTCCCCGCTTCTTCAAAGACCTCTCTCCACCTTGGCTCCTTCCCCTCTGCTTTCAAAGACATTAGAGGCTTAACCAACTTCAGAATATGCCTCCTCTCAGTCTCACATCCCCTCCTGCTACTGTCGCCTCTCTTTTCCTTCAGGCACGGTGTCCTTGAACTTGGGCTTGGGCCTCCCCTGTCTGCTCCACCATCCAGATTCTCCTGGTGAGTCTCACCTACTCCCTGGCCACTATAGCACCACCATCTGTGAAGTGACAGCTCCCAGACGGTTGTCTCCGGCCCAGGCCTCCCTCCTGAGTCCTCGGCTGGCATCTACAACCGCTAAGCCAACACCTCCACCATGACGACCCACGGATGCGTCCAACGCAGCACCTTCTCCAGACTTGCTTCTCATCCTGTGTTCTCTCACCTACTCGCCCGGGGCCAGCAACTTGGGGGGTCACATCCTTCTGTTCACTCCTCAATCCCACATCCAATTAGAGCCTGCTGATTTTAGCTCACCAAGTCGGCCCTCGGGTCTCCCCTCCTTGCTCTAGTCCACCTTCCCCCAACACACACGCACACACACCTGTTTCTCGCTCAGGTACTGCATGCCATTGGCAGCATCACTGGCAAAACGCAGCAGCTGCCGGGAGCTGAGGGTGGAGGCTGTTCCATGTTCCCGGGCAAAAGCTGGGTCAGTTTCCAGAACGCGGCTCTTCCGCAGAAAATCGAGCAGGTTCCCATAGGGGGCATATTCGATAGCGATATACAAGTAACCTGGGAGGTGAGGGGTACAGGGCGGTGGCTTATACTCGGGCAACTTGGGGTGGCAGCCGGCACCCCGTGGCACTAGGCACGGAACCTGACGCACGAAGGGGAGTCGTTCGTGACGTTCCGTGTTCTGAAGCCCCGCCCAAGCTACCGATGTGGAGGTGACAGCTGATGATGCGGCTTGGGTAGAAGGGGTAGGTGATGACTCGGGGTCTCACCTCGGTTCTCACAGGCTCCCAGAAGGTTGATGATGTTGGGGTGATGCCCCAATTTGCACAGTACTTCCAGTTCTCCCGCGAAGTCACGATGGTCATTTTCAGAGGCGTACTCTGTGTAGATAAATATCACTTTTGCCAGAAATAGCGCTAGAGAAAAGGGCATGGGCTGCTGAGGGCTGGGGTCAGTTGCCAGGGGGATCTGCGGGGCACAGGAGGGGGTCCGGGCTGGGGCGGGGCCACTCCCGGCGGACCTTTCAGCATCTTGATGGCCGCGTTCATCTTGAGCCCGTCCTTCTTGATCATGGCCCGGATGACCTGGCCGAAGTTGCCCTCCCCAATGAGGTCCTCAAAGGTGATGTCCTCCCACTCCAGCACCGGGTAACTCAGGGGCTCAGGCGGTGGTTTTGGCCGCCGGGTCAGTGTCAAGGTGCCTGAGCTGAACTGCAGGATGGTCTCCTCGCCCTTCATAGGATGGGACAAGTGGGCAGACAGTCCATAAAGAGACGGGGCAGCAAGATGCGCAGACAGGCAAGGAGCGAGGCCGCTAACGCACAGAGACCCAGACAGAGGGCACCCTGGTGGCCAGCCAGGGATAGACAGACAGAGGACGCACACTGAGACAGAATCACAAGAGATGGAGCCGCAGGGGGGCCGCTGGGTGGACAGACGTCCACATGCAGCAGCCGCAGCCGGGGATCAGGTGTGGGGGGCTCTGGAAGAACAAGGAGTGGGTGAGCCTGCCAGAAGCCATGGCATGGGTCCATGGAAGGACGCTCCTTCCAACATTTTCAGCAGAAAGGAACTGGAATGAGCTCTCGTGGGGAGCAATGGGCTTCTCATCATTGTGCTGACCCCACAACAAGGCGTTGGTTTTTGTCGGCAGCGATGCTCTGGAGGGGGTTCCAGCCCAGGGCGGAGGCACCCTGTACATTGGTTGAGCACCCACTCCATGCTAAGCCCTGAGCTGCTGGGAGCCAGGGGGAGGGGTTTTCTTTTTCACTGCAGCAGAAACAGAGATTGCCACTGTCCACTCACCTCGGCCACCCGCAGCTCTCAAACCACCTGAAACCTGAAGCCACAAAGAGCCTAACAAAGAGGAACACCTGCTCCCCCCACCTGAGTCGGAGCTGGGCCACCTGGGCCGGGCTGATAGCAGGAAAAGGAAACAGGTGAACCGGCCCACAGGTGCGGCCCATGTGAGAACCGGAAGAAGGCTCGGGACAGACCCGGTTGGTGGGGCGGGGCGGGGGGGGGGGGCGCTCCCTACGTGAGCTGCAGCCCAGCTTGATGGGCGGGGGCTGAGGACACAGGTCACTTGGATTCGCACGAACCGTGGACAGCTGAAGGCGCAGGCCAGCGTGCACATGCTTGTTTTAGTGGCGGCCAGTGTGCAGGGGCACCCGTGAGGTGGACACATGGACACGTGCGGGTGGGCAGCACAAGCAGAGGGAGCCAGGCGTACATACGTGGGGGGCACTCACAGGGATATACACGCACACTCACATCCGGCGTATGCGTTCACGCGCACGCACACCTGCACGCAGGTGCAGAGAGCAGTACATCCTGACATACCTTACGGGCTGCTTTTCCACTGCTTCCCTCCACATTCGTCCCGTGGCCCTCCCCCACCACAGCAGGGGCTGCTTTCTGCACACACTGACCTCAGAGGGAGGCCAGCGCAGCGGGGAACAAAGAGGCCGATTGAATCTCTGAATCTAAAGGGAGTTTTTTTTAAAGGCAGGGCAGAGACAATAGCCTGGGACACTAGGCTTTTCTATCACAAGGATCAGCCCTTGAGCGAGAAGAGGGTTTTTTTCTTTGAAATGCCAAAGCCTGGCTGTAAATAGCAGGAGCCCAGGCTTGGAGAAGCAAGGGCAGAGTTCAGACCTTAAGTGACCACATTCGGGACAATCCAGAGGAGAGGGAGATGGGACGAGGTGACCAGATGAGGGGAGGCCGGGTCCCTGAAGAGGAGCCAGGAGCCCCCCCACCCCACCCCCACCCTTCAGTGTGAGCCTGCGGCTGGAGGGGCATGGACCACAGAAGAATAGAAACCCAGGTTTAAGGGAAGCCAAGAAAAGTGGAGGCCGGGCGTCTTCTCTCAAGGAGGGACAGGTGAAGCTGCAGGCCCGGCTCAACGTGAGGGTACAAACAGCGGTAGGAGGGGCTACAGCCATGGGTCTGAGGGCCACAGAATATGCTGCCCTCTGCAGGGGACAGGGAAGCACCTCGGAGCTCTCGAGTCTCCCCAAGGAGGCCCTGGGATTTGCAAGGATGGAGGCTGGATAAGAAGCCACAGGGTGGGAGTTCCCTTAGTGGCTCAGCGGTTAGCGAACCCGACCAGGATCCGTAAGGATGTGGGTTCGATCCCTGGCCTCGCTCAGTGGGTTAAGGATCCGGTGTTGCCGTGAGCTGTGGTGTAGGCTGGTGGCTACAGCTCTGATTTGAGCCCTAGCCTGGAAAGTTCCATATGCATGGGTGTGGCCCTAAAAAGAAAAAAAAAAAACAAGCAAAAAAACTCATTGTGTGAGTGCCCTGCTGGCAGGAGGCCACAGGAGGGCTGAGGACCTCAGACAGGGATGCGGATGTGTGCACATGGAGGCTGGCTCGCAGGTGCAGGAGGCCCTGCCGGGACAGAGGCCGGCATGAGCCCAGGTGCTCCCCATGCAGCACAGGCTCCTAGGCTTCCTTGAGCCCTGGGGAAAAGGGGGAGAATTCTGAATCGACCGCGGTGAAATGTGGACATCAACGAGGGATTCTGAACGGGGAAAATGAAACATTTCACCACTAGCATAACTGGCCTCTGAGTTGAGTTCGAGTCTAGAGAAATAGAACGATACATTGCTCCCCGTGCATGTTATTGAGCGTGGTGTGACATAAACACACACATGCCCCTCACACACACACTCGCACACACACTCGCAGTGTGTACCGAGGTGGAAGCACAGAGACACAGAGTGTGCACACAGGGGCCCGGCAGTGGGCACAGAGGACTGACCGATCCCGACTGGTAGGTGAAGGTGCGTCTGCGATGCAGGCAGCTCCTGCGGATGCACGCCAGGGTTAAGAGGGCAGCCAGGATGGTGAGGCAGGTGGCGGACACCGAGCCCACCACAGCCAGGACCAGCTGCGGATCCAGGCCCTCTTCCACGGCCTGCACCTCCTGGACGGGACGCTCGCTCTGCAGCCCTGGACATGAGAAGAGGGCAGATCACAGGGACGCCAGTGTCAGGAACTCAGAGGCCACCGTGGGATCACGCGGAGGGAGAGGTCAGAGATCTCAGCACAGGGAGGGAGCGTGGAGGTCAGGTCTAGGGCCCGGTGGGTCGCTGGCATGACACGTGCGATTTCCCCAGCGCTAGGATAACGGGCCATTAAAAAGGGAAGGGTCAAGGTCCCTAGTACCGGGCCTTGTGTCACTTGTTGGGAGGGGCCGGGGATGCCCTGGCTCCGAGGCAGGGCATCAAGTGGCAGGGAGAGCACGGAGCCCGACCGTGCGGCCGGGGGGTCCCTCTGCACCCCGCCCTCTCACCGTTGCCCAACGTGGACTCCTCTACCACGTTGCTCCAGTCACCGGGGCCCTGGACGCTGGCCCGCACGCGGAACAGGTAGCGCGTGCTGGCGTTGAGGCCGCGGACGATGGTGCTCGTCTCCTCGGGCCTGTCCACGTCCATCCACAGCGGGTCTCCCGAGCCCCCGGCCACCTGCACCTCCACGATGTACTTGGATATAGGCCCAGCCGGAGCCTCTGGGCGCTGCCACACCAGCTGGATCTCCGAGTCTGAAAGCGCCTGGGCGTGGAGGTGTCGGGGGGCTGGGGGTCCTGGGGAGATGGGGGTGGGAAGGCAGATGGGACCAGGCTGTGTGGCCGCGGGGTCAGAGAGAGCCCCTCTAGCTGTGTCCCCGGCTCTGTGGACCCCGGCGTGGCAGCCACCTGCCAATCTCCTCCTGCCTCTCCCGATGGCCTCCTTCGCCCCTGAGCTTCCGCTTCCCCGGTTCTCCCTTCATCCCAAGTCTTCCCGGGTCCTCTGCACACCTTCCCCAAGTGCCACGTGCTCCACGGCCCCGCATCCTCGCCATGACACTTGCTCTCCACATGAGCCCTGACCTCCCGTGCTCCCTTGTCCTGCAGGCTCCTGGTGGCCTGGACCCTGCCCTGTGTCACCTCTGCCTGACATCCTAGGTCCTCCTTGTGCCCCTGTTTTCGTGCCCTGCGTTCTCTCCGCGTCCGTCCGGGCTCCCATAACCTCCCACGTCCTTCTGGGTCTCCTGTGGTCCTGCGTCCCCTATCCTCCCGCGTCTTGAGCCCGCCACCCCTTCCCGAGCATACCGCTGGGGGGCAGAAGCACGCGCGCAGTGGGTGAGGCTGGGCCCAGGAGGGTACAGTGGTACAGCCGCACGTCCAGCTGGTAGTGGGTCCCAGGCGTGAGTCCCGTCAGGAGGGCGGTGCGGGCCTGGGGGGACGAGACGTTCTCCCGCCGCTCCTGTCCCCGGGCCCCGTCCCACAGGCGCAGCAGGAAACCATCGCCCACCAGTGGCCCCGGCACCGAGGGTAAGGACCAGCTCACTCGCAGCCGGTCGGGGCCCTCCACATGCCAGCCCTCCAGCCGTGGCTGCAACAGGGGCTCTGGGGCCAGAGGTCAGGGGTCAGAATGGTCCGGCGGGTCCCTGGCTGGATGGGATGGTGATCCCCAGGGCACAGCGGGGGACACCCCTCAGCGGGAAAGGCAGGGGCCCCTGGGGCGGACAGGACTTGACAACCCTGCGTGCACAGGACAGCAACCCCTGGGGGCGGGGAGAGGGATGGGTCTTGGCTCCTCACCAGGACAGTCGGTGGTCATGAGGGCGGGAGGCCCCCAGGCCCCCTCCCCGCCTTCCCCTGGCCGGTTCAGCTGCGCGCGGACGCTGTAGCCTGTCTTCGGCCTCAGGTTCACCAAGGTCACGTTCTCACTGGGGTCCACTGGGGGTGGGGCGTGCAGCACACTCCGCTCAGCCGCAGGCCCCTCCAGAAGCCACCACTCCCCCTTCAGCCCCTCTCTCTTCTCCCTCCCTTCCCACCCCTCCCCCCTCATCGCTACCTGACACCCCATCCTGCCCCAGCCCCCCCTTGCCCCAGCCCCGCGCTGGCCCCACTCACCCACGATGGTGGACCAGGCCATGGTGCTGTCCTGGGGCCGGTAGTGCAGGCGGACGGAGGCGATGGGTCCGTCCCCAGAGAAGGAGACCAGCGGCGAGACCAAGAGCTGGCGGCTCTGCTTGGCCAGGAGCCGGGGGGCGCTCAGGGGCACTGGGGGCACTGCCAGGAGACTTGGGGTAAGGCACGGCCCAGACAGCCCATCTGGTCCTCAGAAACATGGGGGGGCTCTGTGCTCCGGGCATCGAAGACACTTCTAGGTCTTGGTTTAGATCTCGGGACCCCCTGGGCTGGGGAGGGGTCAAGTTCAACAGATGACCAGAGTGGCCAGGGCCTGCAGGGACAGCTCGCGGCACAGGGACTCAGCAATAAGGACACGAGAGGGTCCCAAGAGATGTGTGTGTGTGTGTGTGTGTGTGTGTGTGTGTCTTTTTGTCTTTTCTAGGGCCGCACCCGCGGCATATGAAAGTTCCCGGACCAGGGCTCTAATCGGAGCTGTAGCCGCTGGCCTACACCACAGCCTCAGCAACGTGGGATCCGAGCCGCCTGTGTGACCTACCCCACAGCTCAGGCAATGCCAGATACTTGACACGAGTGAGGTCAGGGATCGAACCCTCCACCTCATGGTTCCTAGTCGGATTTGTTAACCACCAAGCCACGATGGGAACTCCCCAAGAGATTTTTTTTTTAATAATTTTTATGGCCACACCCATGATACATGGAGTTGCTGAGCCAGGGATTGAATCCAAATGGCAACTGCAACCGACACTGTAGCTGCGGCAACGCTGGATCCTTTAACCCACGTTGCTGGGCTGATCAAGCCGCGTCCTGGAGCTGCAGAGACGCTGCTGATCCTGTTGTGCCACAGCAGGAACCCCTGCAGTTGGATTCTTAATACACTGTGTCACAGCGGGAACTCCCAAAAGATGTGAAGTGAGGGGGTGCCATGGCCAAACAGGGGCTTGGGGGAGAGCACCCCGCCCGTGCAATGCAGGGATGGACAGAGGGGTTGAAACCCTAGGCAGTGTCACCTTGCTCTCTGCTCCACCCTCATCACTTATCACTCTCTCAATTTAACAAAAAATGTAGGGAGTTCCCGCTGTGTTCCAGCGGTAATGAACCTGACTCGTATCCATGGGGCTGCAGGATCGATCCCTGGCCCCACTCAGTGGGTTAAGGATCCAGCACTGACATGAGCTGTGGTGTAGGTTGCAGATGCAGCTCAGATCTGGCGTTGCTGTGGCTGTGGTGCAGGCTGGTGACTACAGCTCCGATTCAACCCCTAGCCTGGGAACTTGCATAGGACACAAGTGTGGCTCTAAAAAAAAAAAAGGTAGCATGTAATGAAGTACCTGCTTTACCTGGAGAGTTTACAGGCATGGCCTCTAATTCTGACAAGTGCCTTCAGGCAGGGCTCATTACCCATCTTAGGAATGATGAAACTGAGTCTTAAAGACAACGAACAACTGGCCTAAGGACACACGACCAGGGTTGGACCGAGGTCTGTCTGACCAGGACCACTTAAAATCGGTCCATTCTCCCCCCCCCCCAGAGCTCCAGTGTGCCTGCTTGGCTCCCTCGCCGGGATCACTGCCTCGGTCTGCCTTAGCTTTTCTCCCCGGGTTTTTGCATTAAAGCCTTAACTGGTTCCCTCGCCTCTTCCAAACATCTTCCAGACTGATCTTCTAAGAGGAATGGATGGATGGGGCAGCGGGGCGGGGCGGGGGGGAGGTCGAGGAGGATGCAGGGGTATGGCTGAGGTGGGGGGGAGAAGAGAGGTGTCAAGCAGGAATAAGCCCATCGGGAGGAAGGGCTGGTCTGGAGGGAGACGAAAGTCCCACGCGGCGCCCACGGAGCCCCAGGGCCTGAGGTTCATGCATGGGGTTAGAGGTCCTGCAGGTGGCTGGGCATACAGGGGGCTCCTGAGTCATGAACCACGTAGCGTCCTCGCTGACTTCCGAACCAGACCTCCGTGACCATGGAGGCCCCACCAAATGAGTCTGGAGCCCAGGAGAGGGGTCCCGGCTGCAGGTCATACTTGGGAGTTGCTAAGGAGCAGCTGAAATCTTAGGATAGATGACGTTTTAACTGATGACAGCAATAAATGTCAACATGACACTGAGCACAGACCCTGCGCCAGGCACTGTGCTAAATGCTTAAATGCATCATTGAATTTCACCTTCACAGCAGCACCTATCAAGGGAGTGCTAATATCCTCATGTGACAGAGAGACCAGCCCGAGGGGGCTACGTAACTTCCTTAGGCAGTGGAGCTAGAATGTGTGGTGAGGATTCAAAGCCAAGTTGTCTGTGTTCAAAGCCTGGGAAGAGAGAGCAATGAGAGGCTGGAGATAGGGCCCTGGGGCCATACGGGTACTCCCTGGTGGTGGAGGGGGCGGCAGAGTCGTGGGAGAGGGAGGGGAGCAGACGCTGACAGTGAGAAGACGGGAAGGAGAGCCGGGGTGGGGTGGGGTGGGTGGGAGTCAGGAGCACAGGGAAAGAGGAGCCGGGGGCCAGGGGGTTGGGGGGGGTGAGTGTCCAAGGCTTGCAGTGCTGGAGAAGTTGAGGGACACACCTAGACCGGGGTGGGGGTGCCCTGCTCTGAGCACTCCCGGGCACTGGCAGCTCCCTGCTTACTCGCCAGGAAGCACCGCTGGGGAATGGCGCAGGTCACCCTCTGAGCTGCCCAGCCCCAGGCGCTCCCCTGTTCTAGCACTGAGTGCCCTGCAGTGTGACGCAGGGTGGCAAGTGGAGAATGTGGCATGCCAGGGGCAGAGTGACAGGCACCAAGAGTCTGCAGGGCTGGCTTTTGGGGACATAGAGAGCAGAAGCACCACCCTGGGCAAGGCTGGAGGGGGTCCCGCTTCTGGGGCACAGGATGCTCTTTCAGATGGGACTGAGCTGTGCTCCAGCCTGGGCACTGCCTGGCCAAGGCCTTGGGGTGATGGCAAGCCCTCCTCTCTGCCAGGGCTGTGACCTTCGACACCCACGCCCTTCCTGCTACAAGGCCCGGACGGAGCGGGATCCGCTCGTGCCCGCTCTCGTGCCCACTGTCCACCCTCCGTGCCTCAGGACGCACTCACCTTTAACACTGACCCTGAAGCGTCGGCTGTCTTGGCCACCAGACGTGGACACGCGGCACTCCCAGAGCCCACTGTCCTGAAGAGCCAAGCGGGGCACCTCAAACTCGGCTGTGGTCCTATCTGGCTCCACAATGGCCTTGGTGGACTGCGAGAGACAGGGGAGGGGACAGACCACTGAGAATGTGCAGCGTGGGGCGGGCACATGTGTGTTTGTCCAGGCTGATGAAGGGACAGAGGCTGGGTGGCGGTGCCCCGACCATCAGCCTGACCCCAGTCAAGCAGTGCTTATGCCAGTGGGTAGGGCCTGCAGGAAACCTGGAGGGGCGGGGGCCGTAGGCTGGGGCGGCGGGCTGACCGGGAGCACCGTGCCGTCCGGCTTGCGGAGCTGCATGCTGCCCCGTCCTGGGAAGGGGTTCCCCGCGGCCGCACAGCTGATCCGGGGCGTCGTCTCCAAATTGAACTCCAGGTCTGAAACCATGTCCAGGATCTGGGGGATCCGGTCTGGGGAGAGAGGCCACACTCATCCTGGAGGCCCGGCAAGGGCAGACGTGTGACCGAGTCCTGCACCTTGGCAGAGGCACTGTTAGTGGCCCATCATCCAGGCCTGAAGGCCAGTGAGGTCCTGGGTGACTCCTCCAGGGCCCTCAGGCCACCTCTGATGGCCCCCGAGTCTACCCCAGGGCCCTCCACCTCCTCCTATCCTCCCACCCCGAGACCAGCCCACCCACCAGTCTCACAGCCGGGACACGGGTTCCGGCCTGGATGGTTCTGGGCCCTGCTGCAGAGCCTTTCGTTTCCCCTGCTTCCATGGCCCACCCAGCAGCTGGGCGCCTCTCTCAATCACGTATGCGACAGTCCTGTGCCTTTCCAACAACTCCTTGCCAGCCTATCATGGTAAGCGCCAACCTTGTCTACAGCTTGCCATTCCAAGGCCCCTTGATGTGACCTCTCCTGACCCCCAGCCTCGGCTCGCTGCACTGTCGGGTACCCGGGCCCAAGCCCTCAGCCTCCACCCTCTGCCCAGACCCTCTTCCCAGCCATCTTTCTCCTATCCTTCATATCCCATCTGGGATCACGCCTCTTCCCAGAAGCCCTCCCTGATCCACTCAGCCTGGTTGGGGGCCTCCTCTGGATTCCCAGCCCCTCTGGCCTGCGGCCCATCCCTAGGGACGATGTGGGCTGGGGGTAAGAACGTCCAGACCACGCGCTTCCTGGGGGCGGGACCTCGAGCCGGGAAGATGCGGTGTCTGGCGAGGGCTGACCTGTTCTGCGGGATCTCAGGGACCCATGTGCTCATACCTGACTTCTCGCAGTGCATTCCATGCCACCCCGAGGGGCAGACGCAGCCGCTGAAGCGGTCACAGGTGCCGCCGTTCTGACACTGGCACTGGAGGCGGCAGTCGGCCCCAAAACGACCTGGGGCACAGGCTGGGGGGAGGGGCACGGGTCAGGGGGCAACGAGGGCATAGCTGGGGCCAGGATAGTGACAGGCTGGGTAGACAGGGCACCGGTCAGGTGAACAGGGGACCGTGGAGGCCTTGGCGTGTGAGTCAGGGCCCGCCTGAAGGGTCAGGGTCGAGTGTATAGATGGCTCTCTGGGTCAGGGACCGTGGAGGGTGAGTTCGTCCATACCTTCCTGGCACTGGCTTCCTCTCCAGCCAGATCCGCAAGAACAGCCATAGGGGTCCGGGAGGCAGAAGGTGAGGCCCCGGCAGCCTGATGTGCCCGGGCACTGCTCCTGGCAGCTCTGCCCAAAACGGCCCTCTCTGCAGGCTAGAAAGAGAGCATGTGGGTGGAGGGGCCTCTGTTGGGCCCCAGGGTGCCAAACCTACTTGGCACATTCACCCTGCAAGCTCCAGCCCCACGGTCTGTCTTCCCCCAGCCAGGCTGCCTCTCCTGCCCAGGTCCTAGCACAATCCTCTCCTTACCCTGCTCACAGCGGGTACCAGTGAATCCAGGGGGGCACACACACTCGCCGTCCTGGTCGTGGCAGACACCTCCATGCAGGCAGCCTGGGCATTCCTTGCTGCAGTCTTGTCCCCAGCGCCCTGCTCCGCAGCCTGCGGGAATGCGCTTTCAGCCTCCGACCCCTGCCCACCTGACCCTTACTATTGAGGACGGGGGCAGCCCCAGGGGCCCAGGAAGGATCTACAGGAAGTACCCACCAGCCACCCAGCCTCCCCTCTCATCCACCACCTCTGCCCTCTGTTCCTGACCTCGCACAATGAGCCGAAAGAAGGCACTGCCCAGGGGGCTGACTTCCAGGTAGGTGGCACTGTAGATGCCACTCGCTGATGGCTGCACATCTGGGAGCTGCAGGAGGAACCGCCCGTCCTGGGCCTCGTGCCAGTCCAGGGTATAGAAATAGGATCCTGGGGGCATAAATGGGACAGGGGCCTCAGCATCCCATGAGAGCTGGTGTTCCATCCCTCTGCCCGCCTCTGCCCAAGTCATATCAAGGTGCGCCCTGCAGAGCCATCAGACCTGGGGCTGGGCACCAGCCTGTGCCCAAGCCAGCAAGCTGGGAGGCATCCTCTTCTCCACGCACCATGAGCCACTCAGGACATCACCATGTCCTGGGCAGTCTTCCCCCCTCTGTCTCCTAAAGCTCCACTTCTCTCCGCACCCAAGGCTATCACGCTGCTCCTCGCCTCCCGCAGCATTGCAGGCGGTCTCTCTGCCTCCAGCCTCCCCGCTTCCCACCTGTCCTCCACTCAGCAGCCCAGGAGGTTTTTCTCCCACAGATTCCTCGGCCCCTCCTCGGCTTAAGCTCTTCCATAGTGGTTCTCCATTGCCCTCGGGACAGCACCCGACCCCTTCGCACCTCATTTTCACCATCTTGGCCACTGCTTAGCCCTCTGGCCCCCACACCTCTCCACACCCTGCCTGATCCTAACCTTCCTGAATTCCTGAATTCCTTGTATCTCTAGAGCAAACCTGTGGTATCTCACAGCTTCCTGCCTTTGCTCTTAGAGCTCCTCCTCCTGGGCCGTTCTCCTCCTCTTCTTTGTGTGGCTAGTTCCCAGGAGCCTTTCCCTGGGGGGCCGGTGGACCCTAAATATCGGGGTCCTTGTCCCTGCCCTCCCCCTTCCTGCCTCTCTGCTCCGGAACGAACAGAGATGCTAGGGCACGCGGGGTCTACCTGACTCCACATCTCTCATCAATTCACCGGCTGGAGCTCGGGAGACAAACCCCTTGGCCCGAGAGGAGGGGCCTCCCTCCTCAGGAGCCCTGGGACACAAGAGGCAGCCAAGGGTGTGAGAGCTGAGGCAGGAATCTTGGGGCAACACAGGAAATGGCCTCCTCCCAAGTCTGCCCGGGCCCTGGCACGTGTCTGAACAAATCTCAGGAAGAGGCTGAACCTCCCTTGCCTGTGCTGGGACGTGTGACCAGGTCTCTTCTTCCCCACGGGGACTGCAGCTCCCAGCCAGGTGGCCTAGGTGACAGCACCTGCCTCACTCTCCCAGGGGAGAATCGAGGGTGAGAGGCTAACATGGTGCTGATTTAGGGGGTGATCGGGATGGAGGCAGCTGATTGTGAGGCTGCGGGTCCTCTGGGGACAGGAGGGGGACAGCTCAGAGCTAGAGATGACCCCATGCAGGTGCTTCCCACCGATCTGGTCCAGGAGAGAGGACACGCGCTGGAGGTTGGCCAAGGGGGGTACCAGGGGGAGGAAGGCCGGTGTCAGGGGCCACAACTGGGAAATGCCGAGGGCCACGGAGGTGCTGGAGTGTCAGCGGCATGCAGCTTTCGCTGCCCACCCACTTCGGATGCCCTCCTCACCGTTACTCTTCCAGAGCACATCTGTCTGCTTCTCCTTGCGCACACGTGCCGAAAGCACAGCCGTGTCCCCCCTGTTCACCGTGTGTGTGACCTTGTCCGGGAACAGGTGCGCTGCGGGGTGGGCGGGGGGGGAGCGGAGGGGGGCGGGGTCAAGGGCAGCTGGCCCCGCCCCCCGCCCCCCGCCCCGCCCCCGGCGCGGCCAAACGCACCTCCCGGGCTGTTGTGCACGTAGAGGACGCGCGTGCGCCGCGGCCCCGCGCCGCCCACGCAGGAGAAGACGCCCACCAGGTCCGAGGGCTGCGAGAAGCCGCGCAGGGTCACCTGGCGCGAGCCGTTGCGGGCCAGGTGCGGGGGCTGCCAGGGCCGGGGCGTGCGCACGATGCGGTCGTCCTTCTCCAGCAGCAGCGGGGGCTCCCAGGCGTCCGAACCCCGGCTCGCCCCGGCCTCCCCGGACACGCAGGTCAGGAAGAAGCGCTGGGGCTCGGTCAGGCGCAGGTCGGCCAGCAGCGTCCAGGTCCACCGCGGCGCCTGGGCCGGACACCGGGCTCTGATCTGGCAGGGTCCCCGCTCCCCCCTCCTCCCTCTTTGCCCCCCCACGTCCGTCCCCCTCCCTTTCTGCCCCTTTCCCCTTCCCGGCGCCCTGGCCTCTTTCCCTCAAGCCTCTTCATCCTAAAAGAACAAAAACAAAAACAGAGCCCCCTCTCTGGCCTCCTCATCCCCTCCCTTCTCCTGCCAGATGGCTTCCCTTTCCAGCCCAGCCCAAAGAAAGAATGATCTATGCTCCCCGGCTCCGTTTCCTCGCTTTATTCCTGGCAGCCCCCTTTCCTGACCTGTCTCTGCAGCCGTCCAGCGAAGGGGAGCCGCCGTCCCTGCCCCCCACCACTAGGAGAGCCCCAGGAAACGGAAGTGTCTTGGAGGGACCCCCTCCTCTCACTTGGGAAATCTAGACCTGTTTGCTGGGCTGGGATGGAGGGTGGGAGGGGCAGGGTTCTGCAGCCAGGTGGTTGGGGAGCAGAAGGGAAGAGAGCTCTGGGCCCAGCAAAAGGCCAGAAGCCGGGAGGGCAGGCCCTGGGGCATACTTGCCCCCCCCTCCTCCAACACACACGCAGACACCTTGGTCTTTGCCTTCCAAAGAGCTCCCAGGCCAATGGGGAAAGAGATGTGGACATGCAGGGCGCGGTGGACGGACACAGAGAAGGGGCACCTAGCCCATCATGGGGGCAGGGAGGCAGGGGATGAAGAGGTGCCTCCTGGGAGATGTAGCTGGAGGGCCCTCAAGCTGAGTGGGAAACAGTGGGGCTGAGAAGGGGGATGGCGAGAGGTCAGTGGGAGGAAGGGCACTCTAGGCAGAGGCTGCAGCCTGAGGAAAGGCATGGAATGCGAACTGTCGTGGTGTGGACAAGGGGGTTGTCCAGGCTCAGTGTGGCTGGGCACACAGTGTGAGGCAGCAGCACGGAGGGACCAGGAAGGGCTCCTCAGCCCCAGGACGGATCCCGTGCCTTCCCAAGCCCTTCCTACTCCGTCCCTGCCTGGTCCCTGCCAAGTGGTTTAAATGCTGCTTGGCTTATCAATGGGTATTCCTTGAAAGCCGGCCAGGAGTAAATGAAGCTGGCGTTTGCTGACTGCCTGATCTGGGCCGAGCACCTCTTTGTCCACTGGATCCTCACAGCCTCTGAAAGCGAATGTCTCCCCATCCACAGAGGAGGTGGTAGTAATTATTGTTAAGGCTCATCTCTTCCCCCAACTTTTCACTATCACTTCTTTTTTTTTCTTTTTAGGGCCGCACCTGCAGCATATGGAGGTTCCCAGGCTAGGGGTCGAATTGGAGCGGCAGTTGCGGGCCAACCAACCGCACAGCCATGCCAGATCCAAGCTGAGTCTGCGACCTCCATCACAGCTTACGGCAACACCAGATCCTGAACCCACTGAGGGAGGCCAGGGATCGAACCCTCATCCTCATGGATACTTGTTGGGTTCATTACTGCCGAGCCACAGCAGGAACTCCCACCATCACGTCTGAGTCAGTAGCCTTGGGATGCAGGACCTCTCAGCTTGGGCCTGTGTTTCCATCAGCATTCCCCAGACCTGCTCCTCGAGGCTCCCTGTCTTCGCAGGCGGCAACAACCGTCTGTGATACCAGCTTTGGAGCCACCTCCTACTCCCGCAGTCGTAACAATGAATGTTTACGGGAGGTCGATTGTATGCCGAGTCCTTTACCCGTGTTGTCTGATTTTATCAGCCCAGCTCTCCTGGGAGGTGGCTGTTATTATCCCAGTTTTATAGCTGGCGAATGAAGGCTCAGACAAATAACGTGCCCAAGATCATGCAGTTAATGACTGGCAGAGCCAGGCTGTGGACTCTGAGGTCCACCCCTTGAAGCACTGCACTGGCTGCCTGGTCAATTACAAAATTCCGCAAACTCTATTTCCTCAAAGCCTCTTGACTTCATCCCCACCTCCAAGCTCGCCCTCGTTAATTAACCCTCGCCCTTCCTCCCCTGCACTGTCCCCAGACGGCCACCCCCCCCTCCCCCGCCAACTCTCCTCCAGAGTGATCCATCTAAGACCTCGTGACTGGCTGGCTACAACCTTCCATGGCTCCCCATTGCCCTCAAGATGCAGTGCTTGCTCTAGAGTCCCCTTGCTGCTCACACTGCCCCTCCTGCTGCATCCCCCGCAGGAACCTTCTCTCCCGTGCGCTTCCACGCCTCTGAGACTTGCGTCTATTGTTCTGGCCGCCTGGAATGAAGATTGCCCATTTCAGCCAAGTCTTTCTGAATCTCTCATCATCTCCTAAGTAGCATTGGTGGTATAGTAGTGGCATAGCTGCCTTCCTTGTCACCTCCTGTCCTGAGACAGAGTAGGCTGACTCCTCACAGCTCCTCTGGAACTCCCTGTGTCTATCCGTGCGGCCCTCACCCCGTGGCTCGGTTCTAATCCTCTTTGGGCAGCCAGCCACTTGCTCTGAAGCCCTTACCAAGCGCTCTGTGTAAATTACCTCCCTTAAGCCCCTGTAACAGCCCTAGGAGGGCAGCAGCATCAAATCTGTTGTGCAGGTCTGGAGGCTGTCTGCCTCTCAGCTACTGGCCTGTCACTTAGCACAGCTCCTGGAATCTTGTTGGCCCTTGAGAAATGTTTGTCAAGTGAGTAATCGAGTGAGTGTCACACACTGAAATCTTACTG
The DNA here is from genome assembly GCF_016906955.1 of Phacochoerus africanus. Taxonomy (NCBI): domain Eukaryota; kingdom Metazoa; phylum Chordata; class Mammalia; order Artiodactyla; family Suidae; genus Phacochoerus; species Phacochoerus africanus. The sequence continues at coordinate 167,316,461 of NC_062551.1, forward strand.
GGGCCTGGAGACCCCATGCTCCCCACTGATGTTAAAATCTGATGCAGTCCGTCAAAGGCTGCTCCCCTCCCCCAAGCCCTAGTGCCCGCCCGGGTTTTCCAGGCCCTGATCCCACTTTTGAGCGGATCAGGGTGTGGATGAAAGTGATGGCAAAAACGGTAGGGTTTTCTCTGTGTGTGTGTGTGTGTGTGTGTGTGAGAGAGAGAGAGAGACAGAGAGAGAGAGCGAGGTAGGGGGGATCAGGTTCTTGGGGGCTGGATGGCAGGGAGGTTTGGGGGAGACTTACCAACATGAGAAGCCAGGAAGAAGATGCGGAGCAGCCAAGGGGGTCCCAGCCAGACCATACTCCGGAGGCTGGCCAGGCCAGCCAGGACAAGCGGGGCCCACGGTCAGTCACTCTGGGGCTGGCTGCGCAGCCTGTACGGTCAGTGCGTGTTGGTGTGGGAGGAAAAGGAAATGAGTTAGCTTGGGTGGGAGGGGTGGCAGGGGAGACGGGTGGGGAGGACCTGTCCTGCTCTGGGCCTCTGGGCCCCCTAGACCTAGGCCCCCACCGGGCTGGGGATGGGTGTGGCCTGGAAGGTCCTGGAATGGGGGGGGGTCCCTTGAGGTGGGGGAGGGTGTGGTAAGGACAGACCTGGAGACTGTTGGACTGGTTCTCTTCCCCTCTCTCTCCACTGTCCTCAATCTTGCCAGCGCGCAGGAGGCAGGAGGCAGGAAAGGGAGGAAGCCAGTGGCTTCCTCCTATTGAGACCGAGTGGGGGGAGGATATTGTCCTGGGGTCTCCCCTCCCCCACCACATGCACACGCTGACTTGCGTGTGCACCCAGGACACGGCTACATGGCGGTCCTGGAGAGCGGCATATGTGTGTAACACAGGATCTTTGTGGCCCCAGGCATGTGCACAAAGGAACAAAAGAACTCACATTCAGGGCAAAAAAGTCGCTTTGATTCTGTCTTGAGGAACGCTCTCATTTCACAGATGGGAACACTGAGGCCTGCAGGATCTGAGGGCTTTCTGAGGTCATGGCGAGGATGGGACTTGAACTTCTGACTTGGTGGCTCCTTAAGGGCTCATGCTAAGCAGAGCCACAGAATGCACAGGGGGTGGGGTGAGGCTCTTGCATGTACAGCCTGTAGCTTAAGCCACTAACAGAGGCTTTAGGCCGTGGCCTGCCTGATTGTCATTGTCCCCGGGCACTGGGGCAGCAGCGGCCCCGCCCAGGAACTGCCCTGAGGGCTGACAGCAGCCTGGGAGCCATCCCAGCCCCTTGACAAAGGCGCCAAAGCCCCCTGGATCTTGCCTTTTTTGTGTCCCTCTCCCTGTCCTGGCGCCACCGTACCCCTGGCAGTTCTCAGAGCAGGACACGACCTGTGGGGACAGAATGCCTGCTGGTGGCAGGGTGGCGGTGGGGTGTCTGTCCTTGCGGGAGCAGAGGGAGAGCGTCACATGTTGGGGGCCATCAGATGGCGGGGCTCGCCCGCAGACTGTGCCTCCTCTGGCCTGGACTCGAGTGGTTGGAGTACGGTGACACCTGATGCCAGCTTAGGTGACTGGTTTCCACATCCTCCCTTTGGGGCTGGGACATCTTTCTAGTCTGTTCCTGGCTGAAGGCCAGACGCTCCTCTGGACCCACCGGGCTCTAATTCGCTGTCGGGGGAAGCTGGACTCTAATTCACTGTCAGGGGAAGCTGAGCTGGTTTATGCCTGGGGGTCTGCTCAAAACCCCTGAAAACTCCCGGCAGGGACCGTGGCTCCTGGTGTAGCGTGATAAACAGAGCAGGGGAGACCCCACCCCACCCCCACCCCCACCCCGGAGGCCTGCAGACACTCCCTTCCTAGACGCAAAGCTGGGGAGAGCTTTCTGTGGACAGGACTCAGGTGGAAGTGGGGCCGTTGGTGCCTCAGTCTTCAGCTCATCTTGGTGCCAAGAGCCTTGACTCTGGCATGAGCAGGAGCTGGAAGACGCTGGGGCAGAGGACACGTGTGTGGGACTCCCCCCCGGGTTCTGGGAGAGCCCGGGGGGGCCTGATGTTGTTTTGCATACAAGCAGAGAGCACCTGGGCAGCATCTGTTCCGGAAAAGGACAGATACTGACACAGGTGCTTGCTCGGAATGACATCTAAGGCTCTGTGACACTGTAACACGACAGAGACGGCCGACCCAGCTGCCCTCCCCACCCTCACCTGGAAAACACAGCTCCGTGGTAATGATTTGTAGACACACACGGCGCATCTTGCAGCGTTTGTCTACAAGGATTTGTGTTACAGTACAGTGTCCTCCAAGTGTAGAGGTATATTTTTACACGTGTTGAGATTATGTTGCGAGTGACTTAAACAGCATCTGTTTACCAACAGCGTGTCACAATTGAGCTCTCACTGCACAGACAAATTTTGAGCGGGTTGTGTATACAGCTGCTATTGCAAAAGGAATATTTACACCATAACGCGTAGGTTAAAATCTCAGTCCCTGGAACGTTACAGGCCAAGAATCACGTTAATGCGGCTCTGCGGTTCCACACATCGTGACCTCAACTCTCCAATCCGAAACAAAGCTGATAATGACAGAGCTGAAGTAAAGGGAATTTATTTTTAAAAAAAGCAAGAATAGCAGCATGATCAACGCCACACAAGGTTAATCATTCCTGCTGCCGAAGCTGCCTTCCTGCAAATAGCGGGCATTCCAGCTCCTGGCACGTGGGCACAAACAGGAGTTTTGCCAGCTCGCCAGGGGTTCAGGGCCATCAGGCCTCCTAGCGGAACTCCGAAGCAGAGATTTTTATAACTCTCCATGCCACTTTACTTTCCAAATGCCATTTTTTTTTTTTCTTTTTAGGGCCACACCTGCAGCATATGGCAGTTCCCAGGCTGGAGGTCGAATCAGAGCTAAAGCTGCTAGCCTACACCACAGGCACGGCAACTCAGGATCCGAGCCGCATCTTCGACCTACACCCCAGCTCACCGCAATGCCAGGTCCCTGCTGAATGAAGCCAGGGATCGAAGCCCCATCCTCGTGTCTGTGAGGATACAACTTCAATCCCTGGCCTCACTCAGTGGATTAAGGTTCAGCCGCTCCTCAGATGCGGTTCTGCTGTGCCATGGTGGGAACTCCCCAAATGCTAAATTTTAGACACCTTCAGTTAGAGTATTGCTAGTAAGAAGCCTCAGTTGGACCTTTCCGAAAAAAGAAAGGTGCTGAAATTAGTTATCATGTGCCCAAAACAAGTGAAAAAGGACGTGTGATTTTGGACTGTCCAGGACCCAGTGCGGGGGGGCAGCCTGGTGCCCACTGTGGGCCCTGGAGCTAAAGAGATCTGTGTGTCCTCCATGGTATCAAGCGCTTTTCATGATCCTGAGAATGGCTATATATTTTTCATAGCTAGTTTACAGTTTGGGGGCTGCAGGGTTTGGAGAAACAGTCTGTCTTGGTCCCTTGGGTCTGCCATCACAAAATACCGCAAGCTAGGTGGCTTATAAACAACAAATGTTTACTTCTCACAATTCTGGAGGCTAGGCATCTGCGGTCAGGGTGCCAGCATGGTCGGTGAGGGTCCTTTGTCAGGTCACAGGCCGAAGGGCAGGGGCGCGCTCTCCAGCCTCATTTATAGAGGTATTAAAGGCAGACCTTGGAGATACTGTGGGTTCAGTCCCAGGCCACTGCAATAAAGCGAATAACACAATAGGGAGTAACACAAAATTTTTTCGATCTCCTCAGTGCGTATCAAAATTACGTTTAGGCGTCCCCACTGTGGCGTGGCGTCTCTATAGCCCCAGAACCCGGGTTCCATCCCAGGATCCGGCATTGTCATGGTCGTGGCGTAGGTCTTAACAGCAGCTCAGATCTTATCCCTGGCCTGGGAACTCTGCATGCCACCGGGCAGCCAAAAAGGAAAAATACTTTTTAAAAGTTCCATTTACACTATACTGCGGTCTGTTAAGTTTGCAATAGCACTATGTCTAAAACTTGTACATGCCTTAAATAAAAAATACTTTATTGCTCCATCATTGTAATCATTTTGCTGCTGGAGGGTTCTGCCTTTGATATTGGTGGCTGCAGACTGATCTGGGCTGTGGCTGCTGAAGGCTGGGGTGGCTGTGGCAATTTCTTAAGACAACAATGAAATCTGCACCGATTAACTCTTCCTTTCACGTGAACTCTTAGAGGCCATTGTAGGGTTATTCATTGGCTTACTTTCAATGTTGTTGTGTCTCAGGAAATAGGGAGGCCCAAGAAAAGGTAGAGAGATGGGGGACTGGCCAGCCAGTCAGTGGAGCAGTCAGAACACACAGCATTTATCAATTAGGGGTTCTTATTGTGGCTCAGCAGGTTAAAATCCCAGCATGCTGTCTGGAAGGATACAGGTTCAAGCCTTGGCCTCGATCAGTGGGTTAGGGTTTCTGGCGTTGCCACAGCTGTGTAGATTGCAGATGTGGCTCAGATTTGGTGTTGCTGTGGCTGTGGTGTAGCCTGGCAGCTGCAGCTCCGACTTGACCCCTAGCCTGGGAACTTCCTTCTGCTGCCAGTATGGCTGTAAAAAGAAAAAAAAAATTATCAATTAAGTTTGCCATCTTATATGGGTGCAGTTCATGGTACCCCCAAACAATTATAATAGTAACATCGAAGGTCACTGATCAGAGGTCACCATGACACATAAATAATAATGGAAATGTTTGGAAAGTTGTGCGAGTTGCCAAAATATGACACAGAGACACAAGGGAGCAAGTGCTGTTGGAAAAAATGGCACTGATAGACTTGCTTGATGCAGGGTGGCCCCAAACCTTCAATTTGAACAAAAAGGCAACATCTGTGACGCACAATAAAGCAAAGCACGATCAATGAGGAATGTTTATAATGTCGCTCTCATGACCTGATCACTCCAAAGGCCCCCACCTCCTAGTACCATCACACTGGGCGTTAGGGTTTCCATGTTTGAAGTCTGGGGGCCACACACATCCAGGCCATGGCACGGTCCTCTAGGAGCAGGTTAATGGAAGCAGGGTTTTCGCCCTTATTTCTGTGAATAGCTGTCCGAGTGCTGCCCCACCGGCCTCATTTTGAGTAGCATTGATCTCATGGGGTTGGGGAACACGTGGCTGAACTCCGAAGCAAGGTGTAAATATGGGAATTACTCATGTCCCCCACTTTTCACTTTAAGTCACTTCGCTTTTACAAGAGACTTGCGTTTTTCGGACCGAGAGAAATCCAAGGAGGAGTTTTGCTTTCATGCTAAAAGGTGAAAAGTGAAAATAGCATTGAGCATTTGTTTTGCAGGGAGTTATTACCGAGGCAGCCCACCCCCTGAGCAGCTAGAGGGCTGGACCCCCAAGCTCCTTCCTCTGAAACTACACTCAGCATCTCAGCATCAAGCCACCAGCACTTTGAACTGTGTCTGTGAGCATCTGGGCTTAATCTTGGCTTATTTTGCGCACCCATACGTGAGAGGTGTCCGGAATAGTTGCTGCTTTGCTTTATGCCATTTTGGCTTCAAGTTTTCCTAGGAACGCTCTCCTCTCAGAGAGCAGAGAGACCCATGGAGCATTTCTGGGTTATGGTAGAGTCTGTGGTGTGGTGCAAGGAGGTGAAGGCCACAGGAGATGACGAAGTCCAACAGGGGTTTGGAAGGGTCATTAAAAAGGACCCCCCCCCCCCGCCGCCGCCCCCATCATTCAGAACACACCGTGTCTTTGCATAGATGCAGGCACATAAAACCCTGCCCCGGGCATTTCCAAATGAAGCCTTCCTGACCTCTGTACCATCTGCACATCGTCTGCAGCACATCAAGACTCTTAAACTACCTCAAAATGGAATTCTGTTTTTCCTACAGAGCGAGTCTAAGCTTTTGGGGGTGGCGATGGGAAGGGCAGACCTTTGAATAAAGGGGGCAGGTAGGGTGGCTGTGCTGGCCTCCTTTGCCATGTATGACCAATGGGTGTCTCCCTTGACCCCTGGGTGCCTAGAGGACCCCAGCCCATGGGAGACCTGCTGTGTTTGCTTATTTGGGGCTGGGGACTCCTTTTCTCCATGTTGAACCATCCCCCTTTCCTCTACCTGGCCTCTCCCATTCTCTTCTGTGAGCAGAGGCTGGGGCTGGGGGAAGGAGAAGAATTGAGGGAACGGGGAGCAGCAGATGATGCTGGAGAGTGGGTGGGAGGCTGGGTGGGAGCTCCCGCTTAGGGAGGGCTGGCCAGCCAAGGCCCCACTTAGTTGGTACTTTGGATGGTGGTGGTCCTGGGGAAAAAAATCCCTTTCTCACATCCTAGGTTGGTTGGTTGGTTTATTTATTTTGCCTTTTTTAAGGTCGCCCTGCAGCCTATGGAGGTTCTCAGGCTGGGGGTCGAATCAGAGCTATAGTTGCTGGTCTACACCACAGCCACAGCCACGTCAGATCTGAGATGCATCTGCGATCTACGTCAGCTCGAGGCAATGTTTGATCCTTAACCCACTGAGAGAGGCCAGGGATCGAACCCACAACCTCGTGGTTCCTAGTCGGATTCGTTTCCGCTGTGCCACGACGGGAACTCCCATACCACCTTCTTTGAAGTCGCTGTACGCAGCCCACACTTAAGCACCGGGACTCTCCCGCTCTATGAGGCTTTATCTGCAAAAATGAATCAGAATTCTTCTGAAAGGGAGCTATGTCTTCATTCTCCAGCATTTATTTACCTAGTCAATCATTTGTTTATATCGCTGTGAACTCACAGATATTTATTTCATACTTTGGGTTGTCATCCAATACTACTTATTTTCTTGCTCAAATTGTTGCCGCCATGGCTGGTGGGACTTCTTTCAGTTGGTTTCCGTGTTCTTTTGACAAATCCCCACAAGTGTTACTGGTGTTTTAGGCTGTCGTTTGTTCTTTAACCCTTCCTTACTTCCTGGGCGCACAAGATACTCCGGGCTCATCTTGTATATTTCCTGTGCCGTTTCTTAGAATGAGCCCCCTCTCCAAGCAGCCCTGGTTGTTTGTTGAGAATAATATTAGAAACCAGAACCTGGGGGTCAGGTGTGCTTATTGCTTCTGCAGCGAAACTGCTTCTAGGCCCTCTCAGCTGAAGGAGCAAGGAAATATATGTTTATACCAACCTGTGCATATACACATATCTAGAAATACTTCTATGCTCAACAATTTGTATTTATATTAAACTAAATATCAGTTCACGAGGGTGTCTCCAGCTCTAATCTGTTACTACGTGGGTCAGGAGCAGTGCTTTTATTCTAGGCTCATCCTCTCCCCGACCAAACACAATGTTCAGCCCTATTATTTAATTTCTTTTTTAGGGTCCCACCTTCAGCCCATGGAAGTTCCCACGCTAGGGTGAGAATCAGAGCTGCAGCTGCCGGCCCACGCTACAGCCAGATCCAAGCCAAGTCTGTGACCTACACCACAGCTCACAGCAATGGAGGATCCTTAACCCACTAAGCAAGGCCAAGGATCGAACCCACCTCCTCATGGATACTAGTCAGGTTTGTTTCCCCTGAGCCACAGTGGAATTTTCAGAATAGAATCATAGCTGCTAGTGAGAGCTTATCCATAGTTAGAACTGAATGTGTGTTATGAAAATGTTAAAAGGTTAGCACATGCTGATCAGTGAATTCACCTCAAGTATCAGATTTCTAAAAACGCCACTTAAAAGAAAAGAGTTTTCTCCTGGTAAGAAGAGCTAGGAAAACTCTGAAGTAGAGGATGAATGAAGGGTGTTCCAGCCCTGTCGGAAAGTAAGAGATGGTAGGTTGTATTTCCCCCAATATGGTGCTGCATTTAGAAAGATGAGGCTGCTTTTTGGAGTTCCCATTGTGGCGCAGTGAAAAATGAATCTGACTACTATCCATGAGGATGCAGGTTCGATCCCTGGCCTCACTCAGTGGGTTAAGGATCCGGCGTTGCCGTAAGCTGTGATGTAGGTCTCAGACTTGGCTTAGATCTGGCGTGACTGTGGAGTTGGCCGGCAACTGCAGCTCCAATTCTTCCCCTAGCCTGGGAACCTCCATATGCCGCAGGTGCAGCCCTGAAAGAAAGAGAGGCTGCTTCTAGTTTCTTCTTAGAAGCACTTGCACAGTAACTCTAGCTGCCACGTAAACAGTCCATCTTCTCTGAAGCCACTCGAGCACAGAAAGACCAGATAAAAAAAACCCTGAAGCTCCATGAGGGGAAAGAGGGGCCTGATCAGCCTCCAGTTGCTCCAGCTTCTCCCCTCCAGTGCTTCTAGAACCAGACAGTCAACTGTGGAACACCCAGCCAACAATGCCCAAGCTCTCGACTCACAGAAACTGTGAGACACCTTAAAGCAATTGCTGTTTTACGTCACAAAATTTGGGGGTGATTTTTTTCACAGCAATATTTTCCAAGACGTAAAACATTTTGTGTATAAAGTCTCAATAATTAATGTGCTGCTGAGTCCCTGCTGTAGTACAGTGAGTTAAGAATCCGACTTCAGGAGTTCCCATCGTGGCTCAGTGGGAAATGAATGTGACTAGTACCCATGAGAACGCAGGTTCAAGCCCTGGCCTTGCTCAGTGGGTTAAAGATCTGGCGTTGCCGTGAGCTGGGGTGTCATTTGCAGACTCCGCTCAGGTCTGGAGTTGCTCTGGCTGTGGCATAGGCTGGTGGCCACAGCTCCAATTGGACCCCTAGCCTGGGAACCTCCATATGCCGAGGGTGAGGCCCTAAAAAGACCAAAAAAAAAAAAAAAAAAGAAAGAAAGAAAGAAAAAGGATAAAAGGGGCCCTCAAAAGAAAAGAAAAAAAAAAGAGAGAGAGAGAGAGAGAGAAGAATCCAACTGCAGAGCTTGGGTTGCTGTGGAAGTAAGGGTTCCATCCCTGGCTTGGTGCAGTGGGTTAAAGGATCTGGTGTTGCCACAGCTGTGGTATAGGTCACAGCTGTGGCTTGGATTTAATCCCTGGCCCACGAACTTCCATATGCCATGAGCGCGGCAATTAAAAAAAATTAATGTTACTGGAACACAAATAGATCAGTAGAAGAGAAAAATCCAGAAATGGACCCAAATGCAAACAGGAAATTAGTATGCATAAAAAGTGGCATTTTGAATCAGTGGGAAAAATTGGCCCTTTCAATAAATGATGATGTTGCAACAATTAGTAACAGTAAAAAATAAAGTTGGATCCATACTTTATATCGTATATCAAAATAAACTCCAAATAGGTCTAAGATTTAAACATCAAAAATCAAGTCCCGTCATGGCTCCGTGGAAATGAATCTGACTAGTCTCCATGAGGACACAGTTTTGATTCCTGGCCTTGCTCAGTGGGTTAAGGATCTGGCATTGCCATGAGCTGTGATGTAGGTTGCAGACACAGCTCGGATCTGGCATTGCTGTAACTGTGGTGTAGGCTGGTGACTGCAGCTCTGATTAGACCCCTAGCCTTGGAACCTCCATGTCCCTCGGATGCCACCCTAAAAAGACAAAAGACAAAAAAAAAATCCACACAACGTAGATAAATTCTCTTTTAACTTTGGATTGAGTAATATTTCTAACTAAATTTTAAAATCCACAGGCCTTGAGAGTTCCCCGGTGGCTCAGTAGCTTAAGGATCTGGTGTTTTCACTGCTGTGGCTCAGGTCGCTGCTGTGGCATGAGTTTGATCCCTGGCTTGGGAACTTCCACATGCCTCAGGTGTGGCCAAAAAGAAAAAAAAAAATCCTCAGACCTTAAAAGATTAATAGAATTTACTAAATATAAATAACCCAAAAGGCAAACATAAGAGGCAAATGTCAAAAATACGTGTAACTCATTATTACATATTAGAAATCAATAAGGACCTATAAAATCCAATATTTAAATGGGTGAAGATTATGAAAAAGATTGCACGTTAACACACGAGTTCATGATTCAGAAAGTTTACAGAAAAGTAGATACAAATGGCCCTTGAAACATACTGAACCTCACTCACAGTAAGAGTGATACGAGTTCCTTGGTGGCTTGATGGGTTAAGGATCCAGTGTTGTCACTGCTATGGCTCGGATTGCTGCTCTGGGGCTAGTTTGATCCTTGGTCTGGAAAGTTTTGCATGCTGTGGGTCTGGCCAAAGGAAAAAAAAAAAGAGTAATACAAAATAAAATTCTTCCAAGCCACCATTTTCACCCATCGATTTGGCAAAAATCCACGTTTCACAACACGCAGCCTTGATGGGGTGGTGGGGCAGCAGGCATGCTCAAACTCCCAGGGAGGGCGATTTGGGAATATCATCAAAATCACGAATACATTTACTCTTTGACTCGCAATCTTGGGACTATGTCCTACAGATATGCGTGCGTGTGTGCGTGCGTGGTGTAAAGAGTTGGTGGTTATTTGTTGCAGTTCTGTAGGTTATGGCAGAAGACTGGAGACAACCCAAATGTCCCTCAGCACAGGGCGGGTTACATAAAGTTTTATGTAGCCAAAGGAAGGAATATCCTGCAGCTGCAAAAATGGTTAGAGAAACTCTCTAAGTCTGTATGCTGATTTTCCAGAGCTCTCCAAGACACACTAATTAGTAAGTGAAAAAGAAAACAAGACGCAGAACAGGCTGTATAGCATGTCAGCTTTTGCCTAAGAAAGGAGAAGATAAGAACACGTATGCAGGAGTTCCCGTGGTGGCGCACCGGAAACAAATCTGACCAGGAACCGTGAGGTTGCAGGTTTGATCCCTGGCCACGCTCAGTGGGTTAAGGATCTAGTGTTGCTGTGGCTGTGGTGTAGGCCAGCAGCTGTAGCTCCAATTAGTCCCCTGGCCTGGGAACCTCCATATGCTGCGGGTGCAGCCCCACCCCCCAAAAAAGAACATATATTCATAAGGCTTGTATGTGCCTGTGGAAACTGGAAAGATACAACAGAAATTGATAAAGGCATGTTGTTACTTGGGATGAAGGGAGAAAGGTGGACAGGAGTGAGAATTTTCAGTGTATATCTTTTTCTGATTTCTGACTCATATTATTATTATTATTATTATTATTATTTTTTTTATGGCCACACTGGCAGCTTATCGAAGTTCCCTGGCCAGGGAGTGAATCTGAGCTGTGTCAACACTGGATCCTTTATCCCACCGCATCTGGCGGGGTTCGAACCCGCACTTCCGCAATGACCCAAGCTGCTGCAGTTGGATTCTTAACCCACTGTGCCACTGTGTGAACTCCATATTATCTTCTTGAGAATAAAATAGACCGAATTTGAAAGAGTGGTAATGCAGCTCCTCATATTTATTTCCGCGGTTGGAAAAAGGCAAAAAGCCCTCTCCTGCATCCAGGAGAACTCAGGAACATGACTGGTTATGGTATTAAGGGCCACTTTGGAGGGAGTGCTCAGAAAACATCACTTTATTGATGCTTCTTTTATTTGGGGAAAGTGAAGTCCCATTCCCTAGTGGCTTAACGGGTGGCTCGGACAACCAACTGATTTATCCCCCTTCCCTGGTCTTAGATTGCGGGCAAATATCTGTGGAGACATCAGACAGGCCCTTCTGGAAAATGTGTATGAATTCGATTTAATGTTTTATGCAGAAAAGTTCCGCTCTCTTCCTGCAGAAATGATGGACTCAAGACACCTCTGGGCGAAATTGGTATGCAAATTATGCGCGCGCGAGCGAGCGCGCGCACACGCACACACACGCTTGTGAAATGTAGTGCGGGGTCAGTAGAGGGGGGAGGAAAGTCTCTTCAAGTTGCCCGTCCACACTGATAATCAAGGCCATCTCGGCGAGGGTGCCAAACTGATCCTCTCCTAAGCAACAGAAATAAACTCCGCCCAGGGGAGCCTGCCAGCCAAGGGTGGATTACCTAGGTGTCTGCACAGTTATTCTTCAAAATAAACAGAGGGAGGGCTCCATCTTTGCTTCTAGAATTTAAGTCGAGCTATTTTATGTAAACTGTATAAAGTCAGTAGGTGAAGCTGAATGCGGCTTTGTTTTCCTTGGTGATTTTAAAGGAAATGCGTAGTTTCCACATCCCTCCCCCCCAGCTCACATTCCTTTGTTCTCCTAAAGCATGCCCTTGTGTCTCGGCTCCTAGAATATTTTGAAAAACATTTAAGATATTTCTTTGTCATGTGCAACCCCGCATGCCGGTGTCTGTATATCCACAAGTGCTTTGAGTCTCCGCTGTGCGTCATCATTGCTTTTGGAAGAACCAAGTGAAATGCTGCCCCGCCAATGTTATGATGTTTTCTGCTTTTGAACTAAGTACCAGAGGCGCCCGAGTCCCAAGTCCTATCTTTGCTTGAAAACCACTTACCAGTAAGTCATTCTTCATGTTGATCAGAAAAAAAAAAAAAAAAAAAGAAGAAGAAAGGAAGGAAGAAAAAGTAATCCTTTTAAGGTGTTTTATTTTTATTTTTTTTTAGGTAAATAGTTGGTAACAATGGTATTTTCACTTACCTTCAGCAGCAACTAAGGCCATGTTGTCAAGTCAAAACAAATTTTTTTTTTTTTTGCTGTTCTTCCAGGAAATAACTAGAGTGAGAGGAAGTTTGTCAGCAGATGCTTTTGGAATGTCAGGCTGGAGCTGTCGTCCCGAAGTTAGTGAGGGAGGGAGCGTGTGTTTGCACCCTGGGCCGAAAAGATGTGCCAGGTGTTTGCGACAAGCTGCGATGAGGACGGAGATTACTTGGAATCCATCGTGTTCTCCTTCCTTGTTGAAAAGAGGAAGCTTCTGAAAACAAGCCCTTCGTTAAAGGAAGCCCCACTTAATTCGAGAGGACTTGAATGAAGTCCCTTTTATGAAAACTGCTTGGCAAAAGCTATTTGGCCCCGATGTTGGGGACATGGCTCGGATCGTCAGTGCCGAAAAACGAGACGCGTGAACACGGGGAGATCTCGACAAGGCTCCTGACTTCCGCAGCAGGGCGCGGCTGCTCCAAAAAGCACGCGCCGAGCCAAGGACCCTCCCCTGTGTATCCCTAACGTGGTGTCCCTGTCCCCTTCCCATGGGTCAGGTCAGGACGCACATGCTTCCCGGTTGGCTCATTGAAACAAACTGCTGCTGGGAAAAGAGGGCAAGAGGAAGGGGGTCGCAGGGGGGTTTTGGTTGAAACTGGAGCAAGATGGAGTCACCAAGATTTCCTTTGATAGAAAAGATATTATGTTACTTTCCACCCGGAGGAAGCCTGTGAAGCCAGAAACTAGAATCAACACCTCCTAGAAGGTTCAGATAGTTCAAACCTCAAGGCTCCCTTAAAGCATAGCAGACTTTTTAATTGACTTTGATTAGGATGAAATTTACCCAGGACTGCAAGCAGAGGTCTCATGGAGAGCACGACACACCTGCAAGAGAGTGACTAATCGTTAGTGAACGTCTGCAGGTGCCGGGAACAGGTGTCGACACCTCCTCATAGGCTCCCTGCCTCTCGAGGCAGCTTTCGTTATAATCACCCCATTTTGCTGATGAGGGAACTAATGCTTCCTTGGGTTAGTTAGGTGGGGGAGCTCAGCTCTGACCCCAGACAATTCGATCCACAGCCAGAGAGCTGAACCAGCTTTGCTTTGGGTCTGCTCACCGGTCCCACGAAGAGAACGAGCGGGGAAAACGTCTCTGCCAGCAATCACAGGGCGTGGCTCCGATCTGCATGTCCTCTCCAAAGTCTTAACAATGATTTTAGAAAGCCAACCCTTATGTGCTCAGAAAGCTTTAGAGGTTTTATTCTGGAAAAATAATGAGCTCATCTCTATGCTGTGTCACGATCGAGCAGGGGCACTTTGCAGGCAAAGGTGGGCGGGCAGAGATGAGCAGGCCGGAGTTTCCAGGGCGTCTTGCCTTTAATGTACACCAGGTCCTTTTGCTTCACCCCAGGTCACTCTGCAATCCTAGAACCAGTAGCAGCCTGACACAAATGACTCATTGTCCTTGGCCTCAAACAACAGCAAGGCTACTTAGAATACAAAGCGCATTTTATGAAAGAAAGCTGCCACCGCTGGCCACGGCCACTTGGTTCTTGCAGGATCCACAGCCTGGCTGGACCAAGGGGATGGCTTCCTGGCTGTTCAGTCTCACTTCAGATGCTATTTGAGGATGAGGAGCATTGACAACACAAGCTCATTAGCCCTCATGATTCATTTGTGGTGACATAGGGATGTCACCGATGTCACAAAGAGGCCCCACCCTTTTTAAAACCCTTTTCCCCTGAAGGCAAGTGGGTGCTCCATCCTTGCCCTCACCCTGAGAAAGGGATGCTTGTTCTAGTTGCAGATCAGAGCAGGTGTGTGTGCAAGGGCATGCAGGAGTGGGCTCTCTTGCCACTGCCGAGAGGGGTGCCTCCTCCCAGGAATGGGTGGTGCCAGCCACCAGAGAATTTCCATCTGGGAATGCCCCCAAAGCTCCCGCGGTCTCAGGTAGGACTGACTCTTTCTCTTTCCAGACCCCAGGAGAAAGTGAGAATGTGGGATGGATGACGGTTCCTATGGCAGGGCACCCCAGGGAGGCAGGGCTGGGGGGGAGCAGCCTCGGGGGGTTGCAGTGTCCAGCTGTTCCGCCACCTCTGGCCATTTGCAGGGGCGTTAAACATCCCTCAGGAGAGGATGTGGTTGTCCTCTACCGGGTCTGCTGTGTTCCGTTCCTCCAAGATTGGGTTTCCTTGGAGATAACTAATCACAGGGGCCACAGATGGCTACTCATTACCTTGGGCACATGGGATGTCGAATTATAAATCCAGGGTGGCAGGGACTTCCCGTCATGGCTCAGTGGTTAATGAACCTGACTAGAATCCACGGATACTTGGGTTTGATCCCTGGCCTTGCTCTGTGGGTTGAGGATCCGGCGTTGCTGTGGCTGTGGTGTAGGCTGGATCCCTAGCCTGGGAACCTCCATATGCCATGGGTACAGCCCTAAAAAGTAAAACAAAAACACCCCAAACAAACAAACAAAAAACCCCATATAAATCCAGGGTGGCAGATGGAGCTGGCAGCTTGGGAAGAAGTTGTCCTGCGAACCCGGATGTTCGATGGGGTGACCACATGAGGCACCAAAACTGGAGGTTCCGGGTGGCGAGGTCGGGATAGAGGAGGCTCAGGAAGCTCTCCCTCAGGGCTTTGCACGATGTCCCGTGGCCCCAGATAGGCCGGTCCGCCTCGAGGAAGTGAGGGAACCCTATAAGCGCTGATCTCCAGGCATATCCCTTATATCAGGTGCAGGTCTGGGCAGCGCTGCTGGGGACATGTCCTTTGACCTTGCTTCCATGAGGACCAGCTCACAGAGCTCGTTCTCACTGAGTTGCAAGCCCTGTCCCCTCAGGGACTGCTCCGAATGCTGGGCGAGTCCAGGAGGTTGGCGCTGGCAGAACAGGAGTGGGCGAGGCCAGCCTCCAGGCAGGGGGGGTGTGGGTGTTGAATGAAGGAAGAAGAGGGCAGGGTGGTGCTGCCTCCACCTCTGGGAGGCTGGACGTGACCGCGAGCAGGAAATGGGCGGCCAGTCTCCAGAGATTTGCAAAGAAGAGGCCCGGTACTTGTTCAAAGGGGCACCTGTGTATAACTGAAAAGAGGTTCCTGAACACAGCGTGTGAAGGGTTAGTGCCGGTTCTTAACCCCAAGAGAGGAAGGGAGCCCCCTGGAATTCCAACCATTCATTCATTCAACATTTTACTGAGCACTTACTCCCTGCCAGGCCTGTGAGCATATTTGCGACTGGGTGTGCACATGCATTTCCCTGCTCTCATCGTCTTTCTACTCCTCCTCTTCCCACTGCCCCCCCGCCTCCTCTTCTTCTTAGGGCCGCACCCGTGGCACATGGAAATTCCCAGGCTCGGGGCTGAATCAGAGCTGTAGCTGTAGCCGGCCTATGACACAGCCACAGCAACGCAGGATCCGGGCCGCGTCTGCGACCTACGCCACAGCTCACGGCAACACTGGATCCTGAACCCACTGAGCGAGGCCGGGGATCTGATGCTAAGTGTTACTCATAGGAGCAGAGGGGTGTAATTGGGGTGTAACTGGAAACGGGCTGGACCTAGTGTCACAAGACCTGGGCTGAGCTTTTGGCACATAATCGTTAGACCTCTGCTTCAGAAGCTTGAGTTCATATGCTTCAGTACCGCTCCATGCTTCATGTCCTAGGCCTTGTCTGTATCAAGACCTGCACCTAGAGCTTCACGGGGCTCCAGTGGGAAAGCTCCATTTCCATACGCCACCATCTCCCCAACACCTTCTATTTTCCCGACCCTCTCTAGGATGCCAGCAGTCGATCCTACGCATCCCTCAGTCCTACCACATTTTTCAGGACTCCTCCCAGCTCCCGACCCCGTCCTCACTTCCCTGGGCTATCATGGCAACCCCTCCCTCGCTTAGGGCTTGGCCCGCTTGCCCCCCTCTGGCTTTCTCAGACTTGCCCGGCCCCCCATCCTCATTAATTTCCAGTCTCCATCTTCTCCCACTGATGCTGCCTGGCAAGCCTCCCTCCACCACTGTTTCTCCAAAGCCCCAGGAGGATGAACTTTCATCGTATCTTTTCTGTCGGAACCCCAGCAGCCCTCCCCACTCTTCACCCTTCGCGGATGACATGGCTTCCCTATGTCTCTGGAAAAACAGAAGCCACGGGAAGAAGACTCCCTAAGGCTCATCATTCACCTGAGGCTCTGTGTCCTCGGAGGGACTCTCCCTGCTCCCGCCCAAGGCCAGCCCTCCGCCTGGTGCTTGAAGTCACGTGCCTGCGTGGTCCTCACCCCATCGTGCCGTCTCTCTTCCTTGGGCATCACCAGTGTCCCCCCTCTCCTGGATTATCCCGCCAAGCCCACACACTTGGTCTAAAAACTCCTAGCCTTAAACATTTTTTCCCCTTGATCCCACATCCACCTCCCACGCCGGCCCCATTTTTCTGCTCCTTTTACAGCAAACTTCCTTGGAGGTATCGTTTCTGCCTCTTCTGCTCCCTTATCCACGCAGCGCTCCAGCTGGGCATTTGTTCCCGACACACCAGTGAAACTGCTCTCATCTCGGTCCCCAGTGACCTCTACACGGCCAAATGCAATGTCAGTTTTCAGTTCATGTTATCTTAGATTGCCTATCCTCAGCATTTGACATAGCTGGTGAAGCCCTTGCCCTTGAAACTCTTTCTTCTCTGACCTCTCCTCTCCTCTCCTCTTCTCTCCTCTTGTGAGTACCTCTCTCACAGGTCTGATCTTACTCTGCTGGCCACTTCCCAGTCTCTTTTCCCGCTTGTGCCCCCTGACCAATCTCTGCTCTCCAAGCGCGCCAGGGCCCAGGCCTCAGCCCTCTTCTCTCTCTGCCCTTTTCTTTGGGGTCTCACCCTAGATGACCAGCTTTAAAAACCATCCACAGGAGTTCCAGTCGTGGTGCAGTGGTTAACGAATCCGACTAGGAACCATGAGGTTGCTGGTTTGGTCCCTGCCCTTGCTCCGTGGGTTAAGGATCCAGCGTTGCCGTGAGCTGTGGTGTAGGTTGCAGACGCGGCTCGGATCCCGCGTTGCTGTAGCTCTGGCGTAGGCTGGTGGCTACAGCTCCGATTCGACCCCTAGCCTGGGAACCTCCATATGCCTCGGGAGCGGCCCAAGGAATAGCAACAACAACAGCAACAACAACAACAAAAGACAAAAGACAAAAAAAAAAAAAAACATCCACATTTGACTGGTTTCCCTAATTTATATTTCTAGCCTTCCTTACTTTCTGTGGCCTCCAGTCTAGTTCATGCTACCACCTGTTCGGTATGCTGCCTGGGTGTCTCGTGGGCATCTCACGAGTAACATCCAAAGCCGAGGCTCCGATTGTCCTCCCAAATCTGTCCCCTCCAGCGTCTCCCCACAACTCCACCGTTCTAGTTGCTCAGGTCCAAACTTTGGAGTTATTCTGGCTTTCTGTCTGTTTCTCACACCCCACAGCCAGTCAGCAAATCGTGTTAGCTTCACTTTCAAAATACATCCAGAATTGGAGTTCCCGTTGTGGCTCAATGGGTTAAGGACCCAACATTGTCTCTGCGAGGATGCGGTTTCGATCCCTAGCCTGGCTCAGTGGGTTAAGGATCCGGTGTTGCTGTGGCTGTGGTATAGGTTGCAGCTGCAGCTCTGATTCGACACCTGGCCTGGGAACTGCCATATGCTGCCGGTGCAGCCGTAAAAAGAAAAACAAAACAAAACAAAACAAACCCCGCTCAGAATCGAGCTCCTCCCTGCATTTCTGCCACATTCTCCTTCTCCTGGATGTTGGCAACAGCCCCTAACTGGCCTTGCTGCTTCTGCCCTGGCTTCTTATCCAATCTTCACACAGAAGCTAAAGAAAGCCAGTCCTTTGGCCCTACGCTGGTCATCAGTGGTGTCCCAGCGCACAGAGGAAGGATCTGGCTTGGCCCCCTGCTGAGCTGGCCCCGGACAGGCCCCTCCGGCAGCTTCTCCCATCTTTCCCCACTTACCGACCTTTTTACAGCCAGCCTCCTTTCTGTTGTGCGAACAAGCCATGCTCTTGCTTCTCCAGCTGTTCCCTCTTTCTAGAACGCTCTTCCCCCAGATATTGGCACATTGCTAATGCTATTCAGACCTCAGCTCAAACATCCCCTCTTCAGCAAGTCTCCTCTTTCTCCGACGAGCTAATGTAAAGTAACAGCCCCTCCACAACCCCGTTACTTGAATTTTATTTTACTCTATTTTACTTTCTCCATAGTACGAACCATCATCTGGAATGACTGCATTTCTTTCTTCCCTGGTGTATTGTCTCTCTTCACCAACAGAATGAAAGCTGCATGGTGGCAGGAACTCGGTCCCCGGCTGCAAGCACAGAGCCCGCCACACGGTTGCCAGGCTGCCCTGGAAGGTTGTTAAGGTCGTTCACTGCATCAGAGCTCTTGGCTGAGGGGCTGGCAGGTACTTGTATTTAGTTTGCCCCTTGCTGTCCATGCTGCAGGGGCATTTAGCAAGTTGCCTTCTGCTATTTTCCAGTGTGTGCTGTATGGGCTGGCTGTGGCTCTGTGGTGGGCATTTGGTAAATAGTCATAGACTAAATGGCTGGTCAATGGATGTGCAGACCTTTGCTTGTTTTGTTCTGTGGGGCTTCATGCAAATTACCTTCTGATGGCCTCATTTTCTTCATTTGTTAGGGGAATAATTACCATCTAGCTTGGGGGTACCGTTTAGGAGCATTACATGCACTGGTTTATTAAAAAACTGGCGTGGCATATCCAGCATAGGCAAATCTGTAGAGACACAAAGCAGATTTGAGGTTGCTGGAAGATGGAGAAATGAGGAGTGGCTGCTTGATGAGTAGAGGGAGTCCTTTCTGCGTGATGAAAATGTTTAAGAACTAGCTAAGTGCGGGTTGTGCAGCATTCGGCATGTACGAAATGTCACTACACTGTGAGCTGAAAATGACTAATTGACTAATATGGTGAATTTTTTGTTATGTGAACCAGGTTATGCTATATGAATACTTCAATTTAAAAACAAATAAAAGAAACGCCAGACCCAGAGCCGAGGACATGGTAGGCGTTCAGTGGATGATGTCTTCTGAATCCTATGATTTCCCTGCTTCAAAATCAAACCAAAACCCTAGGGGTTCCTATCATGGCTCAGTGGTAACCAACACGACTAGTATCCATGAGGACTCAGGTTCGATCCTTGGCCTCGCTCAGTCGGTTAAGGATCCGGCATTGCCGTGAGCTGTGGTGAGGTGGCAGACGTAGCGCAGATCTGGTGTTGCTGTGGCTGTGGTGTAGGCCGGCAGCTGTAGCTCTGATTTGACTCCTGGCCTGGGAACTTCCATATGCCACAGGTGTGGCCCTCGAAAGCAAAACAAAACAACAAAAAAACAAAACCCCCAACCCTAAACCTCCCTCGGCTCTTCACGCCTCATCCAGGATATACTCACGTTCCTCCCATTCATTTATTTCAGGAGTATTTTTTGTTGTCATTTTAGATATAAGGGATATGAAGGGAACAAGATAGACACAGACCCTACCCCCAGAGTTTATAGGCTCACAGGGGACTCTGCCCAATAAAGAGAAAACACCATACTGTGTAGTCAGGGTTATGAAGGAGAAGGGCCAGGGTCTTCCAGCGGCATAAAAGAAGGCGGGAATCTAGACTAGGGAGTATCATGGAAGGGGTCTAGGGAGTCCCCAGCGTGCCTCAACGGAAACGAATCTGACTAGCATCCATGACGACGCAGGTCTGATCCCTGGCCTCACTTGGTGGGTTAAGGATCTGGCGTTGTCATGAGCCATGTTGTCGTTTGCAGACGCGGCTCACATCTGGCATTGCCGTGAGCTGTGGTGAGGTGGCAGACATGGCTCAGATCTGGCTGTGGTGTAGGTCGGCAGGTGCAGCTCCCTGCCTGGGAACCTCCATATACCCTAGGTGTGGCCCTAAAAGTACAAAAAATGGGGGGGGGGATCGTCTAGATAAAGAGGGATCTAATCTAATCTAATCTGGGGCCTGAATGATAAGGGGGCCTGGGAGGCACCGTCGGCCAGGGGGAGGTGGACATGTTGGGGGGGGACGTTGGAGGAAAGCAGGGGTCCCGGGAAGAGTGCAGGCAAAGCCTGGAAGATGAGAGCCTGGTGGGTTCTAGGAGTAGAGAGAAGTTTGGTGTGGCTGCAGCACACAGTGTGACGTGTAGAGTACGCGGTCAAGGTCGGTGCCAAGATCTTCAAGGTCCTGCATGAACCGGTCTCTGCACTGCAGCCGCAGTAGTGCCGTGGCCACTTGCAGACCCTTGGCCGCAGGCCTTGCTCCGCTGTGCCCTGCGAACTCCTGGGCCAGCGTGGCTCAGCTCATGGAACACTTCTTCCCCTAGACGCTTACTGAGAACCTCCCCGGTGTCAGGAGCTGGGAATCCAGAGGCTCAAACTTGGCCCCACCCTGGGAGAGCTCCCGGGCTCACAGGGGAGACAGCAAGGGGAAGAAATAGTTACAAGATATTTACAAGATAATGAGAAAAGAGCTGTGATAGGTGGAGCTAGTGGGGAGGCGTGGCTTGTGGGGTGGAGGTGGAGCTTGCCAAGGGGAGGCGGGGCTTGCTGGGGGATGAGAGCTCTGGGAAGGAGACTCCCTGAGGGTCTAAAAAAAACAAGGAGGCACTAGACTTGGGGAAGAGGGAAAAGGCAGAAGGCAGAAGTTCAGGGAGTTCCCACCGTGGCTCAGCGGTTAGTGAATACGACTAGCCTCCATGAGGACACGGGTTCGATCCCTGGCCTCCCTCAGAGATTAAGGCTCCTGCGTTGCCGTGAGCCGCGGTGGAAGACGCAGCTGGGATTACGCGTTGCTGTAGCTCTGGTGCAGGTTGGCAGCTGCAGCTCCGACTGGACCCCTAGCCTGGGAACTTTTTTTTCCTAAAAAGACCAAAAAAAAAAAAAAGAAAAATTCAGAGCCTAGATTTGTGGGGTCACAGAATCCTTGAGATCCAGACGGGGGCTCCTACTCAAAAGACCTCTGAACTCACACTATTCAGTGACCTCCACATCCCTACAAACACACACACACACTCACACACACACGCGCGCACACACGCTTACACCCATTTTGGCAGCAGTTCCGAGTGTCCTTGGTCCCTCTGGCTTTGCCCGGAGCATGCCTGCCCCCCTCCCCTCCGGTTCCGGTCCGCCGCCTTCACAGGCCTGCAGAGCTCCCGCTTCAACTCTGGACTTTGTACCTGTTACCGGAAATTCACTTGTTTATCAGGGCCGCCCGCCGGAGCGGCTGCCTGCCGAAGACTGCCCCTCCTAGGGTCCGTGGGTCCCCTCTCTGGATCTCAGCTGCACGAGCCCCTCGCCCCAGCACCGGAGGTGGGGAAGAGGCCTGCGCTAGAAGGTTCTCGGCAAAAGCTGCGAAGATGTAGAATTAGTCCTCCCGATTGGAGGCGCTGCCCTCCGCCCTCACCTGCGGCTTAGGCCCCGCCTGCCTGCTGCGTCTCCAGGTGAGTCAAGCGACAGTTCTGGCCCGCCCCCTCACCTGGTCCTGCCGGCCCTAACCGGAAGCTCCTCCGCGGACTGTGCACAGTTCCTCCAGGTGGGGAGCAGAGGGGAAGACATTGGGGGCTGGGAGGGGGAACCCACAGATCTGGGGCTCCTCGGAGCAGGAAAGGAGCCACAAATCAGGGTGGGGGTGTGTTTGTCGGTGGCAGAAATGGGACCAGAAGGGGTGCAGTGATAGCATGTATGCGTGTGTGTTTGTGTGTTTTGTTGGCAAGAATTCAGAGGGACAGGGAGGGAAGGAAAGGAGTCCAAGAGAAATCTTAGAAATATCAGGTTCAATTCAACTCATTTCAATTTAGCAATTTTTTCTGAGGACCCAGTGCCTAGTGTGGGGCCCACAGTGGGCACCCAGTGAATGTTTGTTGATGAGTGGATGAGTGAATGATTTACCTCTCGTTTCTAAGCCCTCCCCACCCCCGTATTCTCACGTCTCACAAACATGCACTGAGCAGCTGACTGCCAAGCTCTCTGCCAGCCCCTGGGCACACATTCACCTGCCCAGCCCCTGCCCAGAGAGCTCCCGTCTAGGAGCTGGCCGACTGTGACTGACGGGGCAGGACGGTGAGGGGGTGAGGAGGGGGTCCTGGGACAACGTCACAGGCAGGTACGGTCTGATTCGGGCTTGGGATGGGGGACTCCACAACTGAGGAGGGGGAGGCTGGGAAACAAGAGGGTGAGGCGAAGCGTGTGTGTATGTGTGTGTGTGTGTGTGTGTGTGTGTGTGTGTGTAGGGAACTGAGGGAGGGAATGAATGCTGGACTGCAAGGGCCTGGGGACTCTCGAAGGATTTTTGAGCAGGGGGCTGATGGGGTCCGATTTGGGTCCCAGACCCATCATCTTCGGAGGCTGTTGCAAGAGTTGAGATGGAAGACGAAGCTGGTTTGGGTGGGCGGTGGTGTCAGGTGCAGAGGAGGGCCACAGGCGTTCAAGGGATATCGAGAGGAAGAGCTCCTGGGGCTCAGGGACCGCTGGGAGGCAGGAGGAGGCTGGTGTGAAGATGGCGGTATGAGGGAATGTGACTGCTGTCCCTAAAGTCGGCGTGTCTCTCCTAGGTCCCTCCCTCGCTTGGATGCTCCTCCCAGAACCCCCTCTGATTCAGTCGCTCTGCCCACAGGTTGTCTCCAGCTCGGCTGTTCACCCTCCAGGTACTTCCCTAACTCAGATGCTCTTCCTCTGGGTATTCCCCAGATTCGAGTGCTGCTCCCCCAGCTGCTCCTCTGACTCCGATGCTCTTCCTCCAGTTAGTCCCTTAATTCAGCCGCTCCTCCAGATCCTCCCCTGCCCTGGTGACTCTCAGCCAGAGAACTTCCTGATGCAGTTGACCTGCATTTAGCTACTCCCTGAAGGCAGCGCCCCACCCCCTGGGACAGAGGTGAATGGACAGGGGCGCTGCCTGGTGGGGTAGCAGGGCTCCTGACTCAGGGGCAGGGCCGGGGCTGCCCTGACTGTGTCTGGGGGCTCCTGTCCGTGTGGGGACTGGCGCCGTCATCCACGCATGGGCTCCGCTTTGGCCCCTTCGCTCCAAGCAAATGCAGTTGTCCCACCTCTGGAAGCCGGGACTGCCTCTGCCCCCACCTCCCAGCCTCAGTTTCCCAAGCCCAGGAGCAGCCTGGGGGCTGAGACCTGGGTTCAGATCCTGGGACGTCGACTGAGTGAGCGCACCTGTCAGAGGCCTCACCTGTAGGGTGGGCGTAACGTTTGTACCCACATTACAGGGTTCTGGGAGCACATTCTGATGCCTGAATCATCAGTTGTGTTCAGTAAGTTCCAGCCGTGAGTTCTTTCCCCAGCCACTTCCTGAGGCTGCCTTACCAACAGCCGGTTTCCATGGCCCGGCTTGTTTTGCTCCTGTGTGGGCCACTGGTTATGGTCAGCGGCCCGGTCTCCAGCGTTTGTGCAGCGTCTCAGCACGGCTGTGAGCGTGGCCTGTGGCCATCCCTGACACCTGCACATGTGTGTGTTCTAGGACTCTGTGCTCCGGGGCTGCCTGGCAGCTGGGAGTCTCCTTAGAGCCTGGGCTCTTCTGGCAGAGGCTGAGGCTCACCAGTGTCTTCTGGCCCCTCCATGAGTGAGGCAAACGGAAGTGAGTGGCAGCGGGAGGGAGGCCGAGGCGGGGGTCGGAGGGAGGACCTGGCCCCCTCTCCTCCCGGGTTTCCCAGGGAGCCGATCCAGGGCCCCGTCTGTCATGCCGTCCCTTTCTTTGCAGCCCTTGTGGGGCCCTCGGAGCTCCCCACCACATCAGCGGTGGCCCCTGGACCGGGCGGCGGGGCCCGGGCGTGGCCTGTGCTGGTGGGGGTTGTGTTGGGAGCCGTGGCCCTCTCTCTGCTCATTGCACTTGCTGCCAAATGCCACCTCTGCCGCAAATACCGCGCCAGCTACCAGCACCGCCCGCTGTCTGGGACGGGGAAGGGGGCCCGCCCCCAGGTGGGTGAAGAGGAGGAGGAGGATGGCTTCATCGAGGACAATTACATTCAGCCCGGGGCTGGCGGGCTGGGGCTGGAGGGAAGCAGGGATCACTTCTCCCTCTGAGCCCTCGTCGTTGGACCTGCCCACCCCCACCCCGAGGCCTGAGAGCTTAAGGATAGCAGATACCTGGTGGGACCAGAAGTCTCAGGGATTGGTGGCCAGGGCTTCAGGGCTGACCGGGAGGAGAGCCGGGTCCCTTCCTTGATACTAGGCACCAAAGTGACCACGCATGACCATCCCTTGCTCAGTAGCCCTTGATGGCTCCCTGCCGCCCTCGGGATGCCGCCCACCAAGGGCCTGACTGTGAAATCAGGCCTCTGCCAGCCCTTGGTTTCCTTTGTCACCGGTCCCTGACTTCCTCCCTACTGAGCCAATTCCTTCTGATTCCTCCCCCTCCTACTCTGCTGTTTCTTTTGCTCCTCTGCCTCTCTGCCCTCTTGTTCTCCCAAACATAGAGGATGCTCTCATCCTCTGTAACAGTGATGAAAATCCCCGGCCAGTCGACCCCGTGTGGCCTGCCCACCTGCCAGCATTTCAGATGCGCTCAGACGGTCCCATTTCAGCAGATGAAAACCAGGGTGCCAAGTTTCTTACTGAGATTGTTTTCCCATCAATAAAGCGGGTAATCTAAATGGTTATAATATATTCTGTTTTTCACAGGTATTAATAAGTTTATTTTCATTTTAAACAAGAATAAAAGGAAGTCACTCATTTTTTATTTTCCCGAACTGAAACTTGTGCATGAAAATGTTGCGCGACTCTCAAAGCTGTGACCCTGCCTGGACATCCCCTCCCTGAGAGACTTTTCCGGAGCTCCTGGCTCCCAAAACACTTGAGTTTCTCTATCAGTCCCTTGTCATGTTTAATTTTGATCTTATTTAGTTTTTTTTGCTATTATTTTTCTTTTTTATGGCTGCACCTGCAGCATATGGAAGTTCCTGGGCTAGGGATGGAAGTGGAGCTATAGCCACCGGCCTACGCCACAGCCACAGCAACTTGGGATCTGAGCTGCGTCTGCAACCTATACCACAGCTCACGGCAACACCGGATCCTTAACCCACTGAGGGAGGCCAGGGATCGAACCCGCATCCTCATGGCTACTAGTCGAGTTTGTTACCACTAAGCCACGATGGGAACTCCGCATCTTGATCTTTTTGAAAATAAATGTGTGGGTTTTAAAAATTGAAGTATAGTTGATTTACAATGTTGTCTTACTTTCAAGAGTACAGCATAGTGATTCGATTACACACACGCATATATATATTTTTCTTTTTCAGATTGATTTCCCTTATAGGTTATTAGAAAATATTGAGTGTGGTTCCCTGTGCTGTAGAGTCGGTCCTTATTGATGATCTATTTTATGTGCTTGTGTTCATCCCAATCTCCTAATTTATCCCTCTTTTGCCGCTGCTCCCCTCTGGTAACCGTACATTTGTTGTTTATGTCTGTGGGTCTATTTCTGTTTTACAAATAAGTTTATTTGTATCAATTTTTTAGATTCCACATATAAGTGATATCGTTTATTTGTCATTCTCTGACTGACGTCACGTAGTATGATAATCTCTAAATCCATCCGGGTTGCTGAAAATGGCATTATTTCATTTTTATGGCTGAGTAATATTCCATTTTGTGTGTGTGTGTGTGTGTGTGTGTGTGTGTGTGTGTGTGTATGCGCACCATGTCTTCTTTATTCATTCCTCTGTCCATAGGCATCTAGACTGCTGCTGTGTCGTGGCTGCTGTAAATAATTTGCCATGAACATTGAGGTGCATGTATATTTTCAATATCTTAAATATCTATCAGTCTTAAATATCTACCCAGGGGTGGGATTGCAGAATCATAGAGAAGCTCTATTTTCAGTTTTTTAAATTTTTAATCAAAAAGTGTTTAAAAATTTTATGGCCCCATCCGCGGCATATGGATGTTCCCAGGCTAGGGACTGAATCTGAGCCAGAGCTGCAACTTATGCCACACCTTTGGCAATGCCAGATCCTTTAACCCACTGCCCCCTGACGGCAACACCTATTTTTGTTTCTTTAAGAAACCTTCATGTTGTTCTCCAAAGTGGCTGTACCAATACTTTAATCTTTATTCAAATTCGCATTTACCCCATACTGGGCTAGATGGTGAATTCTTTGAGGCCACAGGCGGCCCCTCGGCCCCTCCTTCTTAGAGTCTCACACACAGCTGATGCTGTGTCAATATTTGTTGACTTTGTTGAATTACCGCGGGCTGAGGGTGAATGGATGAAAGGTGAGGGGGTGGAGTTGGACGTGAGAGACTTTGTCAAGAACCTTGGCAGAGAGAAGAAGGACCGGGACGTAGTTGCTGATGGGGAGTTTGGGGCAAGGGAGGCAGTTTCTTTTCCTCTCTTTCTTCTTTCCTACCTTCTTTTTCCTTTTCAAATTTTTTCGGCCGCCCATCAGCACTCGGAATTCCCAGGCCAGGGATCAGATCTGAGCTGCAGCTGTGCATCCTTTGACCCAGAGTGCCGGGCCGGGGATTAAACCTGGGTCCTTGGGCTGCACAGACGCCAATGATCTCGCTTCGTCCCAGCGGGAACTCCGGGAAGGCAGTTTCAGGATGGCAGAGACCTGAGTTAAGCTTCTTTTGGTTATAAGCAAAGGAGAGGAATTTGGGGGAGAATTAAAGAGACAGCTGACTCAGGATGGCAGGAAGCAGGAGGTCACAGCCGCCTGAGGTCAGGCATGGGACCTCTAGTGCTCTGTCATTCATGGGCATTTATAAGACTCCATGCCTGGGGAGTTCCCATTGTGGTGCAGCGGAAACAAATCCGACTAGGAACCAGGAGGTTGCAGGTTCAATCCCTGGCCTCGCTCAGTGGGTTAAGGAACCGGCATTGCCATGAGCTGTGGTGTAGGTCGCAGACGTGGCTCAGAACTGGCTTTGCTGTGGCTGTGGTGTAGACCGGTGGCTACAGCTCCGACTGGACCCCCTAGCCTGGGAACCTCCACATGCTGCAGGTGGTGGCCCTAAAAAAAGACAAAAGATAAATAAATAAATAAATAAATAAAGACTCCATGCCCAGGATTCGCCAACTCTCTCTCTCTTTTTTTTTTTAGGACTGCACTCGTGGTATATGCAAGTTCCCCAGCTAGGGGTCGAACCGGAGCTGTAGCTGCAGGTCTATGCTACAGCCACAGCAACGTAGGATCCTAGCCGTGTCTGCGACCTGCACCACAGCTCATGGCAACGCTGGATCCTCAACCCACTGAGTGAGGCCAGGGACTGAACATGTGTCCTCATGGATACTAGTTGGGTTTGTTACACTGAGTCACAACGGACACTCCCAAACTCTTGATTCTGGGTTTCAGGTACTGAGGAGATAGACTCTGATGGGCCTATAGCTTGGGTCAAGCTTGGGGGAAGTATCTACTACTGATCCAACCACCTCTGACCAGGGGGGGCAAGGCTCCTGCAGCCCGTTTGTGGTTTGGGGAGCCCACCTCTTCGTTCCAGGTCAGCCCCGGCCAGACAAGGGGAAGTGGTCAGGACCTGGGCGGCCATCCGCATCCGTCCACTGGATGCAGTGTTAGCCTTTGAGGAAAGAGCCAGCAGAGAGAGAAAGTGAGGGCCGACTAAGGTGGCGGTGGGTGCTTGGGAAAAAGGCAGGAGCTCAAGGAAGCCTACAATGGAGGCGTGAGGGTGCCCGCGGCAGTGCCGAAAAAGAGGGTGATGCTGCGTGGGGGTGGATTAGAGAGAGAGGTGATAAGATGTAACTAAGGTGTGGCACAGGGAACAGAGATTCCAGAGATGGGACAGGGGCAGAGTTGACAGGACTTTTGGCTGCTGCATGTGGGGAGTAGGGGGTCAAAGAAGGTGCCCTGGTTTCTGGCTGGCTGGGTGCTTAAGGAGGAGCTGGCTTTGGGGGCGCGAGGATTCAGTGCCGGACGTGGGATTTCCAGGGGGCGCTCCCAGGGCAGCTGGATTCACGGGGCAAAGGGAGTGAATAGGACCCCCAGGGAGGGGGCAGCAGACGGAGCAGGAAACACCGTCCACAGAGGGAGACGCAGCAGGAGAGCTTGGGGAGAAGCAGCCAGGGAGGCGGGGAGCTCAGCTCTAGCAGTTGCTCCCCAGGCCAGAGACGGCTGACCCTCGCAGGCCCAGGAAGTCCCTGTGCGGGGACAACGGCAGAGGCTGCCCTCACCTGAGACCCTGGAGAGGACCCTGAATAGCAGAGTGAGTCCTGGCCTCTTGGGGGGAGGAGCTGCTGGGAAGACAGCTGGGTCTGTCCCCTGCCTTCCTGTGCACCGCCAAGGCCCACCCGGAGGGGCTGCGCTGCCTGCAGGTCTGCGCCAGGAAGGCTCCAGCTTTGGGACTGGAGTCAGAGCCAAGTGGAGGGATGGGCCCCCGCCCAGATGAGAAGTCACCTTTCCCAAGCCCAGCGCCAAGGAGGGCTGGCAGGGAAGGGCTCCTCTCAGAAGCTGCTGTGGACAGCATGCCTGCCTGGCTGAGCAGGGTGTCGGGGTCACGAGACCCTGGGGCCGTGGGAGAGGCCCTGCTGGACGCCCCTGAGAAGTGGTTCCTGCTGTTCTCTGCACACCTGGTGCCAGTCACGAGGAGGGGGCACCTGTAGGGTCCAGATTCAGAGGCCCAGGGATGCTGGGA
The DNA here is from genome assembly GCF_016906955.1 of Phacochoerus africanus. NCBI lineage: Eukaryota > Metazoa > Chordata > Mammalia > Artiodactyla > Suidae > Phacochoerus > Phacochoerus africanus. Next base: position 167,345,443 of record NC_062551.1, read on the forward strand.
CCAGCTGGAAGGCTGGGGACTCAGCCAGGGCTCCCTGTGGTCTGCCCTCCTCTGGCTTCAGACTCTGGCCCCGCTCTGTCCCCTGCCCTGCATCCTGTCCTCACCCCTCAGCAGCTGTCACTACCTTCTCTTCCCTGGGACCCCAACCCAGATCTGACTGCAGGGGACAGCCCAGCCACCGCTGCCGCATCCTGCTGCTCCCAAAGCAAAGCCTCATCCTATGTCCCTTTGTCCTTGTGTGGAGGCCGAAGGCAGGGGTCACACAAGCCACAGACATGACATCAAAGAAGCTGAGTTGAGAGCACAGAGTACCTGGATTCAAATCCCAGCTCTGCCACTTATATCCTGTGTGGCCTCGGGCAAGTTACCTACCCCCTCGGTGCTCCCATTTCTTCTCAGGAAAAGGAGGCTTGTAACAGTCCTTGCCTCACACAGCTGTGGGATTAAATGAGTGACACGTGAACAGAGCAAAGCAACTGCAAGCATTAGCCATATCCTCACGGGCACACTCCAGGGCACCGTCCAGGGCAATTTTCCCAACAACAGATCAGTCTTAACTCTGAAGAAAGAGTTGCCAAGCCTCCTCCCTCCTAATTCGATGTGGGCTGGGATTCAAATGGTAGTTTCCCAGGACTCAGGTCAGAAAAGATCCAGTCAACACACTAAAAGACATGAATTAGAAGCTCTAGGAGTTCCTGTTGTGGCTCAGTGGTTAACGAATCTATCTAGGAACCATGAGGTTTCGGGTTCAATCCCCGGCCTCGCTCAGTGGGCTAAGGATCCGGTGTTGCTGTGAGCTGTGGTGTAGGTCATGGATGCGGCTCGGATCCTGCGTTGCTGTGGCTGTGGTGTAGGCCAGCAAGCAGTAGCTCTGATTAGACCCCTAGTCTGGGAACCTCCATATGCCGTGGGTGTGGTCCTAAAAAAACAAAAAGACGGAAAAAAAAAGAAAGAAGTTCTAATGCTGTATCACTAATGATTACAGAAATGCAAATCAAAACTATCATGAGGTGCCACCTCACACCCATCAGAATGGCCGTCATCAAAAAGTCTACAAATAACAAATGCTAGAGAGAGAGTGGAGAAAAGGTGTCCCTCTTACACCGTTGGTGGGACTGTAAATTGTGACATCCACTGCCCCAATATTCAGTGCAGGACTATGCACAGTAGCCAAGACAAGGAAGCAACCTAAATGTCCATCAACAGATGAGTGGATAAAGAAGGTGTGGTACATCTACGCAATGGAATACTATTCAGCTACTAAGAAGATTGAAATAATGCCATTGGCAGCAACATAGATGGACCTAGAGATTATCACGCTAAGTCAGACAAAGACGGACCACATACGATATCATTTATATGTAGAATCTTTAAAAGATGATACAAAGGAACTTATTTACAAAACAGAATCAGACTCACAGACTTCAAAAATTTATTTCCCCAAAGGGGGAAATGTGGAGGGAAGGGACAAGTTAGGCGTTTGGGATTAACATAGACCCACTGCTATATACAAAATAGATCGTCAACAAGGACCTACTGTATATCACAGAGGCCTCTATTCAGTAGTCTATGATAACCTGTAAGGGAGAAGGATCTGAAAAAGAATGGATACATGTGTAACCGAATCACTTTGCTGTCCCCCTGAAACTAACACAACATTGTAAATCAGCTCTACTCCAATATAAAATAAAAATTGAATTAAACTGGAAAAAGAAGTTCTGATGCTGCAGAACGTAGTAATAACAACAATGAAAGTACTGACGTGCCAGCACTTCCTTACGGCAGTCCTGTCGGGCAGGCATCCCATTATATAGACTGAGAAGTTGAGGCTCAAACAAGTTAAGTGCAGCTTGCCTGCTTTGCTCAGCGTGAGCCATCCTCTCCCCTCTGAGTAACATCAGCCAGACCTGGAGAAGGAACCTTCTAGGAGCTGGCCTTGCCCCCACCCTGCCCGTGAAGGCACCCCTCCTCCCATGTGAATGGGGGCAGAGAACTTTCAGGTTTGGGAGAGCAGGCTGTGAGGCTGGAAGTGGCATGCACCATCCCTGGCTGGGGAGGGCCCCTGGGCCGGCTGGGCTCTGCTGTGCCTGGGGCAGTCTCTCAGGTCCTGGGGGGCTTTTCTGAAGGCACCCTACTCGGTGCGCAAGAGCTGAGCATGAGGGACTTGTGTTCATATCCCCCGAGGCCCAGAGGAAGCTCTTTGAAGGACGCCCGAGGTCGCCTGAGGTCTCCCGAGGGGCGTGACTAGATGGGATGGAAGGGCCACCTGGACCGGAACTGATCTGGAAGTTTCCGGAACATGTTCTTTCAGTATCCAGACACCCAGACGACCCGGGAGGAACATGTGGTCTGTCTCCGTCTGTCCACCTCATCCGCTACCCAGTGGTGCTGCTGCTTCTCCTTGTTTTTTCTTTTTTTGTCTTTGTAGGGCTGTGCCCGCATCATATGGAGGTTCCCAGGCTAGGGGTCAATTGGAGCTGCAGCCGCCGGCCTACCCCACAGCCACAGCAACGTGAGATCTAAGCCATGTCTGTGACCTACACCACAGCTCATGGCAACACCAGATCCTTAACCCACTGAGCGAGGCCAGGGATTGAACACTCATTGTTCCCAGTGGGATTTGTTTCCACTGCACTACGACGGGAATTCCCTCCTTCTCCTCCTTCTTTTCCTTCTCCTTCTTTCAGCTGTGCCTTTTTGGCATGGGAAGTTCCTGGGCCAGGAATTGAACCTGTGCCACAGCAGTGACCTGAGCTGCTGCAGTGAAAATGCTGGATCCTTAACCCACTGAGCCACAAGGGAACTCTCCCAAAGGGAGCCTCTAGGAGGTCCAGACCATTCTACACTCTCTCTGTCAGCTCCTTGTTTTTCCTCTTCACCCAACACCACTTTAGGTTACAGGGCCCTTTGTATCAACCTCTCTGTTGCCGTTCTCCTCGGCTTCCCTGCCCTATCATGTCACCATTGCACACTCCAGGTGACAGCCCAGCCTGAGGTCTGCATCCGGCCCTTGGTGTGCTGTTGAGGCAACCCCGCCATGGCCCAGGCCATGCCCCATTCATGCCGGGTCTCCAGCCTCCCGTGGGCTCACAAGGCCTCCGGCAATCTTGCTGTTTTCTTGGTCCATCTCCACATCGGCTCCTTAGAATGGCCTCTACCTCACACAGAGGGTCATTATTGGTTAGTTTCCTTCTACAAAACACACAAACTTACCTGTGTCCACATTCTTCCTTCTCTCCTATCAAACGAAGGACAGGAGATCGGCGTTGTGGGCTGGTGAGCCCAGTCCCTCCACTGGGGGCCTGGATCCGCCCTCCCTGCCTCCCCACTCAGGGGCGTTTAAGAGACTCTACCTTGTATCTTAAAATTCTCTTTCTATCAACAAGGACCCATCGCATCTGGCCCATCCTAAAGAGGCTCCTCTGGTCAGTCACAAAGACCCGTCAGTCCCATCGAACCTGTGCTGTTTGTCCCCCCCCCCCAGGTCTGAGCAGCTCCCCCCTTGTCATCTCACATCCCGAAGTGGCACCAACCAACCGATTCCCCGCCTCCATCTTTGCCCCTTCCAATGAATTCTCTCTGCGGGAGGCAGAATCATTGTCCTAAAATACAGTTCTAGCCAGACCATTCCTTGGCTTGCAATTCTTCACTGGCCTCCTCACGGCCTTAAGAAAACGTGCCACGCGCTAGGGAGGCCCTGAGGCCCAGGAGAGACCCAAAGTGCCGCTTCTCTTGTCTCGGGGCCCCTCTGCCATTCCTTCTTTCTGGAATCCTCTTCCCAACCTCCCTAGCTTGGCCAGCTCTCTCTCACCCCTCAGGGGCCCCCTGAGACGGCCCTCCTGGGGACTCTTTGGCCCTTTCTTCTTACTCTTGTTTTTCCTAAGACCAATCCTGGCTTCACACAGCAGCCAGCGAGGCCACCGTTCTATGCTGGTCAGAGTCCTCCCCTAATTAAAGTCTTCCTGTTTCTCAGCGTCCTGGGGACAAAGTCTAAATTCCTCAGCTGGGACTCTTTGACAGATGGAAGTAGAGGGAGGGATGTCGCAGAGGCACGTGGAGGCTTCCCGCCCCACGGCTCTCATTTTCTCACCACGAGGGAGGCCAAGTTGTCCGCAGAGAGCAGCGATGGGGGCTGCGGAGGGGGGATGCTGGGGTGCGAAGGGAGTGGAGAGAAGCCGAGGGCCGTGTAGGAGCAGAAGCCGGCCAGGGAGACCCGGCGTAACAGAGGAGCTGAGCTTCAGACCTGGTTGAGATGGCTGATGGGGCATCAGGGTGACACCAGGCTGTGTGGGTTTCTCTAGCACCTGCTGCGCCGAGGCGGCAGGTGCCGTGAAGGAAGATGGAGGGGTTCATCCACACCGAGGATTGTTTTGAGAGGGTGGGACCAAAGGTTGGGGCAGCGGGCTAAGGGGTTGTGGACTCTGCCTTTTAGGGCCTTTTAGGGCTGCACGTATGGCATATGGTAGTTCCCAGGCTAGGGGTCGAATTGGAGCTGCAGCTGCTGGCCTACACCACAGCCACAGCAACATGGGATCCAAGCCACGTCTGCAACCCACACCACAGCTCACGGCAACGCTGGAGCCTTAACCCCCTGGGATTAAGGGCCAGGGATCGAACCTGGGTCCTCATGGGTACTAGTTGGGTTCGTAACCAGCTGAGCCACAGCGAGAACTCCTGGGTCACAGAACCTTAATCAGATGGGAGACAGAAGGGGCTGCTTTAGAGAGAGAGCAGAGGGGCCGGTGGTGACTGGTTGCAACGGGGACCAAGATGAGGTTTAGTGAGAGATGCTTTGAGCAAACAGGCTGGAGGTGGGAGGTCATGGGTTGGCTTTGGTGAATGAGGAAGTAGTTGCCTTTCTGCCCCACCTGGGGCCTCCGCCCAGCTCTTAGCACTCAGCTCATGCTACGGCTGGGTGTGTAGATGCCGACTGCCACGGCCCTTTGGAATAGGTCCTCTGTGGGCAGGAACCATGCTCTCCTTCCTGGGTGAGCCTGACACGGGCCGGACCCACAGTAGCGGCTCCTTCAGACGTTATCCTGTGGTCCCCTTCCCCTTCCCAAGTTTTCGGCCTCTGTGTTTCTGTTTTCTCTTAGAACTCTTGTGAAAGCGTTCAATCCCATCTCCATGGAAAAGAGGCTCCATTCCTGTTTCATAGGATGGAGAGGGATCTGTGGTCCTCGAATGGCCCAGGAGTTGGGTGATTGATGGAGAGCTCCCTCTGGGGAGCCCAGGAAGGATGCGAGTTTCTGGGGCAGAAAGTGTGGGACCTCAGGAGGGAAAGATTCAGGGCCAGCAGCAGACAGCGGGCTCCCTTCCCTCCTCTTTCCAGTTGCAGGTGGGTCTCAGCCAGCTGAGTCCTTCCTCTACCCGCCCGCGTCCTACCGTGTGCCAGGTCCGTGCCAGGAGCTAGGTGACACACAGAGCAGGACGCAGACCCTGCCAGGAGGTGCTCCCTGCCCGGAGAAGGAGACCAGCAGCCAAAGAAGCGCAGATGGGCGTCCACGTGGAGGGCTTGGGCATAGCAAAGGGGCAAATTGCTGGCTCAGGGGGAGAGGGTCAGGGAAGAGCACCTGAGAAGGTGGCTTGAGCGCAGCGTCTTAAAGGGAATGAAGGCAGGAGAGGAGAGCACAGGCGCCCACGAGAAGTGGGAGAGCGTGGTGGGCCCCACACAGTGGGTGGGGTGGGTTGAGGGGAGAGGAAAGCCAGGGGTGTTGGGGGGTCTGCACCGTAGCCTGCAAAAGGAGGGGGGACCTCGGCACCTGTGGTCTCTACCCTGATGCTGGGTGAAGGGAGGGTCTCGTTCGAGGTGGAGAGGAGAGGGGCTCCCCTTTGAACACCTGCAGCCTGGAGAGCTGTGGAATTCCCAGCGACACGGGACATGCCCTCTTCCTTCTGCCCATGCGGCCCCTCTCAGGAGTGGCAACACCCTTCCCCCCATCCACCAGCTCAGTGTTTTCTCCAAGAAACTGCATTGATCTTGGCAGCGGAATGCAGTTTTTTCCCGAGAGCCTCTGCAGCTCAACACCCCTTAGGCGACATGGCTGCCTGGAGTCCCTGCCTCTCTCGGTGACCTCCGTGGGGCGTCCTGTAATCTGCTTCTTGAAGCAGGAAGTGATGTGACAGTAACTAAGGCTCTTGGGTGCTTCTCCAGTGGACCTCTGTTCTTGCCTCCACCCCAGGAGGGGAGACACACCTTCCCGGGTGACTCCAAACAGGAAGGGACTCTTACGTCCAAGCGGGGGTCAAACACCCCTCCCCTGCCTGAGAGTGCAGAGGCAGGCCAGCTGGTGCAGCGACACAGACCAGGAGGTGCCAGTTTCAGAGGTGGGGTGGGGAGCCACAGCCTCCAGAGAAACCAGCTGATAAAAGCCCAATACTTCAGGCTTCTTGAATCAGCACGTGAGAAAAGTAAGGACTCCGCCTCTCCCCTGCCGGCACCACCCTCTCCCTGGGATCGGAGACCCACCGGGCGTCCTTAGGCTGAGCGCCCTTCTACCTCCTCTCCCTCCAGCTTCCTAGCGCCTCTGAGGAGAAGCCCCAGGCCTGACGAAGGACACCTTCAGGGCACTTTGTTATTTTTTTGGTCGTGCTCATGGTATGTGGACGTTCCGGGCTAGGGATCCAGCCACTGCAGTGGCAATGCCAGATCCTTAACCTGCGGCACCACAAGAAAACGCCTCAAGGCACCCGTTGTCAGCCTGAGCCAGGCAGGAGATGTTCGCCTTGGAAGTGGCGACTGTGGGGGGCGGTGGCTGTCGGGGGAGGGGAGGGGAGGTGGTTAGATAAAGGCAGCAGCAGCAACAGCAGCCACGACTTTTATTGCACATCTGCCATGTGCCTGGACCTTCTACACGAGAGATCGTCCGATCCTGACAGTGGATGGCCACGAGCACACCCGTGACTCTTGAGAAACCGGGTCTCAGAGAGGTTGAGACGCTTGCCCAAGGCCCCCAGCTGCTGAGGGGTGGAGGGGAGGCTGCAGCCCAGGCCTGCCACTCCGGAGCCGGTGTAATTTTCACTTTGCCACCACTCAGCCTCCTCGATGAAGGGGGCTCACTGGGGCAGTCTCTGGTGTGGGCAGAGCCGTGGCGGGTGCTACAGAGTTGGCTTTGAGGGGTGTCAGGAAGAGGGGCCAAGGATCTTCAGGGATCCCAGACCCTTCTCTGCCCCGAGGCCAGATGGGCAGACTCTGAGGGTTCCGGGAGCCCCGGGGAGGAGCAGTCCCCTCTCCGTGGTGTGGGTGTGTGGGTGCATGCTGGCTCCTCATCACACAGTCCCTTGGAGGGCTGGGCAGTCCTGGGGACACGCATATGCATAGAGTCACTCTCCCTCCATGAGTGTGCACACACACTCACTCGTGCCCAGGCACGGTTCTGTGGAGGCTGAGGCAGGCTCGGGCTTGGTCAGATGAGGCTGGCGATGCTGGATGTGGTCTCGTGACGCTGACCAGTGGACAACTGTCCTGAGATGCTGAAGACACTGCTGTTGGCACTGAGGCCACTGTGGGTGGAGGGGGCGGCCGCACGTGTCGGGGGGCAGTGTCCACTCACGGCCACCTGATACAGCAGCAGGCCCAGCAGCAAGAGCCCGCCCGAGGCAGCCAGGGTGATGCCCACGGACAGCATGGCTGCCAGCGGCCGGGCAGGGGCCGGGGCCGTGGCCAGCCCCGCCAGTGTCAGGCCGGTGACCAGTAGCACCAGGCCGCTGAGCAGCACGACCAGGGCGTCGGCACCTCCGCCGCTGCGCAGCAGGGCCACGTGGTGGGGCTGGCGGAGGCAGTTCATGTCCTGCACGGCTGAGCTCATCAGCTGCTTAACCAGGACCAGCAGGGCCAGCAGGCAGAGCACTGTGCCCACCGCCAGGCGCCACTCGCCCGAGCGACTGCTGGTGGAGGAGAGCAGGGCCACTCCACCCGCCCCACAGCCCGCCACGAGGCCCACGGCCACAGCAAAGCAGAGTGCCGAGCGCCGCGGCTGCTGGGACCACCACAGCTCCACCTGCTCGGCCAGCACATCCGGAGGCAGCCTCCGGCCCAGTGGGGCCTGAGCCTCTCTCCCAGGCATGGCTGAGCTGGCACCGCTAGAAGGGCAGAGGGCAGCGTCAGGGGTCAGAGGTGCGGGTCATGGCCTGGAGCCCCCACCGCCTGCGTGGCAGCCAGAGGCCCAGAGGCCTGTTCCTCGAAGGGTCCAGGGGATGCTCACCACCTCCTGCAGGGGGAGAATCGGACTTGCTGTCCCCCCCGCCGCCTGTCCCTCGTGGTGTCTCCTGGTAGCCTTGGGGGTGGTCCCTGGGAACTCTCCCATGCCCCCTGCCATCCCCCCACCCCCACCCCTGAAAAGCCCCTCCCTAGCACTGCTCTTTGGGAATGCCTGCCCAGTGACCCCAGGAGGGCTCCCTCCACGCAGAGGACCCCCGCCCCTCCAGGGACCCCCCCTGCCCAGCCGCTGACCTTTCTGGCTCTGGCTCTCTCAGTCGCCTGTCCCATCCCGGCTGGCCGAGGGAGCTGGTGCCACGGTGGACGAGGGCGCTGGATGCAGGCTTGGATAAAGCCTCATTCAGGACTCACATGGCCTCAGCTGTCACTGCTGGCTCCTGGGGGGAGGGTCGTGGGGGGGGGTTGGGGGCTGATGACTTAACCCTTCTGGAGCCAGCGGCCTGACCCTGAATCGTCTCTCTTTGGCGCTGCGGCTCCTTCTCTGAGTCAGGATCCGATCTCTGACACTCTTCTCCCCCAACTTCCCATCCTGTCTCTCAGCCGTGGTGGCAGGTTTCCAAATCCCTCTCTTTCTCAAGCCCGGATCCCCCTCCTGAGCGCCAGCCTCCTCAGGCACGGGTCTTCTTGACGTCCCACAGGCACCTCTGGTGCAGCAGGTCCCGACCCAAGCTTGTCCTCTTACCCCGAGCCTGCTCCTCCCCTTGTATGTCTTGCTTGCGCAGGTCCCGGACGCCGCTTGAAATATTTCTCCATCCCGTTCCCTGCCCCCCATCCCACCGCCTCTGCCCTTCAACCGCCATCCCTCCAACTTCCCCCCTGGTCTCCCCACTGCCCCCCCCTTCTCCCTCCCACCCGCCCCCCATCCTCCTCCACGGTTTCTCTAAAGTGGTGCAAAGGGAAGGAAGGCTCTGGACTGGAGCCCCGGCTTCAGTCCCTGCCACCGTGGGAACCCGGCCGAGGGCCCTCACAGTGGTTCCTCGTTGAGTGGGTCCTCCAGAGGCCAGTCAGCCGGACTCCCACGGGGCAGCACACAGCAGCCCAGCCCCAGCACGCCAGGAGCCCCAGTTCACACGGTGTGTTCCTGTGAGGAGGGCTGGCTGTGGGTTAGTCAGAAGCGGGGCTGGGGGGCCGTCGGAGAATCCCTCAAAGAGTTCACCTCTTGCAGCCTCAGCCTCCTCACCTGACAAGTGAGGACAACAAGCTTTATCTTGAGGGGTGGGGGCATTAATATCTCCAGGCCAGAGGTCCAGTGGGAATTCTCGGGCCCGCACAGATGCCCCGAGCATGCTTTTTGAATAAAAGGACACAGGCGGAACCCCTAGTCATGCCCCCTGCTCCCTCTCCTCCTGGTGTGTATGAAATAGGCAAGAAAAACAAAATCAGTGTTCTCTCCTCCAATTCAGGATGGGACTCTGGCTTCGCACATGGGACACAAGTCCTGGATCATCCCGGGAATATGACTTCAGTGGCTGTACGCGGGTTACACCTCTGATGAGGTATTTGTTCTCCTCAACCAGGCGGGGGCTGCCTGGCACACAGGGTAGGAGGGGCAGGGGCAGGTGCCCCCAAGGCGGGAGCGGCTGAGGGAGGGGCCCTGGGATCCGTCCCAGCATTCCCCAGGGCTGTGACTTTGCTGGTCGGGAAAGTGCTTGAACAGGTGTGCTGGGACTGCAGGCCTGGGCTGGGGGTGGCCTGGAGGTTCTTGGGGGAAGAAATGCTGGGAGGAAGTCGGGGGGTGGGGGTGGGGGGGGGCCATGGGGCACTCACAAGAAGCCTGGCAGTGCTGGATCCGATCTGAGCTGGCAGGGCCGTCAGGTGGGGCGCTCCAGCTCCGTTTCCGGGGGAGGTGCTTCATCTGCCTCACCTGCGCCTAGGTGAGCCCGAGGGAGGGAGGGGGAGGAGGACCAACAGGTGTTTTCAAGGCAGGGCCTGAGCCGATTGGCTGACGTGGCAGTGCTCCTTCAGCTGGGCTGAGGCATTCCTGGGAAGGGAGGGGCTTCTGGCTGCCGCTGTTAGGGCTCGAACACAATTCCCAGATCTGGGCAGCGGGAGGAATGCTGTCCATCAGCCCCAGCGCCTGGGCCCGAACCCATCCCCCAGCTCCGGCCCCTGTTTAGCCTTAGCTCCAGCCCTAAACGCAATCCCAACTGCAGTTTCAAACACTAACCAGAACTCCTAGCTCCAACCGAGGCCCCTACCCACATCTCAGCCGAACCCTGAATCTCAAATGCCAACCTTCTCCCCCAGCCCCATTTCCAAATCCCATTCTGGTCCCAGCCCTGGATCTCAACCCCCAGTCTGGCTTGAAACCTCAATTCTAAATTCTGGAATTAGGTCTCAGACTGCAACTTCGTCCTCGGCCCCAACCTTGACCCTTGTTCCTGAATGCAGCCCCCAAATCCCCACTCCAAAACTCATGTGCCGCCTTAGCCTCAGATTCCAACACCAGCTGACCCCTGGACCCAGCCCCAGTGCCTCCATCCCTTGGTGCTTCCCCTGGGCCAGAGCCCACAAGCCCCTCGCCCATTTTCCTTTGAACCTCAAGTGTCTGCCCAGGGGAGTCTGGCCCACCTGGGGAGGTGGGATTTGAGTGTACAGGGAGGAGGAGGGGGGGAAGGCTTTTCAGAGGAGAAATAGGAGCTCCCTTGCTTAAAACACGTGCAGAATGAACCCTTTGGGACAAACTCCACACTCCGTGGCAGGGCTTACAAAACCCCTGCCACCCACAGCAGGCCAGTCATTTGCCCCTGGCCCCTGCCCTCTCGCTGGAATGTGCATCGTTCAGTTATGCAGGCTCTGCCCTGCTCTGCCCTTCCGGTTGGTTTTTGAACTCACAGTTCCCTCTCCCTGGGATATTTACCATCCCCCAGCCTCAGTCTGGTTAACTCAGCTTCTTCAACAGAGATGTCACCTCCTCCAGGAAGCCCTCCTTGAGCTCCAGACTGGTTTAGGTACCTCTTTGGGGCATCCATGCCCCCTACCCCACCCCGTGCTTCCCTCACCACCACTCTCACCGCATGCGCTCTCATGGTCCTTCTTTTCTTACCTGCCGTTACCCCCCAGACACAGGGTTCCCGGTGAGTACAAGCTTAGCGCCTGTTTTCTAACTATCGTGGTAACCTTGGCAGGCAGCCCTGTGCCTGGCTCAAGGGAAGTAATCAACCAGTAAATGTTTGTTGAATAAATGTGTCAACAGCAAGGTGTAGGGGTGTAAAGCAGGGAGCCTGTGAGATGAAGCTGGAAAAACAAATTTGGCTCACGCGGCACAGGGCCTTGAATGCCTTGGTGAGGCATTTGAACTCGCTGGAGGTGCTTGCAAAGGGTTCTGGAGTATAACAAGGTCTGCCTCTAACAGGTGAAGCTGGCACCACACCCCACACAGTGGGCGAGGGGGGCTGGTTGGAGGTGGTCCCAGGCTGGGTGGAACCCCTAGTCATGCCTCCTGCTCCCGCTCCTCTTGGTGTGTATGAAATCGGCAAGAAAACAAAATCATAGGTGTCAGCCCATCATCAGCACACGAAATAATTATGCTGGACCTGTCCAGGTTTCTCCTTGCTCTGTGGAGGTGACTGGGGGCGCTGGTCACAACTAGAGCAGGACCGTCCATCTAACAGAAAGGTTACACGAGCCACACTACGTAATTTAAAAGTGTCTAGTAACCAGGTTAAAAAAGTAAAAAGAGACAGGTGAAGCTGATACAATAACATTTTTCTTTACAGCCCTTTCATGACATACACATAAGACACGACACCATAAAACTCCTAGGAGAGAACGTAAAACATTCTCTCGTAGAAACTGCACAAAGGCTTTCTTGGGTCAGTCTCCCAAGGCAATCAAAATAAAAACAAAAATAAACAAACGAGACTTAAACATACAAGCTTTTGCACAGCAAAGGAAATCATGAAAAAAAAAAAAAAAACAACCCTGAAAAGATGTGTCCATTGACAGATGAATGGATTAAGAAGATGTGGTATATATACACAATGGAATACTACTCGGCCATAAAAAAAGAACAAAATAATGCCATTTGCAGCCACACGGATGCAACTAGAGGTTCTCATACTAAGTCAGAAAGAGAAAAAGGCAAATACCATACGACGTCCCTTATATTTGGAATTTAAACATGGCGCAAATGAACCTGTCTACGAAACAGACTCACAGACATGGAGAACACACTTGTGGTTGTCGAGGAGGAGGAAAGAGGAAGTGGTGTGGACTGGGTGTTTGGCGCTAGTGGAGGCAAACCATTACCTTTAGAAAGCATAAACCTTAAGGTCTTACTGTATGGCACGGGGAACCACATCCACTCTCCTGGGATAGACCATCATGGAAGATAATATAAAAAAGAATGTAAAATCATTTTCTTTTAGCCCCAAATATTTTCATTTTAACATGCAAATCATTAATGAGCTCTTTGCCTTTTATGTATGTATTTATTTATTTATTTATTTTTGTCTTTTTGCCTTTTCTAGGGCCGTTCCCGCGGCATATGGAGGTTCCCAGGCTAGGGGTCGAATCGGAGCTGTAGCCACCGGCCTACGCCAGAGCCACAGCCACTCGGGATCTGAGCCGAGTCTGCAACCTACACCACAGCTCACGGCAACGCCAGATCCTTAACCCACTGAGCGAGGCCAGGGATCAAACCCGCGACCTCATGGTTCCTAGTCGGATTTGGTAACCACTGAGCCACGACGGGATCTCCCTATTTGCCTTTTATTTTGTCCTGGAAATTCGCTGTGTTTTATACTTGCAGGTCTTCTCTGCTCAGTCTGGCCACAGGCCGCTGGTGGCTGCCTCACTGGACGGTGCAGCTCTAGGTGACTTCTCCCTCAAGGGTAGGTTGGGGCAGGCTGGATTTTGGGGACAACCACGTGGACGTGTGCCCCTTGGCAAAGCATTATAAAGGAGTTCCCTGTCCCGGGACAAAGGAGGGCAGGGGCCTGGCAGGGCCCGGCCGCCGAGTACTCCTCTGGCACGTCTGATGTTTATTTTTCCTCCGGGTCCCGTGGAGGGACTGCTCCCAAACAGACCCACGGTTCAGCTGCCCAGATAGAGCTGGGCAGGGGAAGGCATGCGATCCCCCCATCTCCGGCTTCCCCTGGGGGTTCGAAGGGAAATTTTTGGGTGGAGGGAACAACGCCGAAAAGCTCTCTGCGTTTAAACATTGACTGAGGACGACTTTGCACTCACTCTGGATCTTGTCAAATACCTTGGAGCGAACGTGGTCAGGCAGGCTCCCGGCAGGGCTGTTGAACTCTGTCCCCAAAGCAGAGGCTGTTGGTGCAGCTCAGATGGACGGTGGTGAAGGCGGGGGTGGGGTGGGGTTCTCGGGGTGGAAAGGCAGCAGCAGGCGGGCAGCGCAGATTCTAACTGGTCCCTTCACCCTGCAGCCTAGCTTCCCTGCTCCGACCACATGCCCAACTCAGACTATTCTCCACCCGGCAGCTAGAGCAGTCCTGTTATAAGGTGGAGCAGGTGACGTCCCTGCTGGGCTCGAGTCCCCCACGCAGCGGCCAGAGTCCTCCCGCCCTCTCTAAGACCTCTCTGTCACCCCTGCTGTCCCTCTGTTGCCTGCGCTCGCTCTGCGACTTTGCCCTGGCTGTTCCCTCTGCCGGGAATACTTCCTCCCACGTGGCTCCCTCCCTCGCTGTCCCTCTGGAAAGGGCTCGCATGGCACAGGCTTCCCCCCTCCTTCCTACCTCCCCGCCCTCAGTTCTTTGACTTCCTCCATTCTCCTGTGCTTCTCCTTAGCATGTGTCGCTGTCTACCATGCTGTATGTTTTTCTCATCTGTCTGGAATATTGTCTGACTAGCTCCGCGGAAGATGAGCTTCACACAGGGAGGGAGTTGTGCATCCTAGCTCCGAGAACAGGCCTGGCATAACATAGGTGTTCAGTGAATGCTTGTTGAATGAATAATAGAGAGAATACTGAGTTTGGAACTAGATGCACCTTGAAGGTCCCCATCCCAGCTCTGGCTCTGCAACCTTAGAAAAATGTCATTTTTTAAAAAAGAGTTAGATTTTATTTTTAATTAAATTAATTAATTAATTAATTTTGCTTTTTAGGGCCACACCCACGGCATATGGAGGTTCCCAGGCTAGGGGGCCAATCGGAGCTACAGCTGCTGGCCTACACCACAGTCACAGCACAGCAATGCCCAATCCGAGCCGTGTCTTCGATCTACACCACAGTTCATGGCAACACTGGATCCTTAACCCACTGAACGAGGCCCGGGATCGAACCCGCCACCTCGTGGTTGCTAGTCGGATTTGTTCATGCTGCTCCACAACGGGAACTCCAGAAAAATGTCTTAATGTCCACGTGTCCTAGTCTCTTCATTTGTAAAATGGGGACAATAGAACTTGCTCTAAATAGATTGGGGGGGGGGATTAAATAATACAATTCGTCCAGCAAACATTTACTGTCTCCCTTCTCTGGACCAGGGATTGTGCAGTTGCTGGAGGTACAGTGTGGAGCAAAAGAGTCCGGTCTCCGCCACCCTGAAGGGCAGCTGGAGGATAAAGGGCTTACAGGACAGGTGCCACAGTAGGTCTTCAATGGCTCCAGGCCCCTCGCCCCCACCCCATGTTCCACGAATGACAGGCGTCTGAGAGTGACATCTTCTGGAGTATCTGCCCCACCCTCAATGACCAACTTCACTCTAGGGCTGAACCCCAGGAACCAGGATTCTATTCTGTGACCCCCTTCTGTGGGGACAGTTGATGGGATAGAGGTGGGCCCCAGACTCAAGCTAAGCCCTTCTGGCAGTTTAAAGTCAGACTAGCAATCGCATGTCAGCCTGGGGGCTTCTACTCATGGGATGCCAAGTGTCCCCTCGGCCAGCCGGACTCTCCAGCCGGACAGAGAGGCAAGAACAAAAGAGGGAGGGGAAGCCCAGCTATGTCCCAGGCCTTGGTTCAAGTCCTTCTTAAGGCCTGGTGGTATCTTTGCCCTAAGATTCCGTGAGGGCACCTCCCCTCCCCGGACCTAAAGCCGGATAATAAACTTCTCCTTTTTAGCTTAAAATGGGTGGACTTGGTTTCTGGTATTTGTTTTTTGTTTGTTTGTTTGTTTTCAGCCACGCCCACAGCAGGTGGAAGTTCCCAGGCCATAGATTGAACCTGCATCACACCGGTGACCCGAGCTGCCACAATGGCAATGCCAGATCTTTAACCCACTGTGCCGCAAGGGAACTCCCGACTCCCAGTTTCTAAGCACAGTAGGTGCCACTGCGTATGTTCTGGCCTACACTCGCTGCCCTGCCAAATCCCAGCACGTGACACATAGTAGATGCGCAAGAACTACAAATGCTTATACGTGACGGGTCATCGTGGCTGATCAGTCATCCTTGGCTTCCTGCTGCCTGGCACACAGCACAATTACTTCCTTGTGAAGCTGCTCCCCAGGCCCGCTCAGCTCAGGGGGGTCTGATGGCATCTCAGACACAGCCAGAACATAAGCAGACCCCAGAACCTCTGAGGTCTAGGGGAGCTCGCCCGAACAGAGCTCAGGGAGAATGAGCTGGTCCTGGCATGCCTTCTCTCTCACCTCTCACTCCAAACCTAGAGCAATGATTGTTGGGGGTCTGAGCTGGACACACGGATATTCCCAGGCTCACCAGGCCCCTTGAGGCCCTTGCTGGGAGCAGCCGGTTGGTGATGGCTGGTCATGCTTTGAGTAAGAGGCAGTGGCCGGGGGACAGGGGTCTCTGCCTCCTCTCTTGGAGGCTTGGGTGGCTTCTAAGACTACTTTGACCCATAGAATATGGAAAAAGTTATAATGTTGCATTTCCGGGCCTAGGACTAAAGAGAGTGGCAACTTAAACTCCCCTAGGAGTTGAAAGCCAGCCTCATTCTCTGAGAAGGGCTATGCCCTGCCTGTTAAGAAGTCCTTGTTTCTAGTTGAGCTCAGAGCTGATGGCCACTAAAATGTGCCAGCCCTGTGAGGAGCTTCCTTTGGAGTCCACCCTTCAGCCTCAGTCACCCTCCCCAGCTGATGCGACATAGAGCTGAGATCAAGGACCAAGGGAAGTCCTTCTGGAACTCCCCACTTATAAAATGATAAGCCAAGTCAGACTCTTGCTTTAAGCCACAAGGTGTTGGTGTAGTTTTTTGGGTTTTGTTTTTTTGTTCTTGCTTTTTAGGGCCGCACCCTCGGCTTATGGAGGTTCCCAGGCTGGGCACTAATTAGAGCCGTAGCTGCCAGCCTACGCCAGAGCCACAGCCATGCCGGATCCGAGCCATGTCTGTGACCTACACCACAGCTCACGGCAATGCCAGATCCTTAATCCACGGAGCGAGGCCAGGGATCACACCCTCAACCTCGTGGCTCCTAGTCGGATTCGTTACCTGAGGAACATGGAATTTCCCAGGCGAGGGGTCAAATCAGAGCTACAGCTGCCAGGCACAGCCACAGCCACAGCCACAGCCACAGCGACGTGGGATCTGAGCTGCGTCTGTGACCTACACCACAGCTCATGGCAACGTTGGTCCTTAGCCCACTGGTTGTGGCCAGGGATCAAACCCAAGTCCTCATGGATACTAGCTGGGTTTGTTACCACTGAGCCATGATGGGAACTCCCAGAATTTTCTAAATAAGATGGAGGAATTTTATTCTTGCAAAGGAAGGGACTATTGAAAGGAGATGAAAACTCAGACTAGAAAACTTCTAGGAGTTTCCCAGTGGCCCAGCGGTTAAGGATTTGGTGTCATTGCTGTGGCTGGGGTTTGATCCCTGCCCCGGGAAATTAAGCATGCCATAGGTATAGCCAACAAACAAACAAACAGAAAAACAAAAAGCAACTCTTCTAGGCTGAAGATTATTCATTACTCTCGAAACATCTGAAAATAGGAGTTCCCTTGTGGCACCGCAAGTTAAGGATCTTGCATTGCCACTGCAGTGGCTTGGGTCACTGCTGAGATGTGGTTCCATGCTTGGCCTGGAAACTTCTGCATGCCTTGAGTGCAGCCAAACACCCCTCCCAATTCAGAAAATATTTTATAGTACATGCTATGAAATATTGATAATATTTATTAATAATAGATAAAAATACATAACAATGACTATACATATCTAATATAATGCAACTTGTATAACAGTGGGAGTCATAATTTTAGAATATTTAATCCTACATTGTAAGAAAAGAATACAAATAATTTGTCTCATTTCTGTAAATCCATTAAAAATTAAAGAAACCATGGACGAAGAATAAACTGAAGCAATAAACCAATATTATTTGCGTTGCTAAGACGAATTTTAACAGAATGGCAGAATAATAAACCTTATCTGTGGGGAAATGTGGGAGGTTAAATCAGCAAATCCTCGTCTTTTCTTCCGGAAAACCCTTCTAGGAAGCAGGCTTTCATTACCCGAAAGAAATGCGCTGCTTAAATGGCAGATGCGTGCAGGGTCAGCGGCCCCTTAGTCACACTGGCCCTTTAGTTCTGAGGATAATAGCGGGGATGCCGAGAAGCCTGTTGTTTCTCCTTGTTTTGAAGCCGCATTTAGTCTCCTTGACGCCTCCGTCCTTCATGACGATTGTCCTCTGACTCCGGAGGAGGGACCCTCAGATGCTTCCATTTTTCTCAAACATGTTTTTCTAGCAGCTCAATGAAGCCAAAATATTTGTATCCTTCTAGAGCCGTAACCGAACAGGACCCTGGGAGGCCTCCCCCGAGGGGACCCCCGACTCATGTCCTCCACCAGCCTTTTATCTATAGAAAAACTTGGGTCAAAGAACCAATCTAATCAGAGTAGTGAAAAAGTGCAGCAAAAAAAGCAAACAGTGATCGTAATTCAGCCATTCAACAGAGTCAAGGACTTCACTTCTTCAAAGATGATAGATCATATTCTGAGCTGTGTCCTTGAAGCTGTTTTGCAGGTGCCGAAGCCCCCACCAGGGGGCTTGGATGCTGGATGCTGCCCACCAGCAACGGAGACCCCAGACCAGCTGGAACCAGAAGGTTGATGACGCTGACTCCCAGTGACCTCACCTCCCGCCCACCAGGAAAAGGCCCATGAGCTGATCAGCCCGGCTCCTCAGACGCAGTGAGACGCCTCACGACCCGCTCTGTGCCTGGCAATGAAACTGCTTTTTCTGTTTCCTCCAACTCTGTCTCTGCGTTTCTATTTGGCATCGGCGTACAGAGGCCGCTGCGATTTCGGCAACAGGGTTGCACTTACACTGTCATGTGCGTTTATCCCTTCTCATTGGATGTCTCATCCCAAGTCTAGGTTCGATGAATATAGACTTTCCTCCCAAAGCGGCAGTGTTATCTCTTGCCCCGTCCCTGTGCCGCATCTGAGACTCTAATACAACCTAATGTTAATCTGTGAAACAAAGAAAGAAGAGAAGCCCTGGGGAGAGGTAGACACTGAAGTCAGAACTTCGGCGGGGCAGGGTTTTCAGTGCTGGGAGGACAGGAGGGTAGAGGAGGCTCGGCTGGGCAGCTCACACTGCCAGCCACAGCCGACGCCAAGACTCTAGAAGAACAGGAGGAGAGCCAAAGAATGTCTGGGGCCCAGCGAAAGGGCAGCGCCAAAGGGACAGCTGTCATACCAGCACTGACTGAGTCCCAGAGGTCAACAGTGGACTGTGCCCAGAAGAACAAGAGTCCCTATGCCAATGCTTGGGCCCTTGGGTGACCAGCAGGAGGAGGTGGCTGCCCAGCCTACCCCATCAGTGAGGGGTTAACTGGCCCGAGGAGCCTGGAAAGGAGAAGGTGGTACCAGTGGGGTGAGAACCTTGCCATGAGGTCGGGACAGGCAAAGTGAGGAGGAGCAGCAGCCACCCAACCAACACGACCTGGCAGGTTGCCATGGGAACATGGAAGACAGGGCATGGGGATGGTGCCTCTGGCCCCAGATATGCTAGCAAGAAGCTGTGCTCACCCCTGCGCCTTTGAGAAAGCATCCTGCCGACCTGCTGGCTGAGGTGCCAGTCTTGGCTCGTGTGGGGCGCTCCCTTGGCCCACCTCATCCGCACCAGCTGGACCAGAGCCAGCCGCTGGCTTAGGCGTTGGGTTCTTCTTTCATTTCTGGTTTAGACCCTGCTGGCCTCACACTCCTGTGACCTGCCCTGACCCCCCCCCCCCGCCCCAACTTGGCCCAGTGTTCTGTTGAGACTCCCCTGCAGTGCTGGCTTTAGAGCCTGGGATGTGGATGCTATGAGGCAAATGGAGCTGTAGTCCTGGTCCCACTGTGACCCCATACCAGCTGCTTCACTCCTCCTTGGTTTTGGTTGCCTCCTTGGCAATCTAAGGCCCACTTTGTAGGTGAAATGTGAGGTCTTCATCCTAAGGCTTTTATTTTTTTTTATTTAAAAAAATTTTTTTTATGGCCATACCTGCGGCATATGGAGGTTTCCAGGCTTGGGGCTGAATGGGAGCTGCAGCTGCAGGCCTACGCCAGAGCCACAGCAACGCGGGATCTGAGCCGCACCTTGTGGCAACACTAGATCTTTAACCCACTGTGTGAGGTCAAGGATGGAACCTGCATCGTCATGGAGACTATATCAGGTTCTTCACCCACTGAGCCACAATGGGAACTCCTAAGGCCTTTTTAAGTTGAACAATCTCTCATTTGAACGTTGCTGCTTCCCAGCCAGTGAATTTCCTTCAGGCTCACAGGAGCCCCAGTTTCCCCTGCATGTTCCCTCTTCTTGGGTCCCTCTCTCTCCCCCTTGCGAGGCTAACTCCTTCCAGTCCTTAGGTCAGAACTCTCTGCCCCGCATCTCTGCGGCCCCCATCTCGGCCTCAGCACTGACTCTCTCACATGTGGTCAGCCAGTGGCCTCCTGACGGACCCTCAGGTCCCTCGGCCAGTGTTCCAGGCAGACATCCGAGCTGAGTTTAGATAAAAGTCACAACCCCTGCCCGGGGGAACTGAGAACCTAGGAGGAGAGGCGGCATCAAGCTGAACGGACAAATTACAGTGATGGTTAGGAAGGAAAAGAACGAGGTGAGGTTCGATGGGGAGGAAGGATCAAGAAAGTCTCTTTTCTTCTTTTTCTGTTTTTGTCTTTTTAGGGCCGCACCCGCGGCATATGGAGATTCCCAGGCTAGGGGTCGAATCGGAGCTGTAGCTGCCAGCCTACACCACAGCCACAGCAAAATGCGGGATCCGAGCCGCATCTGTGACCTACACCACAGCTCACAGCAACACCGGATCCTCAACCCACTGAGCGAGGCCAGGGGTCGAACCTGCAACCTCATGGTTCCCAGTTGGATTCGTTTCCGCTGCGCCACGACGGGAACTCCAAGAGAGTTTCTTCTGAGGAAGTGGCTTTTGGTTACGATCTGAAGGATGAGGAGAGGTTCGCTGAGGGAAGGGTGACGGTGAGAGCCTTTCAGGCAAAGGGTATATGTGGAAAGACCTAGAGGCAAGAAAGAACTTAGCTTTTCTTAGAACTGGAGGAGCCTGCGTGGCAAGAGCTTGGGGAAGTGGTGGGGAGTGACTCTCGGTGGCTCAGGACTGGCCTCTGGACGGTCTCCTATCTGTCATGTACCTTCATGACCTTGTGCCACCTGGACCCACTGGCCTTCCTCGCCTCATTCGGAGTCGGTTTCTTCTGCAAAGGGTCAAAGTCTGGGATGGAGAAGCCTGAGTTCCGGGGGGGCCCATCTTCTCTGCTCGGTCATGTCCTGGGCAACTGCGGTGGCTGAATCGGTCAGAGGATACTGAACTTCTTCCTGCTCCTGGGCCGGGTCTCCCAGTGGGCAGAGGACATAGAAGGGGGGCACGCTGCTCTGGAGGGGACACGCTGGCCACTGCGACAGGGTGTGGGCGGGGTGGGAGGTTGTTAAGGAGCGAGAGTCCTATATAGACTTTGCTTCGTGGTCTCTGCCCTGCATCTTTGCTGTCCCCAGCCTTCAGGGGGCCCTTGCCTCATGTGACAGCTATGTCTCAGCTCTCACTGAGAAAACTAGCCCACGACCAGTGGCCAGAGTTGGGATAAAGCAGACTGGGGAAGGTGGGGGACGCCTCGGAGATGCCAGGTTTAAGAGAGCCAGCAGGGACCAGCAGAGACCCGGAGCCTAATCTTTGTTATTTGGTTATCAGAAGGGTGTCTGACTTCTGCGGGTGGGAGACGACAGAGACAGCCGGGTTCTAGTCCTTCGTTCTTAGTGCACAAAACCCCACCTTTCCCGGTACTTATGTCTGGGCCCCCCAGGCTGGGGTCCAGAGGAAGAGGTTCCCCCCACCCCCTGAAATGGAGCTGCAAGGCAGGGCCCTGCAGACGGAGGATAAGTCTAGAGAGGCAGGGTGGCAACAGAAAGAAGGGCAGAGCTTCGCGTTCAGTCCTGATACCAGCGTCCGCAGACAACGGACGACGTGGGAGAGCTCTGACTTTGTTGTGTTCATGATTTTACCCTCACCTTCTGAAGATCCCCAGAGAATTTCACTTGTTTCATAACTCAGAAGAAAACGTAGGAGGCTTTGTCTGGTCCTCATGTGGCTGGCAGAGGAGCAAGTGGGTCAGAAGAGGCAGGCAGCCCTGCCCTACAGGCCCAGGGAGGAAAGGGGGCGCAGGATCTCTGCAGTGACAGGCAGCCCCTTGCCAGGACGGGGACCAGCAGCAGTGGCTCTGGATGAGCAACGCCTCC
Organism: Phacochoerus africanus; assembly: GCF_016906955.1. Lineage (NCBI taxonomy): Eukaryota > Metazoa > Chordata > Mammalia > Artiodactyla > Suidae > Phacochoerus > Phacochoerus africanus. Next base: position 167,367,266 of record NC_062551.1, read on the forward strand.
CCACCGCCCCCAGGCCTCAGGGTCCCTCTTTCCTTTCCCCTGTCCCTGGCTCCTGGGCTAAGCAGAGAATCAAATGCAGTTGCGGGCAAACCCCTTTATTCTGCCCAAGTCCCACATTCCCTGGAGCAAGGCTGGTGTGGTCAGAGCTGCAGGGGCCGCAGCCCAGAGTCAGTCTGGGGACCGGAGCACGGCGCTTCTTCTGGGGTGGCTGGAGACGGCTCCCCGGACCCGGTCACTTGGTCTGCACCTCAAAGTCCACTTCCGACCTGAGCAGGGAAGGCAGCCGCATCCCAGCCAGGGGGTGGAACCCGGGGACCGGCTCTTGCTCTTGGATCTGGTCTCGGAGGCGCTGGATCTCCAGGCGTTGCATCTCGATGATTTTCCCCGTTTCTTCTTGCGCGTTCAGTCTCATGGTCGGAGGGATGCCAGGCAGGTCCTCGCCGGACACTGCAGGGGACACAGCAGGACGAGCAGGGGGCTGTTACGGGACTGCTGCGAAGCCTGGCTGAAAGCGGCTCCCCCTCCCTTCCCCTCCAAGCCCTGCCCTCACACATGCTAACGGAGCAGCTCCCGGCGGAGGGGAGACGCTCCATCCCAGAGGCTAGGGATACAGCGACGGGCCATTTCACTGTCTCGCGGAGGAGGAGAAACAAAGAGACAAGGCAAATGCTGAGCCTGACCTAAGCCCGGCCCCCCTCCTGAGCCCCCCAGTCTGCCTGCCCTGAGGCCCCTGCTGTGGGGGCTGCTCGTTCTGCCATCCCCACACCAGGGAGACAGGCTCTGTTGACCTCAGCCGGCCTCCAAGTGGCCAGTGCTCCTCCTCACATGAAGCGGCTCCCGGAGACCCCTCCCTAGCGCTTCTGGGGCGGAAGCCCACTCCCGTGAGTTCCCTGAGGCCGTCCTCCCCCCCCAGGGCCACCCTCGTCCTGGGCCTCGGCCTGGGCGATGCTGGGTCCGCAGCTCATCCCGCTCCCTGACCTGCCAAGGCTCACCTCTCAGCACTGAAGTGCTGGGCCTCCGCGCCAGCTCAGCACCCACCCTGCGGCTGCCCCTCTCTCCTCACACCCAGGAGCTTTCGTTCCAGCGCAGCGTTTGCCTCTTTTTGACTGAATTTAGACCTCATCTGCCAGGTTTTACCTACCAAAGGGGTTCCTCTGAGATTTACTCCCTTTTCTGCCCAGTGAGGCCCACAGTGAATTTCTCCTGCCACCTCATTGGCACCCTCGGTACTCGAAATGCCTCCACCCGCTGCCCCAGGCAGCCTGCACAGCCCAAACTGGAAATAACCCAGCAGCCCAGGGTCCTCATGGCCCACTGAGTGCTCCTGAAGAAAGGAGCATGAGATTCAAGTTCTTGGTTTTTCCATCTCCGGACAGACGTTCAGCCCAGAGGCGGCAAACTCTCATTCCTCCAGCTCAGGACCGTCAATCGTTACTCCAACTGCTCTTCCGCACTTAGAAAAAGAGTCGTGGTAAAATCTATATAACGTGGCTGCGGCGAGAGATTCTCATCCTCGGAGAGGTTCAGTCAGAAAGAGAAAGACACATACCACGTGGTGCCCCTCACATGTGGAATCTAAACTATGGCACAGACCAACTTACCCACTGACACACGGACACAGGAAACAGACCCGTGGTTGTCAAGGGGAGGGGGCAGGGCGCGGGAGGCACTGGGAGTTTGGGCTCAGGAGATGCAAACTCTTGCATTTAGAATGGATAAACAACAAGGTCCCCCTGCCCGGCGCAGGGACCTACAGCCGCTCTCCTGGGACAGACCATGACGGGAGATGACGCAAGAAGGGGAATGTATATTTGCACGACCCGGTCACGGCGCTGTGCGGCAGAGACGGGCACACCACTGTAAGTCAACTCTAATAAACAAAATCTGTGTAACCCAGCCTTCCCCAGCTTCGCCCCTTTCAGGTGGAGGGCGAGTGGTATTAAGGACACTTGGCCGCTTGTGCAACCCACCTCCCAAAGGCTTCTCATTTTGAAAAACCCCACACCCACTAAACGACCTCCCATTTCTTTGCTCCCAGCTCCTAGAAGCCAGCAGGCTACTTCCTGCCTCTATGAATGTGGCTCCAGGAACCTTAGATGAGTGGAGTCGCACAGCATCTGTCCTTTGGTGTCTGGCTTGCTTCACTTAGCGTAGGGTTCTCAAGGCTCATCTGTGCTGTATCACGTCAGAAGGTCCTTCTTTTTAAGACCAAATAATCTTTCATCGCGTGCTTACCCCTCATCTATTGATGGAAATCAGGCCAGCTTCCACCTTTTGGCGGCTGTGAATATTGCTGCTATGAATATGGAAGTACAAACATCTCTGAGACGCTGCGTTGACTTTTGGGTTTAAACCCAGAAGTGCAATATCTATTTCATATAGTGATTCTATTTTTAATTTTTGGATGAAACACTTTACTGCTTTCCACAGTGGCTGTATCATTTTACATTCTGATCAACAGTGCACCCAGGCTTCCAATTTCTCCAGGTCCTTGCTAGCATTTGTTATGTTCTGGTTTTGTTTTGTTTTTTCTTTTTGGTTTGATTCATTTTAATAGTAACCATTCTAATGAGTGTGAGGCACTCATGGTTTTGATTTCACTGTGGTTTGGATTTCATTTACCTAATTGTTAGTAATGCTGAGTTTTTTTTTTTTTTTTTTTTTTTTTTTTTGCTTTTTAGGGCTGCACCTGCTGCCTGTGGAAGTTCCCAGGCTAGGAGGTGATGGGAGCTGTAGCTGCTGGCCTACGCCACGGCCACAGCAACACTGGATCTGAGCCACATCTGTGACCCACATGACAGCTCACAGCAACGCTGGAACCCTAACCCACTGAGTGAGGCCAGGGATCCAACCTATGTCCTCATGGATGCTAGTTGGGTTCGCTACTGCTGAGCCGAAATGGGAACTCCAATGCTGAGCATTTCTGTGCGCTCGTTGGCCATCTGTATATCTTCTTTGGAGAAATGTTTATTCAAGTGCTTTGCCCATTTTAAAATCTTTTTTTTTTGGGGGGGGGGAGAAAAGTTATAGGAGTTCTGTATATATTCTAGACATTAACCCCTTATTATGTGTATGATTTGCAAATATTTTTCTCTCATTCCATAGGTTGCCTTTCATTCTGCTGATTGTGTCCTTCGAGAGATACACAGAAGGTTGTGTGTGTGTGTGTGTGTTTAAAATAGTCACACTTGTGGCATATGTAAGTTCCCAGACAAGGGGTTGAATTGGAGCTACACCTGCAGGCCTGCGCCACAGCAACACCAGATCTGAGCCACATCCGTGACCTGCACTGCAGCTTGTGGCAACACTGGATCCTTAATCCACTGAGTGAGGCCAGGGGTCAAACTCACATCCAGGAGTCAAACTCGTGGAGACTGTGTTGGATTCTGAACCCACTGAGCCACAGTGGAAACTCCTATAGTTTTAGCTCTTAAGTCTGTGGTCCATTTTGAGTTAAGTTTTGTATATGAGGTAAGTAAGGGTCCAGCTTCACTCCTCTGCGTGTGAACATCCAGTTTCCCAGCTCCATCCGTTGAAAAGATTTTCCTTTCCTCATTGAGTGGTCTTGGATCTCATGCTGAAAATCATTGGACCATAGACGTGAACACTTATTTCTGGGCTCTGTATTCTGTTCCATTGGTCTCGGTCTTTATGCCAGTACTATACTGTTTTGACTACCATGGCTTTGCTGTAAGTTTTGAAATAGGAAGTGTGAGGCCTCCAACTTTGTTCTTTTTCAAGAGTTTTTGGCTATTTGGGGAGTACCTTGAGACTTCCGGTGAATTTTAGAATGGATTTTCTATTTCTGTGAAAAGTGGGATTTTGATAAGGAATGGCATTGAATCTAGAATGTCAGTACTCCCCAAAGTGATTTGTTTCCACTGTGCGAACTCCAGATAAAGAATTCTTAAAAAAAAAAAAAAAAAAAACAAACCAGGGAGTTCCCGTCATGGCTCAGTGGTTAACGAACCTGACTAGGAACCAGGAAGTTGTGGGTTCGATCCCTGGCCTTGCTCAGTGGGTTAAGGATCCGGCATCACCATGTAGGTCGCAGATGTGGCTTGGCTCCTGAATTGCTGTGGCTGTGGTGTAGGCCAGCTCTGATTTGACCCCTAGCCTGGGAACCTCCATGTGCCTTGGGTGCGGCCCTCAACAAAACAAAATAAAATAAAATATAATAAAATAAAAGAATTCTTAAAAAAATAAAAACAAAAAAACTGAATTGGAAGATCCCCCGGTGCAAGGGGTTAAGGATCTGGCGTTGTCACTGCTGTGGCTTGAGTCAAAGTTGTGGCTTGGGTTCAATCCTTGGCCCCAGAGCTTCTGAAGGCTGTGTATGTGCTTCCTGCCCCCCTCAAAAAAAAAAAAAAAAAAACACCTGAATTGGTCAATTTTAAACAACTTGGGGGATATATATTTTAGGCGAACTTGTTTTGGTGGCCTCATGGTCAAAGCCAAAATCGGACTTAAGTTCATCATCAGGGCAGACACCTGTCTTCACATGTCACAGGTGAAATCTTCTTGCCTAAAGCTCTGTCGCTCCAACGACATGATGTTTGAGTCGCTTCGGAATAATCTACTGAGTGTTTGGGAGGAAACAGCTGGGGGCACTGCGGGTACGGATGAAGCAAGAGTGACAGGCATGGATACTTGTTCAAGCTGGGGAATGGATTCATGGGAATTCGTTCGATTTTTCTTTCAATTTTTACATACGTCTGACCATTTCCCTCGTAGTAATGAGAAGAACCTACCTGTGCCGTACAGAACCCTGAGGCCGTTTCAACTGATTATTTGCTAGGCTGCTTGGACGTTTTTGAAATATCTTTGAAAGCGAAGTTTCGCAACTGTTCATGCTTCGTCTCCAACCAAAGACAGTTCCGCCTCCCGGAAGTCAGGTCCTCAACTCTTTATAACATGTGCTGCGCTCCTGAATCAGTTCTTTAGAGCTGGCACTGGGTCTACTCAGAACGGGTACTCAGTTCGACTTCCCCTCAACTCTAACCAAAACTGCATGTGAGACCATTATGTATATGTATTTATACGTGTGTAAAATTTGTCATAATTTAAAACTCAGAAGCAGTCACAGAAATAGTGCAAGGAGTTCCTACGTATCCTTCAGCCACCCTCCCCCAGTGACAGTCCCCTGCGCACGCATGGCACACGAAGGGACTGGCATTTGAAAGCCCTGGTTCGCAGCTGTGGAATGTTTCAGTTCATCACGGTTTCCGAGCTTTAGTCCCGAATGTAAACCATCAGAAGACAATATACCCCAACGATGCTGGCTTAATTCGCCACAGCCACACCTTACACCCTGGGTTTTTATTGACTGTCCGGGTGAGAAAGGGACACCTGAAGAAAGTTGCTATTGTCTGAAAACCTAAAGACTGCCAGTTATGCTGTTCGAGACGCCGTTTGTCAGGCTCCACGCATGAAGTTTCTCGTAGAATTGAGTGATGGGGAGAGGTCTGTTTCTTCCGAAAAAGAAACTTCCTTTCTCTGCAGAAGAGCTACGTAAACCATCGCATTTGCTCCCCTCTCGCCTTGGTTATCAGAATCTCAGAGGGACTTTATCCCTGCGGTAACTGACGCAGTTAACGTTTCTGGTGTAAATTTCCCCTCTCCTTTCCATCCTTCTTTTGCCTTTGTTTTGGTTGTACAGGTGGGTCATCCCTTATCCACCGCTGTGAAATGCAAAAAGCTCTAAAAATGGGAAGCATTTTAAAAATCAGGTAGGTTGGTGTGATATTCATATGGTTCACGCTAGAAACAACGGTGTATTTGACTTCAGATTTCTAGGGATGTTATATAGTGTGTAGTGTGTGTAGTGGGTTCTTCCTAAGATCGGAAAGATTCTGAATTCTGAAACTCGAGCTAACGCCACGGATTTTGGATTTGCAAGGGTTTGAACGTGTTGGGGCCCTCACACATCCTTTGGCGAGCAGGTGAGTGGCATGGAGAGGTGCCCAGGAGGCCAGGGGGTGGATGTGACCCATCACAGGAGGAAACTCAGGAGAGGCAGCTTTGGAAGCCAAAGAGAGACCTGCTCGCGACTGCCACTGGTCCCTGGACCCTGACGCCCGTCTTTCCAGGCCACTAGGGGAATTACCTTTCTCTGTCACATCTTGTGGTCGGGTTTTCTTGGTCAGTTTCAGAGCTGCCTCAAGGTCGTAGACTTGGGAGCGGGTGAACTTCAGCTCTCGGCGGAGCTCATTAATCTCCTTGATCAGCGAGACGTTTTCCTGAAGAAAGGGAGGGGGAGAGAGTGAGGGCAGATGGACGAGTGATGAGTGGGCACAGGACCTGCCCTGGCCTGGGGAAGAGGGCGTGGAGAACCGTCAGGGTTGGTCTGGGACCCACACTGAGTCTTTGGTCTCTCCCTTGTGGCCTGAGTCCTTACCCTGGCTCATGGATCAGCCTCTCGAGGTACCAGCTGACCTACCTTCAGGTGGACTCTGGCAAGGTAAGATACAGACAGCGTGCACCACTCCCATCCATCCAGGCTCTTTCTATGAGCAGGAACAATAATGCTAGTCTAAGCACTTTTTATGAACCTAAAGCACGGAGGCATCATAATAACACAATGGGTAGATTCTATTACAGAAGAGAAAACTGAGGCACAGAGAAGTTATGTCACTTACCCAAATTACACAGCTAGCAAGTGACAGCCAGTGTTCGGACCCAGTTTTGCTCCAAAGCTCTGAGCTCTTAAGTACTGTGCTATACTTTATTCACTTCCCCCCCATTCATTTGCTGAACTATATATATATTTATGATATTGTATGGTATCTGCGACCTCTCTGGGATGCAGGCAGAAGTAAGACATGGCTTCCGCTCTCAGCAGCACACTTTTTAGTGAGGAACACAGAGAAATAAAGGCACAATTAACATTAACTACATCCATCGGAAGTTCACTTCTCTCGCTAGTGTTCGGCAAATATCCATCCGTCCAACATTTACTGAGGGCTTATCATGGGCCAGGCACTGCCCTGGACCCGAGCTCTATTTATCGAGAGGAAGACGTGGCCTCTGCTCCTGAGCAGCTGCGGTTGTAGTGAGGGATCTGGGCACCGCTTAGGGAGGGGGAGACCTTGCTGGGATGGGGGCGTGGGGCACGGAGGAGAGGCACTTAGCCCTGTGCAAGTGACCAGCACGGATTCCTAGGGACGGACCTCCGGGCGGAGGCTTGACGGAGGTACCAAGGAGAGGGTGGAGGGGGTCCCGGATGATCGGAACAGCGGGAGAAAGGCACAAAGGGACCTGGCTGGTGTGTGGGGTGGCCTGTGGCAGCTCTGGACCACCAAGGAGAGGTGAGAAGAGAGAGAGGAGGGCGGGGCAGGGCCCGCCAAGTGGAGGGGCTCTGTGCCCCTGGACCAAGCAGTTTCTTCCCTCTTGCCTCACTGGCCTTTTCACACTCAGCCCAAGGCCCCGAGGGAGGCCCCACAGAGGCGCCCCTGTCGCCAGAGGCCACTCTGTTCTTGGAGCCCACAGCCTCAGAACTCAGCGCGCCCACTCCAGCAGCTCTCACACAACGGCGCACATGAGTTGCCCAAGGGGCCTGTTCAAGGTGACTTCTGACTCGGTGGGTCTGGAGCCGCTCCTGAGATGCTGAATTTCTACCGGCTCCCAGGAGACACTGAGTGGCAGGCCCCTGCCAGGGGCGGGAGCCAGGCCCCTGGGCGTCTGAGCAGCAACAGAGGCAGATACGGGCTACATCTACCAAAGACCGGCCTGTGCCAGAAACAAGCAGGGCTTCCACGCGGGCCTCTCTCTGCAGTCCCGGGGTGGAGTCTGAGCCTGGAGGACAGGCGGATCCCGAGCCCTGCTGTCAGTGAGCCCGACAAGCCTCCTCTGTTAGGGAACACGCACGGGGACACCCCAACAGTCCTGCCCCTGGAGCCTCTTTATCTGAGCGGGTCAGACATACCTTCCGATTTTCAGTCTATCATTTAGCCTCCCCATCCTGCATTTACAAACGTGGTCCCCTCTTGGATGTAACGCCCAATTATTGCCAACCCCTCGTTCGCCGGCTAGGCTTTGTACCTACTTTTCTATAAAGTCACCTTTTCCTCCTGATTTTTGACTCTAGTGACCAACCTAGGCCTTGGGGATGCAGTTCCCACATTTCCTGTGTGCAGGCTCCGTTTCCTCCCACCTGACCTTCTCTGACTTTGTTTCGCGACTCGATCCATGAAATACGTATTCATTGGGTTCTAAGACCTTGGACTCGGCCTGGCCTGTAAGAGGGGCTCAATAAATATCTGTGGAAGGGAAAAGCAAATGAATGACGAAAGCCGTGGATTCCAAGCTGAGTAAGAGGACATGACCAACCAGGGGCTAGTGGCTGAGCGGGGAAGACCAGACAGGAGGGTCTTGGGAGGGCTGCGGGGACCCCCTGGGCTCACGGGCTTGCCAGGGGCCCTCTCGACTCCTCTAAGCTGGCGTCTCTTCGCCTCACTCCCTGCCTGATTCAGTAAAGTGACAGTAATCCGTATAAGACGAACTGAAAAAGCCAGTTCTCTCCAGAAACACTTCAGACGCTTCCTCCCGGTCAGTCGCCCTTCATTTCGTCACTCAACCCTGTGGACTTTGGGTCTGGACTGAATCTCGTTGGTCCTCACCAGCTCCCAGCATCGCTCCCCTTCATGGCTGTAATGGCCTCAAGGGGAGCCCCTGCCACCACGACCGGGGCTTCTGGCTCCTGGTACCATTGATATGAATGCCTGTTTCCGACCCCACCGGCAGCCCTGGGCACCTCCGTGAAGCTGGCCTCCTCAACGGGTCTCCGGAACACGCCTCAGCCTGCCTGAGAGTGTGATTGAGGCCCACGACTCAATGCAGCCCGATTCCTCTGTTCTGTTTGTTCGCTCGTTCATAAAAATCACCCGAGAGCCAGACCCTGAACGCCTAGCAGGCACCTACTGTGCCAGACACGGGAGGCCGAGCTTGGATCCAGGGCAGGGAGAGGCCACGGGAGTGTGAAGAGGGGTGCCGGCCAGGGTGAGGAGGGCTCCCCGTGGAGGCAGGGCACGGGGACAGGGTTCCAAGCCCAGAGCCAGGAGGGAGCAAGGCGCCAAAGGCTGGATGGTGATAATAGCAAGACGATAACCGCCAGGATTGGCGAGATTCCTGCCCTGCATCAAATATTTTGCATATGCGACCTCGTTTCACCCTACCGCCGCCTCATGCAGAAGGTCTTACTAGGTTCAGTTTCATAGGAGGAAACCAGGACCATGGGGAGAGCGACAGCTGGGATCCCGGCCTGCTGACCCCCAGGCTCTCGCCTCTCCCCCCTCACGCCACCTCCATCCCAACACCTCACATAGTATGAGGGCCCCGAAGCCCCTGAAAAGTACAGGTGGGGCTCCCTTAAGAGTGCTTTCTGGGGCGCTTCAGAGGTCACACTGAGGCCAACTCCACGCACGTGCCTTGGGGAGTCAGGTGAAGTTCAGTGAACGCAATGAGTGTGCTAAGCTTTCTGCTCCTGATCCGTCCTTGGTCAGCATGGCCTACGAACGCCCCTCTAACCCTCCAGGCCCCCACCCAGCTCCCCCGTGGCAGGGGGGCTGTGACCTGGGTTCCTCAAATGCCAGGTCTTGGGGTAAGTGAGAGAGCCTGGCTCAAGGATGCCAAGGTCAGGCTTTATAGAAAGCCTGCTGAGCACAGAGGCCATGCCAAGCTGTCCAAGACTGCCTTTGGTCAAGGGCAATGCCAGCAAGCCCCAGACGGGCACCCACGGACAGAACTTCATCCTGGGAGGGAGGAGGGCACAGAGAGGAAATGCCTATAGCACCCTCTACTGGCCGGCCTTGAATTGACACCTTTAAGAACCTGGCAGGGACTGTTCGTGTGGCAAGAGAAGGGCCCCAGATTTATTCCCATAACTTGGGAGCCCCACATCAGGGGCATCTTTCTGGAGCCCATAGTTGGTGCGATCGTTACCTGCCTAACTGCGCAAATGAACCATTTCCTGCCCCCTCTTCCACCTTTCTTTCCCATCCAAGCCGACACTCCCACTCGTCATCTCGACGCTGAAATGCCTGTGGACATCCCGACTTTCCCCTTCCAAGGCCTGTCATCTCCCTTTAACATGGGACTCATATTCTGAAGGGCTTTCCTGCCACCTGCCTTCCCTCCCGGCCTTTCCACCTTGCCCATCCAGGTAACCTTTCCAGCGCAGCTAACATCCCTACCTACTTAAGAAACCTTGGGTGGCACCTGTTTGTAAGAGAAACTGCATGCTTCTTGGTGCAACACAGAAAGCGCTTTCAACATGACCCCAAGCTAACCGCCCGTCCAGCGGGCCCTTCGTCCCCACCCCACACTCTGCAGGAAAGTTAGGTTGGTGGATCCCCAGGCCCTCGAATACACCACAGGCTTCCCTTTTCTCTGACTCTTCTCCGGTTGTGCCCTCCGCCTGAAGGCTCTTCCTCATCTGGCCCCCAGCCCTCCTTCCTACCCACCTTTTAAGGCCCGGCTCAAATGCCACTCCTCTAACTGAGGCCCGCCTCTCTAGGCGCAACCACATTCACCTTGGAAGCTCAGAGCTTGGCATGGAAGAAGCCTGAAAAATATGCGTCCTGAACAAAGAAGGTATGTGTCCTAGATGTCTGCATTCCATGGCAGCTCTTATTTTCCTATCTGCAAGCTTGCTGGAGAAGGACTGAGGAGGCCCAGCGCTCCTGTCTGAGCATACAGATGAGACGGTGACCTTATTTTCTGTGTGTTCTAATGAGTTTCTCTCGGGTGTCATGTCTGCCCCAGCCTCTCTTGGCCTTTGGAGACTTAAGAGTCAGGGCCTTGGCACCTGAAGATGCATCTCCTCACAAATGCATATCAAGGCAGCAGGTGCCTCGGGCCACCAGCCCGGGGGTCCAGAATCAGCTATACAGGCCCCATGCCCATGTCCCCAGCCCGCGGACACCCCTGGCTTGTGCTGTGATGGCCTTCCAGGCTCTCCTACTCTGGATTTCCCCTTGGTTCTTTTTGTTTTTTTGCTTTTTAGAGCCGCACCTGTAGCGTACGGAAGTTTCCAGGCTAGGGGATCGAATCAGAGCTACAGCTGCCAGCCTATATCACAGCCACGGCACGTGGAATCTGGGCTGCGTCTGCGACCTATGCTGCAGCTCATGGCAAAAACGGATTCTTAACCCACGGGGTGAGGCCAGGAACTGAACCTGCATTGTCATGGATACTAGTCGGGTTCATTACCCCTGTGCTTGCAATGGGAACTCCTTGCCTTGGTTCTTGAATTAATCCTTAGCTTGGAAGAAGGAAGAGAAACAGTATCTTTGGAGCATCTATTCTGTACAGGGCCGGTGCCGAATGCCTTGCATTGCTTATCTCCTTCCATCCCTCCCAGGAACTGCTGAGGTTGTTACTATCCCCTTTCACAGGCTGACAGGAGGATAAACCAGGTCTGTAGGGAGATAGGGCTGCGCTCTTTGCACCTGCCCCAACACCTCGCCTGGCCCTTGAGATCAAGAATTAAGGAAACAATTTTTATCATCCAGGTCAGTGGCTTTGAAAGTTTTCTTTTTTTAAGTCTTCCAAAAACCACCTTACAAGAGCCCACTTTAATTAACAAGGGGGCACCCTGTTTGAGGGTGGAGACCCAGGGCCCTGCCTCCCGACCCTTCTTGCCCCTGCAGTTGCCTGTGGCACATCTCTGCACCCACAGGGCTCTGCAGCACACCGACTCTCGGGGGGGTCTCCCTGTTGGTGGCTGCCTCTGCCAGCCATCAGGGAGTGGCAGGGTTGGGAAGAGGCCCTGCTTGGGTCTCTGCTCCCTTCAGCCCTGGCCCAGCAGCGGTGGGGGGGGGGGGGCGCATGCGGCCTCTGGGGTCTGGGGGGAGCAAAAGAGGACCTTCTGCCTGCCCCGAACAGCCTCATGCTGATGCTTGCGCTCGCACCCTCTGCACTCTCTTCCCTTTTCCTTCTTCTCCTAGGCTTGACATTTTCCTTTTGGGGTGTCTGCTTGGCATGGAGAGAGGGACCCAGCCCTCACAGGACCCCTCAAGGTCTGTGCTCTGGTGGCAAGTCACAGATGAGAGCTCAGCAATGTCACCAGCTGACAACCACTCCTGTAGCCGCCCTGGCCCCCTGCCCAGCTTGCTGCACTGCAGTGCCCCTGAGGGCTCTCCAGACTTGGGACGCTCCAGACCCTTGGCGATGGCTCTGCGCATCAGCTGCTGGTGCCTGAGGGTCGTTCCCACCAATGGGATCCACTCCTATCTATGGGCCTCTGACTGCTTTCATGGCCCGGGAGCAGGGCCGTGGGTTGCCTGATGGTGTGGGCCGCTTCTAAGCAGGGGCTGGTTATAAGGTGGCACGAGACCCACCATGCCTGGGTCTGGCCTGAATTGCACTGTGCTCTGCCCATCTGTGTTTGGAACTGGTTTGTTTCCACCCAACTGCAGCTCGTCCCCATTCCAGCATTTTAATTATGGCATTAAAGGCATACGAACATAAAAAGGTATGCGCCTTATAAATGGGATTCCGATGTTCTCTAAGTGCCTCAGATGATACTGACACCCAAGCAGAAGTTGGCAGCAGAATTCCGCTTGGCAGTCTGGATAACGCGCTTAAGCGGAGGCAGCAGTAATGGGGTCGAGCTCTCGGAACAGCCCTCTGCAGGCTCCGGGGAGGTGGGCGTGCGAGCTCATTAAATCACAGGGAGGCCAGCTCTTAGGGTGGAGGTGGTTGGCTCCGGAGCCAAGCGATAAGAGTAGGGACCCGAGGCACCAGAAAAGCCAGAGGAGGTGGAGGAGGAGCAAAGGCAGCCGGCAGGGACCATGTGATTCACGTTGCAGAATAAAAAGCAGCCAAACAAAGGACGGTGAGAGGAGCGTTGGAGACAGAGGAGAGGAGAAGGCAGAGTGACTCAGAGAGCTGAAGTCACGTGGATGAAGGTCCAGAGGGGACAGGGGCCAAGGAACGGCATGAGGCAGGACACAAGGGTGCTTTGGCAGAAGACGGGATAGAAAAAAGAAACAGGTGCCTGGTGAAGTGAGATGGGCAGAAATGAACGGGCACTGGTGGGGAAAGAGCGGGCATGGAAATGCCTAGAGAAGCCCCTCGGTGGGGCTCTGGGCCATGGTCACCCCCAGGATGAGCTCTGGGAGGTCAGAGGAGAGGAGTCGAAGAGAAAGCTCTGGGGAAAGCTGGTGGGGACATCTGCAGACCCTGAGGAGGACAGGTGGTCTCAGAGGGGCCCTTGACAGGCTGTCTCCTCTCTGACAGCTCAGCCTCCCCGGGAGCCGAGGCGCGCGTGCAGGTACCTGCATGATGCGGACGTAATCGGTGCGGTGCAGCTCACTCTCCTTGACCACCTTCTTCTTGATAGTGGCCAGGTTCCTCTCCAGGTGCTCCCGCTGCCGGGCGTACTCCTGCTGCAGGTCCGCGTTCAGCCCTGCGATCTCCACCTGACGGGGCAGATGGGCTCGAAGTGAGGGAGGGGAGGCCCGGGAGGGCCGGGGAGGGTGGGAATGGGAGGCAGAGCTCACCATGTCTGCCCGCTGCACGTACTTCTCAAAGAGAGCTCGCACCTTCCCCTTCAGCAGCCGGGGTTCCTGGATGTAAGCCACGCAGTTATGCAGGTCCATCTTAAACCGTTTGACCAGTGCCTCCAAATCCCGCTCCTGCAACCAGAGGCATTGATTTCTGGCCCTGCAGGGACTCTCCAGGGGCAGGGGCTGCAGCCCTGGGGCTTCAGAAACGGACAGGAGACACATCATCTGGGACACACAGTGACAGCCAGGGGCTACAAGCTGCCGTGAGACCTGGATGAGCACACAGCCTGGAGGTGGATGCACTAAACTCCTGTGCTCCTGGCTTGAACAGCTGCATCTTTTAAGAAGCCACCACACTGATTCACTTATTTATTTATTGTCTTTCGGGGGTGGCACCTGCGCATATGGAAGTTCCCAGGCTAGGGGCTGAATCAGAGCTGCAGCTGCCGGCCTACACCACAGCCACAGCCATGCCGGATCCAAGCCACATCTGTGACCTACAACACAGCTCACAGCAACGCTGGATCCTTCACTTGCTGAGCAAGGCCAGGGATCGAACCTGCGCCCTCATGGATACTAGTTGGGTTCATTAACCACTGAGCCACACGGGAACTCCCGATTCCCTTATTGACTCTGGACGTCTTTCAGGACCACAGGCCTTAAAGGACCAAAGGAGTCACAAGTGGGCACCTACTCCTTTTTGAGCCAAGGTGGAGCGTATGGCTCCTTTCCTGCACATCCCCGGGCCAGGGCTTCCAGGCCCCCTTACAGCTCATCCGGTGCTTCTCCTTCCTGAGGGCTGCTGTGAGTGGGCAGGACGATAATGACAAAACTGGGCAGACTGGTTCATCTGCACACAGGGGCTGCATCCTCCGTCTCCCATCATGCTTTCTCGGACACCCATCCTGCCCTGCCCCTGGCCTAGAGACCCCTCCTTCCTTTCGCTTTGCTCCATGGTCTTTTATTGACATTCCATACATTTCTACCTTAAATGATAATGGTTATGCACGGGCCACAGATCACCCGCCAGCCCTTTCGGTGCGTGAAGGGCAGACTCTGTGTCAGTGCACGTTGATAGCTCTGCAGCGTCTAGAATCACACGGTCCAGAGTCAGTGCTTAATGTGGGGGATGGAAACGTCAGTCGGATTCTACCGACCTCACAAGGGGCCCTGGGCCCGGGGGTGAGGGTGCAGTCAAGTTCTGGCCCAGGACCGGAAGACTGGGTTCCCAGTACTGGCTCTGTATGGGCTAAGGAGCCATGGGAGCCGGGTGAAGTTTCTAACCTCCTGCTCTCTCTGACCTTGCTTCCCTGTTTATCACACGGAGAGACTGGGATAGGTGATCTCTGAGGTCCCCCTGGCGGAGCACTGTTTCAGGAGTCAAGCCTTTAACCACCGACTACAGATGCTCTCTCTGGAATGTTCCTTCCCAGGCCAAACAAGCTAAGCTTATGAGAATTCCTTTAATACTGGTTTCCCACCTCCTCCATCACTTTACCCAAAGTCGTTTTATAGTCTCAGATGGATTCAGTCGTGTAAATTTACATGGGCCTGAAATAGGGCAGTGCTGTGAGCAGGCAAAGAAGGCGAATTAAAACGGGAATGTATCTTAGCAATGGGCTGGCTCTGTCTCCTAGGAGCCAGCTGCCCCTTGCAGACAGGTGCCAGCTCCTGAATCCAAGGGCTGCCAGACTCTGAAAATGCTCACACCTTCTGTCTCTCTCTGCGCATCTCCTGATCCGTGGCTCGCAATTTCTGCCACAGCTCCGTGATGTTCAGCTCCAGCTGGGTGTTCTGCTTATGGAAACGCCCCAGTTCAGCTTCCATCTGCAGAGAACAAGAAGAAAAGAGTCGAGAATAAGAAAGTAAGCCAAGGAAGACATGCAGATGGCCAACGGGCACACGAAAAGATGGCCATCATCAGTAATTAGGGAGATGCACATCAAAACGACAATGAGATAGTGCCTCACGCCTATTAGAATGGTTATTATCAAAAAGCAAGATATAACCAGGGTTGGTGAGGATGTGGGCGAGGAAAGGGGCCCCTCGTGCACTTCTGATGGGAATGTAAACTGGGGCAGCCGCTGTGGAAACCAGTATGGAGGTTCCTAAAAAGTTCAGAACAGAAGTTCCAAGGGCTCCAGCTAGCCCACTTCTGGGTATTCACCCAAAGAACACCCAAACACTAATTTGAAAAGATGCTCGCACTCCTGTGTTCGTTGCAGCATTATCTACAATAGCTAAGATATGGAAGCAACCTAAGGGCCCACCGGCAGATGCACAAATGAAGAAGATGTGGTACTGGAGTTTCCACTGTGGTGCAGCAGGGCTGACGGCATCTCCGGAGCACTGGCCCGGCACCGTGGGTTCAGGGTCCAGCATTGCTGCTGCTGTGCGGTGGGTCACAACTGTGGCTGGGATCGGCTCTCTGGCCTGGGAACTCCATATGCCCTGGGGTGGCCAAGAAAGAAAGAAAGAAAGAAAAAACACAAAAAGAAGATGTGGTACCCACATACACAGTGAAATACTACTCAGCCATAAAAAAGAATGAAATTTGCCATTTGCGGCAATGTGGATTGATGCCAAGGGTATCACGCTAAGCGAAATAAGTCGAAGAAAGACAAATATGGTATGATTTCACTCATATTCAGAATAGAGAAAAAGCAAACAGAAGAAATGAACCAGACACAGAGAACGGAGCAGAGGTTACTAGTGAGGGGAGAGGGCTGAGGGCAACACAAGCAAAGGGGATGCCAACAGGAGCAGGAGTAGAAATATGCACACGTGAAAGTCTTTACTGAGGTAACAGTATGTTTCTAGTCCTGTCTGCACTGCCGCAGTGTAATTATTTTCCATTTGTGTGGGTTTTTTTTTTTTGGGGGGGGGGGATACTGCTGCCTTTATTTTTTATTTTGGTTTATATGATT
Source organism: Phacochoerus africanus (assembly GCF_016906955.1). Lineage (NCBI taxonomy): Eukaryota > Metazoa > Chordata > Mammalia > Artiodactyla > Suidae > Phacochoerus > Phacochoerus africanus. Next base: position 167,383,701 of record NC_062551.1, read on the forward strand.
TTTATTAGTTCCATTATAGCTGATTTACGGTGTTCTGTCAATTTCTATTGTACAGCAAAGTGACTCCGTCATATAAATACATATACACAATTCTTCTCACATTCTCCTCCATCATGTTCCGTCACAAGTGACTGGATAGAGTCCCCTGTGCTGTACGCCAGGATCTCATGGCTTACCCACTCCAGGTGCAATGGTTTGCATCTACTAACCCCAGACGCCCAGGCCATCCCACTCCCTCGTCCTCCCCCACAAGTCTGATCTCCAAGTCCCTGAGTTACAAGTCTGATCTCCAAGTCCCCGAGTTTCTTTTCTGTGGAAAGGTTCATTTGTCTTTCAGTGGGGATGTTTCTCCTGCCTGCAGGGCACTTCCCTTCTAGTTTCCACTCTGGGGTGAAACCCTTTCTTTTTCCTCGTCTTTTTGTTTTTTAGGGCCACACCCACAGCACATGGAGGTTCCCAGGCTAGGGGTCCAATCGGAGCTGAGGCCGCTGGCCTACACCACAGCAACGCCAGATCGGAGCCACGTCTGCGAGCTACACCACAGCTCATGGCAACGCCCAATCCTCAACTCCTGAGTGGGGCCAGGGATTGAACCTGCGACCTCATGGTTCCTGGTTGGATTCGTTTCCGCTGCGCCACCACGGGAACTCTGGAACCCTTTCTTCTCACTCCTGGGCATCCCCAAAGCCCACCACCCCCTTGGCTGATGTTAGCCCAGCTCACGTGTGTCAATGGCCAGGCTATGAATCTTGCCTCTCAGTCTCCCTAGTCCTGCGCCCTTGCTCATGACCTTTGCTCCAATTCCTTATAACTGAAAACCCTACGCACTGGAACCTGGAACCCGAGGCAAAGTTGTGCAGGAAACACGTTCATGGTCTATGCTGTGAAGCCGTGGGAGTGGATCTTGACCCTCTGGGGCCACGAGGCGTCAGGGCCGATGCTAAAGCAGAGGGTTTTCAGGGATCGGCAAGCATGTGGCATGACAGAGGAGGCTAAGGAGGAATCTTTGCTTCATCATTGTGTTGGAAAGGCCTTACAAAGTATAACTGAGACTCTCATCTTCAAAAGAAAAAGCGAAGTTACCAGCGAGCTTCTGAAAGACTTTTTATTCATCGTTGCATTTGCATTAACCAAAGACGATCGGAGCTTCCGACGAGGATGAGACCAGCTGCAGTGAGCGCTCAGTTGGTGTGATTCCCATCAAACGCGGAGGAGGGACGTCTGATGGACACACCAAAGTCCCTCAGAGGCTTCCCCTGCTCCCTTTGTTACAAAGGCACCAGCCCCGCCGCCTGTGAGCCTGCCGTCTTGCTCTGTGCCATTCCTGACCTTCTGACATACTGTGTGTGTTTGCCCTTCCTGCTGGGGTGTTCCTGATAATGGAGAGGTCTACTGGCTATGACTGCTTTGGGGGGAATGCGAAAGTTCACTGAGTTTTTCTCATGGCTGGGTGGAGTAGCCACTCCAGCCTAACCCAGGCTCTTCGGTTGGATTTCACGGCCACCTTCTAGGGGACCAGGAGCCCCTAATGACCACATCCTTGTTCTGGACAGGAAGGGGCGGTGTTTAAAAGAAGGTTAGCCTAACGACTGGCAGCATTTTGTACAGACAGAGCAGCCCTCTGCCCCAAGGCCTGGCATAACGGTGGCACTCGGTGCACATGCACGGGACGCAGGAGGCATCACAGACGTCGAAGACCAGGGGGCGCAACCGTGAGGGAAGGAAGGGGGGCCTGAAACAACCTGCCTTCTGGAAGAAGACTAAGATAAAGGTGCCATGTTGGCAGAGCCGTGTGGAGCCCCCGGGTCGAGGACACGCAGCGCATGCGGGTGTGTGCAGAGCTAAGGAAAGACTGTATCCCCTAAAAGGGCTGGCAGCTGTCATGGGCAGAGGGAGGCAGACCTCACTGAGAGGTAGAGTCTGTCTTCAAGAAGCCCCCGGTCCAGAGGGACTGGAGGGAAGTGAATGAGATCAGGTGGAGGAGGATAAGCACTGCCTGCGGTCAACGGAGAAGGGGCCCTGTGTGCACACAGGAGGTGAGGGGTGACACCCGGGGAAGGGACACTCAGCGGGATGCGTGGGAGGAACGGGGATTAGAGGACAAATCAGGAAGGAGAATTTCAGGCAGAGAGAACAGCCAAGCACGGAAAGGACCCGAGGCGTGGGCAGCCTGGCGCATCTCTGCAGGCTGTGAGTGGTCCAGCCACCCTTGGAGAGGGGATGGAGGGGTCAGCTGACCTGGGTCATCCAGGATCCCAGGACCCACTGAGTTTCCAACAGCGAGAAGCTCAGCCTTTAACATGGCCAGAAGTCTAAACTGGTCAGAAGTTTGGCCTTTATCCTGAAAGTTCAGGGAGCCACTGACAGGTCTTAGCCAAGGAGTGGCCTGATCTGACGTGCACCTCAGAAGGCCCAATGCAGAGGCTCGACTGGAGAGAGCAAGAGAGAAGCCAGGCAGCCTGGCCAGGAGGCTGCCACCGTGGCCCAGGAGAGAGGCTGGTGCCCTGGACCGAGGACATGGCAGCTGCAAGAGAGAAAGGGGCTTCTCCAAGGTCCATCTGCGTGTCTGCCACTGGCTGGGCCTCTCTCGCCACAATCTTCACATCAGCAATGACGGGTGAGTTTAGAAAGAAGTGACACAAGCAAAGCCTCAGACTACACTGAGAATAAAAATAACCCGTTTCACTTTTCTGTACAGCCTAAATGGACACAACGTTGTAAATCAACTATCCCTTAATAAAAAATAAAAAAAAACCTGTTTCATAGAAAAATTGTGAAATATGTCAAATCTGAGTAGCTGGAGGGACGGCCAGGAGACCGGCCAGTACCTGGGATGGAGCATCGTTCCCTGGTGTGGAAATTCCATCTCCTCTTCCATGTGTTACTTATCACATTCAGCAATTCTCATGGGGGGTGGGCAGAGGAGAAGCATCTTGTCCCCCAGGGGATATCTGGCAATATCTCAGAGACGTTTTTCTTGTCACATCTGGGGGAGGGGGTGGGAGAGGGTTGCTACTGACATCTAGTGGGTAGAGACCAGCGATGCGGCTAAATACCCTGCAATGCCCCGGCCAGCGCCCCCTAACAAAGAATTATCCACCACAGAGGGCTAATAGTGCTGAGGAGGAGAAATGCGCACTAGACAAAGACATAAAAGAGTCTGGAAAAAGTAAAAGGTTCTGGAAACTCCTGCCCCAGGAAGGGGACAGTCTTGTCTCATCAAAGAGAAGGTGGAAGAGTGTCTGTGCGGGAGCTCCCAGGGTCAGGGACGTGGTCTCTTTCCAGGTACAGAGGCTCGGCACCAATGAGCCCAGGGCTGGCAGCTTTCTTCTTGCAGGGAAAGGAATTTCACAGCGTAATCTGTCTGACCTCAGAGGGGAGCCGGCAGGCCAGAGGCCCCTGCAGAAGGCACTGGACCCAGATATCAGCCCTGGCAGCAACTAGCACGTGGGCTGGGGCAGGAAGGCTTCCGCTGGAATCATGCCCCGGGTGTGACATTCCCTGGTGAGGGTCAAAGCCATGGTTGGACCAGTTACAGAAGAGAAAGCAAATAATCTCTCAGATGCATCACTGTGGAAAGTAACTGGCCTGACCTTAAATGCAGTTGACAAACATGTCAACTGAGGAGCAGGAAGGGGGCAGCAACTGCCAGGGGCCTGCAGCGCACGGGCGTTCCAGGCAGGTGGGGCCTCTGCTCTTTCTCATCTTCTCAGGTTGCCATTCTTGGGCCCTGAAGTCATTCAAGAATGGCAGGAGGCCCCGAGGAGGCAGCTCGGTGGTCAGCTGGGAATCTCCTGCCTTATCCCAGAGGCCAGGGAGAAAGTCACTGTCACAAGGACAGAGCGTCTCTGGCTGCCCTCCGGCCCTGGACTGATCCCGCTGGCTGGCTTCTTTCCTGGGCCTCCTGGAGAAAAGGCTTTGCTTTCCTCCACCAGAGCGCTTGTGGAACCAGTTCCAGTTGGGCCATCGGTACCGCCTGGTATGCTTTTACTTTCAGTCTTGGGCAGCACAGTTAGGGAAGATGGAGCGGGGGCAGGAGGCTATTTTGGGTAGGGAGGTGGGGAGGGGGAGCCTCCCTGAAGAGGTGACACGTGTGCTGAGATGCGAAAGACTCCACGAAGCCAGACGTGTGAAGACCGGGGAGCCTTCCGGGCGGGGGAGCAGCACTGCCAAGGTCCCAGGACGGGAGAGCCTGTCCCGGGAACCAAGAGGAGGCTGCAGGCTGGAGTCGGGGAGGGAGCCCGGAGACGCGGCTGGAGAGGCAGCTGGCGGTGGGGTCACACAGGGCCTCAGGGGCCTCCGTGAGGCGTCTGGGCTTTATTCTAGGTGGGGTGGGACACCATCGGGGGTTGGCTGGGGCCTCTATGTGGGGACCAAACCAGAGGCTGGAGTCAAGTCCAGAAGAAAAACACCGGAGGCTTTGACCCGGGTGACGGCCGCGGAGGGGGAAGGAGGTTTGGATGGGAGACAGGCCTCGGGGATCTGGACAGAGGAGTGAGGCGAAGGGAGGAACCAAGAAGGCTTCTCCACATCCACCTGCAGACCCCGGGGGTGGGGGGCTGTAGTGCCACCGCCTGAGACGGGGGAAACTGGGGGAGGGGAAGGCGGAGTTCGGGCTTAGATCAAGTGTGGACCCGACGGTCAGCTGCCCTCTGGCCAGTGTGGGCAGCCTGACAGGTAAACCCAGGTCGTCAGGAAATGCAAGGTGTAGGCGGCAGAGGAGCTGAAGGGGACCACTTGAACCCTGGCTCTCAGAAGCCCTTGTCCCCTGCTTCTAACCTCTCTCCTCTCTGCCTTCGTCCTGTTTGCTTCCCAGAGCACACACACTTTGCCACTCTCCTGCTCGAAAGCCTTTGATGGCTTCTCCCTCCTTATCAGGTGAAGTCCAAGCACCATAGCCTCGCGGGGGGGCCCCTTCAATATTTTTAGTCTGAGAAAATAAATCTTGAATCCGGGGCACTGGACGGTCTGGTGGAGACGCTGGTGGCCGAGTACACACCGCCCCCTGGTGGCTGAAGGCCCTGCAGCCGCGGGTTCCCGTGGAGGGCCCAGAGCATGCGCACTGTGTCGGGTGGGGGAAAAGGGCGAAAGCCGCCCCCCACCCCGCCCTGAGGCCCAAGGCGTTTCACTTGTGCTCCACTGAACGGCCCTTGAGCCTTCCCCGTGGCATCCTCTGCGGAGTGGAGGCTGCTCACACCTTGGGAGCAGGGAGGGGCTGTGAGGGAGCTCGCGCCCCCGCCCCCGCCCGCCAGCCAGAAGGGTCAGAGAGGGGGCGCTGGTGTCCAGATGGCTCCTCACCTCTTGAATCTGTTCCTTCATCACCTTGATCTCATTCTCCCGAGGTTCTATTTGCTTCTTCAGCTCCTTTATTTTGTAGTCGAGCACAAACTTGAATTTCTCTAGTTCTTGATTTTCTTTTAAGATCATAGATTCGCTTCTCCTGTGGGGGAGAGGAAAGAGCCATCAGGGGGCCCAGGTATGGAACCTCTTTAAGGCCAAGAGTACATACAATCCTGTGACCTGACTGAGGAGGCCATGGACTGCTCTCCTCACTGGGGGGACACAAAGGCTGGCTCCCCCCACTGGGGTGGGGGGCGGGGGCAGGGGCAGCACGGACTCCGGACTCCGCGGCTTCTGTGCCAGGAGTTCATTCATTCACTTGCCGGTTGAGATTTGGGTTGCGACCGGCTTTTCCACAGCTCTCCCAGACAGCACCTCTCCCGCAGGCTCTCCTACAATGTGACTTTATGCTTCTCCATCAGGAGGTAGGGTCTGAGTCCCTCCCCTTGCATCTGGCTGGACTTACGGTTTGCTTGTAATCCAAAGAATGCAGCTCAAGGGACGCTGCATGGCTTCCCAGACTAGATCAGAAGAGGCCAAGCAGCCTCCCCCCCCCCGGTTCACTTGGAACACGGGCTCTGGTCAGCAGTCCCAGATGAGCCCAACCTCTCAGCTACCCTGGCCCCAGGGGCTGGAGATGCAGACAAAGAAGCCACTTTGGATGCTGGCCTTCCAGCCCCCAGCTGCTGGAGTCACCCGACTGAGGTCCCCAGTAGGACCCAGACATCAGGGACAAAGATAGGCCAGCTCCGTCCAAATTCCAGACCCACAATATCTGCAAGTGTAATAAAACCGTTGTTGTTTTTCACCACTAAGTTCTGGGGTAATTTGTCGCAAGGTAAGAGTAGTTGGAATGTAGGTCTGTCCAGTATCAAACATTTACTGAACGGAGACCTTTTGCCAAGGTCAGCGAGTCCAAATAGAAGTATGCCACCACTACGGCCCTTAAGGAGAAACACCCCAGCTGGGAAAGCAGATGTATCAAGAATGGACTAGTACATTGGGACAGGTGTGGCAGAGGGCGGCAGGAAGGTGCCATACGTCCTGAGGATGCTGAGAGTAACGCGTGTGAGTTCAGGTGGTGGTTCACGGGGGCAGTGAGGAAAGAGGCTGGAGGGGGAGGAGGCAAGGGTCTTGTCTGTTGGGTTCGAGGTGAGAATTCATCCAGGAGGCCAGGAGTTGGCGAGCTCCAGCCCATGGGTCAAATCTGACCTGCTGCCTCTTTTCCTAAAGTTTTGCTGGAACATAGCCAAGCCCGTTCATTCCTGTCTTGTCCGCGGCTGGCGTTTCACTACAGCAGCAGAACAGGGCAGGTGTGTTGGAGACCACACTGTCCACAAAGACGAAAATATTTACCACCTAGGCCTTTACAGAAGAACAGCTGTTGGCCCTTGCCCCCGGAAATTGGGGGCCCCAAAAGGATTTTAAGTGGGAGAGGGACACCACTCCAGAGTGCAGTGGCAGGGAGCCCAGATGGAAAGTGGGAAGGAAGCGCTGCTGGAGCATTAGGAGGCTGGTATGATTTTCTAGGTCAGCAGGTCTCCACCTCTTGCTGGCCCACCCCTCCCCCGACCCCTTGAGGCTCCGCAGGGAGCTCTGGCTTCTCCCTAAAAAATGCCCAGATGCAAACACAGACACTCACTTGCTGAACTTAAGTTTAGGCCCTGTCTCATTTCATCCTTATCAGGGGTCCCGAGGGCCCCATGTCACAGGTGAGAAAACAAAGCTCGGATTGGTTGCCTGAGGTCCTGTGGTCAGTGGAAGAGCCTGCGCTGGCCAGGCTGAAGCTGGGATTCTCAAACACCTGCAGTTATGTCTGACGAAGACAGGAATAGCAGAGGGGAAGGGAGGAGGGGACGGAGCCTGGATTTGCTCGGGAGGATGAGAGGAGATTTTGGGACACTGAGGTGGTGAGCCTCACAAAGTGTCATGTGTCTGTCTCAGTGTTTTGGGGGAAAGTGATACCGCTTTTGGGGGCAGCCAGCAGTTACAGGGCCAACTGCAGGGGTCTCCTCTCCCACCAGGAGGAACACACGGGCGATGGGGTGGGGGAGCTGTCCCCAGCCCATGGGATGGTCACTCTGGGATGCCTGGCGCAGCGGTGAGCAGAGGCGGGGCAGTCAGCACTGAGTTCTCATCCCAAAGCTGTCACCTACAAGCTGTGCGACGCTGGGCAAGACACTTAACCCTTGGAACTCAGTTTCCTGAGCTTCGCACCTGGCTTAATCATGGTCCCTGGGATTGCTGGCGGAATTGAATGAGATGTGTTTGCAGCAATCAGCCCAGTGCCAGGCACACAGTAGGCACTTCGCTAACTGCTCATGCCCACCAAGTTGGATACATAGGTTCCGGGAAGGCAGGGACCCTGTCTCTGCAGCCTGGTCCTCGCCGCCTGGGCCCATCTGGGCTGGAGTGGGGGAGGACATGGGATGCGCCCTCACCTTGTCTTGGATGGTCTCGTCTCTTTCCTGGATCTCCCGCTTAAGGCCCAGGATGTCCTTCTCCAGGGACTTGATGACCCCCTGCAGCTTCACCTGCTCTCCCTTCAGGAGCTCAATGTCGTTGGTTCGCTCTTCGATCTCCTTCTGCAGGCTGCTGAACTAAAGGGACAAACAGCGGCAACAGAGACCCCCAAAGTCTTGGAACTCATCCCCCTTCCTCCCGACTGTCTGTAGCTTTTAAGACTCCCCATCAGAATTCAGGACGGCCGGGACCCTCCCCAGGCCAAATGGACAATGTTGTCATCCGTCCGAGAAGATCCAGCCCCTCCCCTTATGTGACGAAGCACTATCTGCCTTGAGAGGCCTCAGAGACCAGCTCCCCCAGTGGATCCAGAGTCTTCCATGACCACACTGACCTTGAAAGGTTGGAATCCACGCCCCATCAAGGCCACAGAGACTGGCCTCGAAGAGCCATCTTAGTCACGGCAAAGAAGGGAAGATATCGGAGTTCCCATCATGGCTCGGCGGAAATGAATCTGACTAGCATCCATGAGGACGCAGGATCCCTGGCCTCACGCAGTGGGTTAGGGATCTGGGTTTGCTGTGAGCTGTGGTGTAGACTGCAGACACGGCTCGGATCCCATGTTGCTGTGGCTGTGGTGTAAGCTGGCGGCTACAGTCCTGATTCAACCCTTAGCCTGGGAACCTCCATACACTGTGGGTGTGGCACTAAAAAAAAAAAGAAAGATATCAATCCCTCTGGACTGACTAGGAGTGTTCTTTTCCTTTTTTTAAAAACATTTAATGTTATTTTTATTTATTTATTTATTTATTTATTTTGCCATGGCTGTGGCAGGCAGAAGTTATTTGGAAGTTCCTGGGCCAAGGACTGAACCTGTGCCACAGCAGTAACAATGCTAGATCCTTAACCGCTAGGCCACCAGGGAACTCCAGTAGTGTGATTTCTAATAGGAAGGCAGGTGAGCTCGTTTTGGAGTTGGTTTCTTAAAAGTGAAGCTGGTTTTTGGGCAATTTTGTAAGGATCTGTGAATTTTTTTTTTTTTTTTTTTTTATGGCTGCACCCACAGCATATAGAAGTTCCGGCACCAGGGATTGAATCCAAGCCACAGTGGGTTGGATCCTTTAACCCACTGTGCCAGGCCAGGGATCAAACCTGCACCTCTGTAGCAAGCTGAGCTACAGCAGTTGGATTCTTAGGCCACTGTGCCATGGCAGGAACTCCAGGATCTGTGAATTGAACGCCTCCTCATTCAACCATCAGTGACTGCAGACACCTCCCCTGCCTTGTAAACTAAGCTCCCTATACCCCCAAATCTTGTCCCACCCACATAATCTTGTCTTTTTTTTTTTTCTTTTTAGGGCTGCACCCACGGCATATGGAGCTTCCTAGGCTAGGGTCTAATTGGAGCTACAGCTGCCAGCCTACGCCACAGCCACAGCAACGCCAGATCTGAGCCATGTCTGTGACCTACACCGCAGCTCATGGCAACACCGGATCCTTAACCCACTGAGCGAGGCCAGGGATCGAACCTGCAACCTCATGGTTCCTAGTTGGATTCGTTAACCACTGGGCCACGACGGGAACTGCCCACGCACGTAATCTTAACAGGAGTGCCCGACTGCACCGAGAGCCTGAGGACACCTCCAGGCTGACTTAGTATCTCTCTCACCTCCAAAGACCTCAGTTCCTCTCCAAAGGCTTAGCTCTGGAAACTCTAAATCCCACCTGCTACTAAATGAAAGCCCAGGTCGTGGTGAACCTTACTGCCCCTATAAACGGGAAAGAGGGGGGCCTGATGGTTACCCCCACAAAGGATGTGGCAGGGATCTGCCTGCCTGTCCCTGCGGGGGCGGGGGCGCCCTCAAAGCAGCCAGCGCTCCTCTCCAAACCCCCTTGGAGGACACCTGTTCCAGGCCACGCGAGGCAGACCCACGCCCGCTGGCTCCGTCTGTCCACCCAGCCTCTCAGGAAGAGCCTGGTACCTTCTTCCTCATGATGCCCGTTTCTCCTTTAAGCCGCAGGTTCGATTCCTTTTCATCCCGCAGCTTCTTTTCATATTTGGTCTTGATATCTTGGATCTCACGGTCTTCATCGTCTTCGATCTGCTTCTTGGTCTCCTCGAACTCTCGCAGCTGCTGCCTGACATCTTCCTGCGCCTGGTTCAGAGAGAGGGAGGGAGAGTGTGGGCCCGGGGGCAGGGCGCACGCAGCACCTGTGTGCTCAGAGCACCTGCGATGAGGTGAGCATCCAGGGCCTACCGTGGGGGAGGGAGACCGAGGGCTAGCACGCAAGCTCCCGCTCTTGGTCTGGGAGATGCTGCTAAAAAGTGAAAGATTCCCAGCCAGGTTAATAAGACGGCACTCGGGGGCCGAAATCTCCCCAGGACAGTTCTGAGCGGAAATCTCACTGACTCAAAATTGTCATCACCATGGGAGGTCCTGGGGGGAAGGCAGCCCTCTCTCCCTCTGGGAGGATCCATTTGCCCTAAAAATAGACTCTAGCAAACCATGATGTTGCTGCGTAAGCCACGTGGGCAGCAGGGGTCTGGGGACCCTGAGCTCATAAGGAAGAGGCTTGGTCCTGTGTCTGGAGGGGGAGGGGTCAGGGGCGAATTCTTCAAGGAGGCAACTCTTGTCCTGAGTCTGCGAGGTGCACACGTGTGGCCGGGTGACAAAGAGTCAGCCCGAGCAGAGGCTCAGAGGTTGTGGAGCAAACTCCCACGGCTGGATGTGGGGGAGCTGGATGGGGCCGCAGGAAATGGGACGAGGGAAGTGGGTGGGGCAGCTAAGGAACATCCCTCACACCCCGGCCCTGGACCCGGCAGGGCTCAGGAGGGGGAGGGATCCCCTCAGCTCCCGCTCCGCTGGGTCAGAGCTCAACCTCTGCAGAGTCTGCGGGGCCTCCGTCTCTCCTCCTTACTGCCTCCAGCCCCCCCTGCCCGGTCATCTTCCCAGTTTACTGAAGACGCCTGGATGTCGCTGTCTTCCTTGCCATCGTCAGGCTGGTTATAAAGAATCCCAGAGCCTCTCCTGGGGCTTTGACCTCTGTCTTCCTGCACCCACTCTCAGGCCCATCCCCTGGAAGGGCCGCCTCTGAAGTCTTACAACACAGGTCCTGCTCTCTGAGCACAGGTGACGTCCCTGTAGGACCCTAGGCATGCCACCCCAGCTCTCGGCCTCACGACGTCCCCTGGCCAGGTCTTGATTCCTCCACGGGCTCTCAGGTCCTTACCGACCCTCTGTGGCCTGGACCCAGTGGCTGGTCACCAGCCAACCTTTACTTCCTGTGGTGCCACCCAGTGCAGCCCCAGCTCGGAGTCAGGGCTGCTCCATGACTTCCTGGCTGATGCGCCTACCTGCCGAACCTGTGATGGGAAAGCACCCAGCCTGGAGGATGAAGGCTGCCGGAATCCGTGTCCCAAACCTCGGCTGGGCCTGCAGCTACAGACCTGCTTGTCCGCTTCTTGGTCATCCCCCCTGCTCCTTCCCTTCAAAATTTCCTCCACAGCTTCCTGGCTCTCCTGCCCCCTCACTCCCAGCACACCATCTGCCAGCACTCCATGCCTAAAAGGGGACCACCTGGCCTCTCTCAGTTTCTCCTTCGTCTTGGGAAACGATGTTTTGGCAACCCAAACTGCCGCAACATCCTATGACTTTCTCTGCCTGGATGCTCTTAACCTCCTGCGTCTCCCCGTCTCCTGGTCGCTCCAGCTTACGTGTCTCCTGGATCTCAGTAGCTCCTGTAAGCCTTTCCTGGCCTTGCAGGCCGGGGGAGGGACCCTTCGTCCACTTTCCCTGCTGGTCCCGCATACACCCGGATGACTATCGGGGTCTGTGACTGCCCCTCTCACCCGACGGAGGGCCAGGCCCCGTGCTTTTTGTTTGTTTGTTTGTTTTGTCTTTTTGCTGTTTCTTGGGCCACTCCCGTGGCATATGGAGGTTCCCAGGCCAGGGGTCCAATCGGAGCAGTAGCTGCCGGCCTACACCAGAGCCACAGCAACGCGGGATCCGAGCCGCGTCTGCGACCTACACCACAGCTCACGGCAACGCCGGATCCTTAACCCATTGAGCAAGGGCAGGGGTCAAACCCGCAACCTCATGGTTCCTCGTCGGATTCGTTAACCACTGAGCCACGACGGGAACTCCCAGGCCCCGTGTTTGACTTCGCTTGACTGCCCAGCACTCAGGCTGGTAAACCAAGAAGACACAGCTTGTGTGTGTTGAGTCGTGAGGGACCGGGTTCATCTTGTAGAAGTCACGAAGAGGGTCCAGGCAACCACTTTCCCCATCATTCAGGGCCCCAGTTCCTCTCCAGTTTCTTCTAGAAGGCTCTTCCCAGTGTTTAAGGCTCGAAGGTACAGTTAGGAGAGAACAATGGGTAGGAACTTGGTCTCGGGAATTTCAGTCTCAAAAGCTGAGCACCTTCCCGCTCTGCTACAGGACTGCAGGGAAGCAAATAGTACCTTATGAGGTAGTACCTAATGAGGCTGATTGAAGCACCCTTGGAAAGAAAGGCCGGGAAGGAAAAGAAGGCCAGGTGAGGCGCCCCGGTGCTTTGGGCTGCCCCCTGGCCCACTCTGCAGAGTGGCACCATGAGAGGGAGGCCCAGCTCGGTTTCCTGTGAGTACCTCTTCAAGAAGGCTGATTTTCTCCTGCAGTTTGGCCTCGTAAAACTCAGTCAGCTCCTCTAGGGCCTGGCTCTTGGTCTCGTCGTTATCCCGAAGCTGTTTCTCATACTCCTCCTGCATCCTCTGGGACTTGAGCTGCAACTCTTGGTACTTCTCGTATTCTAGAAGCAGCTTTTGGTTGCTGCAACATTCTGGAGAGAAGCAAGGAAGGTTATTTTGGGAGGGACAGTAGCACCGAGCTCAAGGACAGCCAAGAGCCTTGGCTGCCTTTCCACCCCCTTCGAGCACCGGCTGGAGCCTCTACCTGTGGAGTCAAGATTCAAATGGCCATCATCTTGCTCCTCTGCCCCCGCACCATCGTCTCCCCAGGCAGCCCCCTTCCTTCCCTTCGATGTCGAGGCAGAAAGGCTTCCAGCAACGTGCAGAGGGGTGTTTGGGGGCTCCGGGCCAAGAAGAATGCCCGAGTGTGCAAAATAGGTATTTTATGGAAGAGTTAACGGAGGCTTGGTGAGGTCAGGGGACTCCCTAGAGCAGCCAGCAAAGTCCAAGTAAGTTTGGGGGCCCCGGGCGGTCTATCCCAACCTGTCATTTTCTGTATCTTCCACTGGCATGCAGTAGGTGTTTAATACATGCGGAGTGTGTAAATACACAGGAGTAAAAACTACAGCGAGTTCCAGGGGATAAACAGACCGCAGCTTCTGCTGAATCTGGAGGATGCTCAGACGTTTGCCCCGAATGCCCCTGCCCGCCCTCTGCCCAGTGGCCTCCAGGATGGCCTCACCCAGGTCCTGCAGCTCCCGGCTCTGTTTGTCCAGGAGGTCGTCTATGCGCTCACGATGGAGGATGTCCTGCTTTTCTTTTTCTGTTCTCAAAACCTAAGACACAGAGTCAAATGTTCTCACGTCCACCCATCTGCTGGAAGCAGCACTACGAGAAGAACCAGTCACACAAGGGAGAGCCTCCTTCACCCCAGACATTCCCCAAGCCCTTATTTTGCACCCAGCTCATATTGTGCTCTGAAAGTTCTACACGGTCTGTACTTCGAAGCTTCTACTAAACGGGTCTTGTCAGTGATGAGTTTTGTTTGGGACAGGTACCAAATGGATTTCCAGGTGGAAAGATAAAGATCGATTTGATTTGAACACTCTGTTGCCAGTACATTGCTCTCAACTAAATCCATGGGTACATTAATGTGTCAGCTTCTAAGAAAGTGTTCTCTTATTTTTTTTTTCTTTTTTTCTTTTTAGGGCCGCACCCTGGCATATGGAAATTCCCAGGCTAAGGGCTGAATCGGATCTGCAGCTGCTGGCCTATGCCACAGCCACAGCCATATGGGATCAGAGCTGCATCTGTGACCGATGCTGCAGCTTGTGGCAATGCCAGAGCCTTAACCCACTGAGTGGGGCCAAGGATAAAACCGGCAGCCGGCATCCTCATGCATCCTAGTCAGGTTCTGAACCCACTGAGCCACAACAGGAACTCTGGGAGTTTTATATTCAGCTTCTTCCCCACTTGGCACTTCCTCGTAAGCATTTCCGATGTCATCAGCTACGCTTTAAAATCACACATTATCGTATGTCTTATTGTTTGAGCACGTGCCAGTGGTCTTGAGCGAAGAGGAAATTTCATGTTATTTGTGGTTGTTGGTTCAACAGACCTGGTTTTTCGTTTTCAAGGACTCCATTTCCTGGAGGAACTTGTCTGTCAGCTCCTTAATCTTCTCGGAATAGTTCATATCCTTTAGTCGAAGCTGATACTCGTTCTCCATTTTTAACTCTTCCACACGAGTCTTTAGCTCCAACATAATCTGAGCCTTTGGGAAGAGGACACCGAATCAAGAACGCTCACAGTACAGGTGAACCGGACTATTGACACCTGTGGCCCTGAGCGACCTGAGACCTGTAGCTCTGCACAGACTCCAAGTTAGGTGTCATCTCTCTGGGCAAGACGCACAGACCAGAAACGAAGGGACATATGAGCTCCTTCCTCAAAACATGTATTTGGCAAGCTCTGCTATGTAACAGGCTTTATGCTAAAACTCACGTCTTCAAATATGCCTAAATGTCACCTGCTCGGGGAGGTCTACTTGGACCACATGATTTAATCCTGCTTCCTTCCCCTTCCCAGCACTCCTGACTCCCCCACCCCCGCTGCCCTTACTCTGCTCCGCTTTTATTATTATTTCCTTAGAGCTTGGCACTTTTTAATATTACCTAGTATTTTGTGTATTGTCTTCTGTCTTCATTCCCCACTAGCTATAAGTTTATCCATTTTTGGGCCACCCCAGCAGCATGTGGAGGTTCCCAGGCTAGGGGTCAAAGCAGAGCTATAGCCACTGGCCTACACCACAGCCACAGCAATGCCAGATCCAGGCCGCGTCTGTGACCTACACCACAGCTCATGGCAATGCCGGATCCTTAACCCATCGAGCGAGGCCAGGTATCGAACTTGCTCAGATTCGTTTCCGCTAAGCCACTAGGGGAACGCCAGAATTTTTTTTTTTAAAGAAGGTTCTAAAAACCAGCAGTTATTTTCATAGTTACAGCTAGACTATTCAGTTTGTCACTTTAATGCTGTAAATAGGACTGTCTCCCATGTGCCTAGCACTTGCTGGAAACTGCAGGTTATACAAGCGGATTAAATGTCATGGTTCCTGCCCTTTAAGAGTCAGAGAGGACAGGCAGTTCACAGGCTAAGAGCACAGTGTTATGTCAAGACGACCATGTGGCCAAATGACAGGCAGGGTAGGGAGGGCTCAGAATGCGGTGGCAGCAAGGACAGCACGGGGGCGTGGGTGGGGACCTGCAGAGGGCTGTGGACGTCTGCGCTGGGCAGAGGTGAAGCCAGGCTGTGGAGGGGCTCGAAGGCTGGTCCCAGGACTTTGGGCAGCCTGGTAAGGAAGTTCTCTGTCCCTTTTCACTAGATCCAATTCTTACCTTCTCCTCCATGTCTGTTTTGGTAACGAGCACCTCTTCAGCAAAGCCCACCTCCCTCTCTCGCTTGATTCCCCGACCATCCTTATCAAAGACCTTCCAGGTAAATAGGCAGCCATCCTCGGCGACAGTCAGCAGGAATTGGTCATCAAAGGTGAGCGACATCTGAGGAGAAAGGGCATGGAGAGGAGGGCTGAGCCAGCCGTGCTGCAAGACCTCCTTCCAGGCAAGCCTGGGCACGGCCTCCTGGGGAGGAGCCTTGATCTTAGAAAAGAATGAGACAGGAAACCTCACGGGCTTCCGGTAATGAAGAAAAGAATTAGACTCTATGTTCTCTGTGGATTTGGAATCTTTAGAGTCAATTATTATCTACACTATATAAAGAGCTCTTAAAACTCAACAAGAAGAAAACCAGTAATCCAACTAGAAAGTGGGCAAAAGATACAGAGATGTTTCGCTGAAGAAGTAATACAGAAGGCAAATAAGAACACGAAAAGATGTTCAACATTATTAGCCATTAGGGAAATGCAAATTAAGACTATGATGCCATGTCACTACATACCTATTAGAACAGCTAAAATAAAAAATAGTGATAATACCAAATGCTGGCAATGATGCAGAGAGACCGGATCTCTCATGCACTGCTGGTAGGAATGGAAAACAGCTTGGCCATTCCTTAAAAACTTAAACAAACACACTTATAATCTGATCCAGAAGAGTAGTCTTAGGCATTTTATCCTAGAGAATAAAAACTTTTAGGTCCACACCAAAGCCAGGACATGGTTGTTCATAGCAGTTTCATTGTAATAGCCCCGAACTGGGAAGAACTCAAAAAGCCAACAAGAGGTAGAAGGTTAAACAAATCATGGTATGTCCTTACCATGGAATACTGCTCAGCAAAAAAAGGAATAAAATATTGATAAATGAAATAACCTGCATGGAGCTCAAGGGTATTATGCTGAGTGAAGAAAACGCTCCTCCCAAATGGTCGCATACTAGAGGACCCCATTTATACAAAATTCTCAAGGCGTCAAAATGATATAACAATAGAAAACAAATTAGTGGTTGCCAAGGACGAGGCAAGGTGGTGGGTGACTACAAAGGGGAGCAAGTGGGAGCTCCTTGCGGTGCTGGAATAGTCCTGTGTCCTGTGTGTGGTGGTGGTTCCACAAATCTGTGCATGCGAAAAATGACTCAGGACCCCACACCCACACGTACCAGTGTCGATTCTCTGGTTTGACATTGTACTGTGGTTGCACGAGGCGTGCCTACCGGGGGAAACGCGGACAGACACCCAGGGCCTTTACACTCTCTTTCAACTTCCCTGTGAATCTATAATGACTTCAAAACAAAAAGTGGGAGTTCCCGTCGTGGCGCAGTAGTTGACAAATCCAACTAGCAATCATGAGGTTGCAGGTTCAATCCCTGCCCTTGCTCAGTGGGTTAACAGTCCGGCGTTGCCATGAGCTGTGGTGTAGGTCGTAGACGCGGCTCGGATCCCCCGTTGCTGTGGCTCTGGCGTAGGCTGGCAGCTCAGCTCCGATTGGACCCCTAGCCTGGGAACCTCCATATGCTGCGGGAGCGGCTCAAGAAATGGCAAAAAAAAAAAAAAAAAAAAAGACCAAAAAACCCCACAAAACAAAACAATAGGAGAACCCTAAAGAATCAATGGTGGAAACTGTCTTCTTGTAATCAGCAACATGGGTCAAGGACCTTAAAAATGGTGGTGCTGGGAGTTCCCTGGTGGTCTAAGGGTTAGGATTTGGTGCTTTCACTGCTGCAGCCTGGGTTTAACCTCTGGTCTGGGAACTGAGATCCCAGATCAAGCCACTGCATGCTGCAGCCAAAAAAAAAAAAAAAAAAAAGCCATGTTCTTTCCCTCAGGGACTTGCTCTTTGTCTGGCATTTAGCCTTGGGAAATAATCAGAGATGCTCATAGAGACCTATGGACTAGGATGCTCATTGGAGGTCACAGGACAACCTAAATGATCAAGTGTAAGAGAAGAGTTAAGTTATGGTCCATTATGTGATAGAATATTTGTATGGCTACTAAGACCATGCATTTGAGGAACATTTAATTACATGGAAAAATGCTCACAACATTCACTTTTTAAAAAGCAAAGGAATATACAGAGAGTATGATCTTAATATATTTAAAACATATGTACAAAAAGGTAGAAGAAAATGCGTCAATATACTAACCATAACGCTATCATGAAGATTTTTTTTTTTGTGGTTGCACCTGTGGCATATGGAAGTTCCCCGGCCAGCGGTTTTGAAACGGAGCTGCAGCTGCTGGCCTCCACCACAGCCACAATAATACCGGATCCAAGCTGCATCTGCGCCCTGCACCGCAGCTTGTGGCAATGCCAGATCCTGAACCCCCTGAGCAAGGCCAGGGATGGAACCCTCATCCTCATGGACACGACGCCGAGTTCTTAACCCTCTGAGCCGCAGTGAGAACTATGAGGACTTTTTTTTTTTGTCTTTTTGTCTTTTTGTTGTTGTTGTTGTTGTTGTTGCTATTTCTTGGGCCGCTCCTGCGGCATATTGGAGATTCTCAGGCTAGGGGTCCCATCGGAGCTGTAGCCACCGGCCTACGCCAGAGCCACAGCAACGCAGGATCCGAGCCGCGTCTGCAACCTACACCACAGCTCACGGCAACGCCGGATCCTTAACCCACTGAGCAAGGGCCGGGACCGAACCCGCAACCTCATGGTTCCTAGTCGGATTCGTTAACCACTGCGCCACGACGGGAACTCCTAGGACTTTTATTCCTAAAATACACATGCGTCGCTTTTGTAATCAGAAAAGTAAACATCCACAAAACTCAGTGGTTCTGAAGCAAATACGAATATGTTAATAGTAACTTACTTTGGACCCAAGACCCAGGCCCGGTACAGGAATGTTCCAGTTTATAATGAAAAATCCTTTCTTTATAAGGATGGTGTCTGCAGGCAACCTGATGTAGTAGAGTTTGGGGCATAACCTCAGGTGTCGGTGGTGTTCAGTGGGGGTAAGAGAGGGAGGAGAGAGGCAGACGTTTGCCCAGGGCTTGACTGGCAGGGTCGCACGTAACACCGACCCCGCTTTCTCACAGGGGGGATGGAAGGGCAATTTACAAAAATGTGTGCCTGTGTTTTTACTCCCAGGAGGGGCACGGGCTCAGGACTCCTTTTGGTCCAGGGCAACTCTGGACCAAAGGGGAGCCCAGAGTCATTAGCAGCCAACACCCAGCAGCTGGGAGTCGAGGGTGGGCCTGAGGGAAGCTGGGGCGGCAGGGCCCACAGCCTCTCTCAAAGGGCCCAACAGTGTGCAAAGTAATGTGGCAAACGACCCTGTATGTAAATCTTTAGGTGTATCTCTGAGTATTTCTTCTTCTTCTTTTTTTTTTTTTACTATGTAGGATGTGAAAAAAACCTTTTTTTGCAATTAATTTTTATTTTATTAAATATTTTTTAAATTAATTAATTTTATGACACTTATAGTTGTACAACGATCATCACAGCCCAATTTTACAGCATTTCCACCCCAAACCCCCAGCGCACCCCCCACCCCCCAACCTGTCTCACTTGGAAACCTTTAAGTTCTTCAAAGTCTCTGAGTCAGTGTCTGCTCATTGTGTTCTTTTTTAAGATTCCACATGTGAGTGACAGCATATGATGTTGGTGTCTCACTGTGTTTAATATATTGTCCTCGGATAGAGGATGTGTCAGATATTAAACCGATAAGGACAGATACTCCACTTGATCTTAGCTGAAAGGCCGAGAAGCAATCTGATTGCTTCTTAGGCTAAATTAGTCTTTAACAAAGACTCTTAAGAGCCGGTGAATGTTTACTGACCATCTGGTTGGATGGATAAACAAGGGGAGGCTGAAGGGAGGCAGCAGGTGTGTGGAGGGCAGGACCCGATGGCTCTATCGAGACCTGGGTCTGGGCCCCTGAGCAGGGGGTCCCCCTCACCTTGGTGACAGGACCGGCATGGGCCTGGTACTCGTTGAATTCTTTCTGCAGAGGCAGAGGGTACTTCATTGCACGAATGGTTCCCACCGACGTGCCCACGAACATCATGCGCCCGGAATGCGAGATGACAACAGCTGTGTAGGTGACATCGAACGCTGGCATCTCTCGAAGGACCTGGAACACAGCCGGCTCTGTTTGGCGGGCGGGGCGGGCGGGGCTGAGCCACGTCCCCAGTGTCTCCGCGTCATCTCCTCTCTTCTAACGGCAGTAGCCAGTTTCTGGATTTAAAATGTATTTTTTTTCCCATTCCTTTTGGCATCTGCCATAGTAACCAGCGCATAAAAGGGCACAAACTACGTATTTCTGGGCCGCCTGACCAATGAGGAAACAGCTCTGGGAGTCAGGAATGACACTGAAAACAGGAAACCTCCGTCCAGAACCTACGCGTCCAACACTGTCCTATGGCTTTTACAGGCTGTCACGCGTTCAATCCTCACAAAACCTTTGAGGTAGTTGTTGTGGTCCCTATTTTAAAAATGATGAAGCAGGAGTTCCCGTCGTGGCACAGCAGAGACGAATCTGACTAGGAACCATGAGGTTGCGGGTTCGATCCCTGGCCTCACTCAGTGGGTGAAGGATCTGCCGTTGCCATGAGCTGTGGTGCAGGTCACAGACGAGCTCGGATTTGGTGTTGCTGTGGCTCGGGTACAGGCCAGCAGCTGTAGCTCCGATTGGACCCTAGCCTGGGAACCTCCATATGCCGTGGATGCGGCCCCTAAAAAGCAAAAAAGCAAAAAACCCAAAAAACCAAAGATGGTGAAACGGAGTTATAGAGCTACTAGGTAAGTTGCCTCAACTCACCCACCTACTAGGTGGTGGTCAGGCCCTGAGACTACAGGCTTTTGAAGTGCTCTGCTACCGTGTATCAAACTACCATTGGGATGTGGATCATAAATTCATTCAGCAAACATTTATTAATCTCCATTATATAAACAAAACTATACTATTGGAGAACGCACTCACTCTTTACTAGTAATCTCACGGTTACAAGTCGGATTCATTTCTGCTGCGCCACAACGGGAACACCCTCATTCTTTTTCTTTTTCTTTTCTTTCTCTCTCTCTCTCTCTTTTTTTGTCTTTTTGCCTTTTCTAGGGCCACTTCCCGCGGCATATGGAGGTTCCCAGGCTAGGGGTCCAATCGGAGCTACAGCCACCGCCCTACACCAGAGCCACAGCAACGCGGGATCCGAGCCATGTCTGCAACCTACACCACAGCTCACGGCAATGCCGGATCCTTAACCCACTGAGCAAGGCCAGGGATCGAACCCGCAACCTCATGGTTCCTAGTCGGATTCGTTAACCACTGCGCCACGACGGGAACTCCTTTTCTTTTCTTTCTTTCTTTTTTTTTTAGTGCCACCCCCGTGATATATGGAGGTTCCCAGGGTAGGGGTCGAATCAGAGCTGCAGCCTACGCCACAGCCACAGCAACGCAGGATCTGAGCCGCGTCTTCAACCTACACCACAGCTCATGGCAACACCAGATGTTTAACCTGCTGAGCAAGGTCAGGGATTGAACCTGCATCCTCATGGATGCTAGTCAGATTCGTTCACCGCTGAGCCACGATGGATATGCCCTCATTCTTTTACTCTTTGGCTCATTCACCCACCATCCATCCGCCTATCCATCCACACTACCACCCATCAACCCACCCATTTACCTAGCCACCAAATATTTACTGAATGTTTGCTGTGGGCCATGCATCACGCCAGCTGGTAGGGATACCAAGACAGGTGAGCCATGGCCCTGTCCTGAAGGAGCTTCGTTCTGATGAAGCACCATAGGAACCACTGCAGAATTAGGACCGAGCTACTAAGGGGAACATTGGAAAGATGCTCGGCTCCAAGCTGGGCTTGTGGAGAAGGACACAGCCACATGGCAGGAAGGGTTCTTGCTGTGTTCTTCTCCCCTCCCTCCACTCTTTGGAGCCAATGTGGTTATTCTAAGATTTCAGAGTTTGGGGATGTCCAACAAATATGGTGGCAAGCTTAGGTGACAGCAATAACTGGAGTTCTGTTTTGACCCCACGCAAGTATGTGCAGATCAAAGATCAGAGTGCAGTTTAGAGAAGCCACTAACCTCCATCCCTGCAGGGTGGGAGAGAAGTTACAGACAGCAAGCAAAGGAGAAATGGAAAAGGGCCCCACAATTTGCCCCAGGCAGGTGGGCACCGGGTAGGAAATGCCAGAAGCAACAATATCTGGGCTGGTCCTGTAGGAATGAAGAGCCGGGTATTATCCCAAGAAGAAGGGCTCTTCTTCTCCGAGGCTCTCCCTCCCTCACACTTTATGCTCTAAACGCAGGAGGCTGTTTTCTGCAGATCCACAGAGCAGCTGGGAGGCAAGGCAGGGGCAGACTCACCGAAGAATCTGCGATCTCCTTGAGAGTCTGGTCTGATCCAACAGCAAAGATGATTTTGCCATCCGGGGAGATGGTGACACAGTTGTAGCTGCAGGACTTGAGCACACATTCTGTCTCTCTCTTTCCTGAGGACAGACTCCATTCATACACCGCACCGTCTGTGCCACAAGAAGTCAGTTTGCTGTCATCCGTGTTCCATGCGACGGAACGAATCTACAGGGGATGAAGACATACCTAGTTAGGGGTGTACACACACACACAGAAACACACAAACACACACACACACCTCCCACGGAAAAGAGGGTAACCTCTTATGTGTCCCGCTAGAACGAAGCAGAGCGTCCTTTGCTGGTATGTGCCCTTCAGTTAACACAAATCACAGCTTCTCGGGATGTCAACATTCTCTTTGCCCAGGTGCTACAAAATACTGTAGAAGAGATGCTCCATTCCCATGAAAAAAAAATTTTTAATGGCTGTACCTGTGGCACACAGACATTCCTGGGCTAGGGGTCAAATCAGAGCTGCAGCTGAGGCCCTCGCCACAGCCATGACAACACCGGATCCAAGCCACATCTGCGACCTACGCTGCAGCTTGTGGCCATGCTGGATCCTTAACCCACTGAGTCACAATGGGAACGCCTCCATTTTACTTCATGGACGTAAAGGCTGAATCACAATAGTTCCTATAATGCTACAATCATTTCTATGTTCAAAAAATTTTTGTACTTTGAAATAATTATATATTCACAGGAAGCTGCCAAAAAAAAAAAAGAAAGAAAGAAAATAGAGGATACTTGCAAATGGCAGAGTAAGGCCCTCAGCTGACCTATCCCCCATAAAATAGTTTAACTGCCTACTGTACAGCACAGGGAACTATATCCAGTCTATTAGGATAGACCACGATGCAAGATAATATAAGAAAGGGAATGTGTCTATGACTGGGTCACTTTTGCTGTACAGCATAAAGTGTCACAGCAATGTAAATCAACTATAACTTTTATAAAAACATTTATTTAAAGTCTCTAGAAATGGCCCCTAAGGGCATACAGCAAATGTAGAAACATTCATTGAAGAAAGTCCATTCAATCTCAGCAGGAACAGAGTGTGGCATGTAAGCCACAACCTGCTCCTTTACCCTCCGCAGCTGTAGGCGTCATTCCTGCGTAGACTGGGTAGATGTGGCCAAAAGGTGGGGCTCCCTCTCTGCCTAGATCTCAATCTTGGCTACGTTTACCACCCTGGAAACCTGATGTATTCTTATCCCCACCCAGAAGCTCTCTTCCGCGCAGGTGTGGCCAAGAGGACCTCATCCTGCATCTCTGTTCCCCAGCCGGTCCCCCCATGTTGGTGTGAGCTCCATGCCACGAGAACCCTGGTGCCCCAGCGAACTCAGAGGGTGGAGGTCCCATACCAAGAGGGGAGAGCTGAAAAGATGAGGGATTCCACCCCTCTTCCTCCTGCAAGTGCCATTGACAGAGTAGGAGTGTCACTCCTGGAAAAGAATGTCCTTTCCCTCAGTTCAGGCGGAGCAGGGGTTCTTCTCAGGGGGGAGTCAGCCAGCAGACACGGAGCTCCACAGCTCTGCTTGAGGAAACTGCCTTATTTGGAACAGAGCATGGAGAATTCCACCCTATGGGCATCATATAACCGAAGGAGATCTAGGTGAGGGCCATTTAGAGAAGGCTGGTAACTCCCTGATAGAAGCAGAATACCAGAGCAACAGGATTTTAACAGAACAAGGGAAGAGACAGTCAAGCCCTCTGGGATCCTGGACAATCTGGGTATTAGGAAGGTGATGTGCTAGGCTGCACCCAAATCAAGAGCCATCAGAGCAGGACATGGGAAACACTTGAAAGCATCTCCTAGGCTGTGCAACGATCCCTCAGCAAAGGGCAGAAGCCTCAAAGGCACAAGGGATCTCAACACAACATATGACCAAACACTAACTGAATAATAAGCTCCTGACCCAGGGGCATTTCCCAAGAAGTCAGGCTTAGAGATAAAATCATGCTCACGCCCGGCAGCCTGGAAAGCTGTGTGCATGGCCAAGGCTACACTCTCTCAGGTGCAATCAGAGAGAAAACCTCCAAATGACTAGTCTGTGGCTAAACATGGAGCAAAAACATAAACTCCATGAACTGTGAATAGCAGCCTCTAAGCCACACAACAACCCAGGAGTAAAGGGTGCAAATCTAACTGGCTAAGGGGGCTTCAGCATAATCTATGGCTAATAAGTGACTTAGGTCAACCCAGGGGCAAGCCCTAGGTGGCCAGGGTAAAAGGTCAAAAAGAAAAATATCTGAGCAGAGACATCCCAGACTGCACACTGCAAAGAAAAAAGATTTCTCAGAATTAGTTCAGCCAAGTCACTAAACAAAACAACCAAATAAAAGCATCATTCTAGCCTTTCCCCCTTTCCATATTTATAACTCCCTTTTCTAATAGTGAAAGACTGGCTTCTGTGATCTCCAACATATTTACATATTTTCTCAATTTCCTTATAAGCAACCAATCTTCTGACCCACAGGCTACCTCTTTGGGTGTCTCCATGACTCCTGTCAGCCATGTCCTCGGCCACCTCTCAGCCTCCTCTCCACCTCTTAAAGTGCATTTTCTAATTGTTTGTCATTATTATATAAAAGTGCACTTAAATATACTTTTCCACAAAAATATTCCTAGAGATTCACTAATTTTAATAGTGAATGTATCTGCAAATTTGATGAATTTTCTATATACCCAATTATTTTGTCTATGGTGATAGCTTTATTTTTTCCTTTTCAACCTTCATGCCTTTAATTTTTGCTGTGGTCTGAATGTTTGAGTTTCTCACCACCAAACCCCAATTCATAAGTTGAAATCCTGACCCCAAAGATAATGGTATTAGGAAGTGAGGCCTTTGGAAGGTTATTAGGTCCTGAGTGCTCCCCTCATGAATGGGCCGAATGTCCTTAGGGAAGAGGCCCCAGAGAGCTAGCTCGCCCCTTCCACCATGTGAGGATAAAGAAATCTGCAACCAGGAATAGGACCCTCTCCTGACGATGCTGGCGCCTTGATCTTGGACTTCCCACCCTCCAAACTGAGAAGAATTTTCTGTTGTTTATAAGCTGCCCAGTCTGTGCTATTTTGTTATGACAGCCTCATGGACTAAGGTGTATTTCATTTTCTTGCCTTATTGCATTGGATAGGACTCAGGACAAGACTAACAGAAGTTATTGAGTTTTGTCCTCTATCTCAGAGAGAACGCTTTCATAATTTCATGATCAAGTGTGCTATTTGTTATAGTTGCTATGTAAATGTCTTATGTTTTCCTTCCTTCTTCCTTCCCTTTCCTTCCTCCCTCCCTCCCTCCCTTCCTTCCTTCCTTCCCCTCCTTCCTTCCTCCCTTCCTTCTCTCCTTGCTTTTGGTTGCTACGTGCAGTAGCTTGATGTGGGAATCTCAGTTCCCAAACTATAGACCAAACCCGGACCGTGGCAATGAAAGCACCAAATCCTAACCACTAGACCACCAGGAAACTCCTTGTGAATGTTTTCTATTCATTAACTTCTGCTTTTATTCTTATTATTTCCTTTATTTTCTTTGAATTAATTTGCCATTCCAATTTCTTCTTATATCATAGATTTTCATTTTCCCAGGATATGTATATATTTAATGTTATAAATTTCCCTGTATGCATGGCTTTAGCTACAAGCTCTATCTGTACTTTCTTTTACTATTACACACATAAGCCTAACATACCCCCGATTAGAAACAAGTGTTATTAAATCTTGTAAAGTGATGAAGCAAATGGCTGCTCTCCTGGGTTGGTGAGGTAGGGCCTCCTTTGGGGATGTGCATAGTCCTAAAAGGAACATGACATTACTTGGTGTGCTTTCATCTGCATCTCCACAGTCATGCTGTTGGAGCCAAGGCAGCTCAGCAGCTCTCAATACTGCTTGTACTTCATAGCACTTTCACTTATGACCTGCTAATTGCTACAGTCAATGGTTACTTTTTGGACTTCACAGCAGCTTTTTCTGGCATTTAATACCACTGACTACTTTATCCTTTTGGAAAATAGTTCCCTGGCTTCTATGATACCTTTCCTTGACTCCAGATTCTCTTTGTATCTTCATT
Source organism: Phacochoerus africanus (assembly GCF_016906955.1). Classification (NCBI taxonomy): domain Eukaryota; kingdom Metazoa; phylum Chordata; class Mammalia; order Artiodactyla; family Suidae; genus Phacochoerus; species Phacochoerus africanus. Next base: position 167,409,565 of record NC_062551.1, read on the forward strand.
GGCAGACTTTCTCTTTTTTACCAGATCCCTAAAATGTTGGTCACCTGTCTCCTGCCCAAGACCTCGGATTCCATGTGAGCCCGTGGTGACCTAATCTATGCCTCTGACTTCCACTACCTACCACCTAATCCCTAGGTCATAATTGTCAGCCTTGACTTCTTTCTGACCTCCACCGTCATATAGCATACTCCTAGACACACCAAACGTAAAATGTCCAAAATGGAACTTAATAGCTTTCTTCTCTGTCCCTACTATCGAAGCCATGGCTTAGTTCCTTGTTCCTCCTTCACCCTCACTTCTCGGCTGGTCTCCTCCATTCCAACTCACCTCTCATCTAATCCATCCTCAGTCCTGTTTGGAGAATTATCTTCCTCATCCCATTACTTCCTTTCTTAAATCCTTCCAATAGTCTCTCATCGCCTGTGGACTAATGTCCAATTCCTTACACATTCTATGATGCAGCCAACTTTTCCGGCGCCTTCTTCTATGACTCCTCAAATGTGCTCAGTGTTCCAGCCCTATAAACCACAAGCCACCGTCGTATTTTATACTCCCATTCTGATCCCCTGTCACCTGTCCTTCTGCCTAGAATGTCTTTCCTTCCCTATCACCTTTTCTCTCCAAATTCACCTGCTGGTTTCTTCTTAACTCTTGCAGTCTTTGACAGGCTCCACTCTATCTTCAGGAACTACTGGTTTTACATCCTAAATACATTTTGTATCCATCCAGTTCTTCCTGTAGGTACCACCTCCGCCCTAGTCCCAAACACTGCCATCTATCGTGCAGACATTGACAGTTTCCTCACCATTTCCACTCTGGTCTCTCAGTGCAATCTCTACTCTGCAGCCAAAGTAATCTTTTAAAGTGCAAACCTGGTCATACCATTTCTTGCCCTGAAAGTCTTCAATGATTTCAAGGGATATGGATAAAGTATAAACTCTTTAAAAGGCCTACAAGGTTTCATGAACTCGGGCCCCTGCTAACCTCACCAGTCTCGGCTTGTGCCAAGATTCATTCCTGCTGCCCATGTTTCAGCCCCACAGATTGTTCTCTACCCCTAGTGATCTCCCATCCCAGGCTCTCTGGATCCCTATAAAAATCTTCCCCACCAGCACTGTCACTGTCTGGTTAATTCCTAACCACTACTGAGGACCAAGTCTTTGTGAACGCCCCAATCTACTTCATCGTTTCCATGCCAACTCCTTATCATGTATTTTCATGACAACTCATATGTTTCTTTCATTGAATTGACTACAATTAGTACTTGAATTTGTTTGTGCATTTGTTGTATGGTCCTTTCCCCCCAAGTAGTCAGGGACCTCCGAGAGGGAAGGAATCACTCCTCTTTTGTTCACTTGTACCCACTGGCTGGCGTGATGCTTGGCTCTCTGCCTCTGTGTCTCTGGACACTGGACACTCACTTACCTTCCCTGTGTGTCCTTTCAGGTTCAAGACATTCTCCAGGCTTGTGGTAGAAAAAATGTGGATCACATTCCCACTGGCTGCAGCAAACAGGTGGCCTCCGTTGCTAAAGGAAGACTACAAGGAAATACGGGAAGACAGGAGGACGAAAGTAAGAGCAGCCTCTTTGGCGGTTATCATCAAGAGCGCCTTTGCCTAAAGAGTTTAGGCTGAAACCTGTGTAGCATTGGGAACCAGGGAGAGGTGACAACAGCACTGAGAACTGGCTGACGTCTTGACTTTCACTAGTCCTGTGGCTCATCCTGGCCAAGATACTGACATTACCATGTGCATTAGTCACGAAGCTGCTTGGATCAGAGGGTAGAGCACTCGTTGTGAATGCGGAAGAAATTTCAGGGCAGGGAAGCAATTCCTAAAACCACTGTCTTGATTCCGCACGTCATCACGGGGAAATCTGATGGACAACCACCTCTCACGGTTGTTCATTTCCCCTGGCCACTCCCCATTGCCCACCTTGCCTTTCCAGCTGTGACTCTGATTCTGTGATAACTTTCTTTTCGATGTTTTTAAAAAATTACTCCACAGTCCCAGGGTGGACTAATGGAAGGTGGGACCTCACAAGGTTTAGTTCAGTCGAATATTCTGGTGGGCATTAAGAAAAAGGGGGTAGAACCAATATTCAATAAGTTTGGTGGGAGAATTGGATTTTTTTTTTAAAGCCACTAACATTCTCTAAGACAGTCTTCCGTCCGACCTACCCAGGTGGGTTAGTTCCTGATATTTCAGCTTTGGCTTTCCAGGAAACTGGACCTTTATCTCCAGCGGGCAGTTCTTACCTCTCTGCACCCTCTGACAGAGTATTCTTTGAAAGAACGTATATCATCAATGAGTAGATTCATAAGGCGTAGTTTGTCAGCAAACCCTACTACAATGAAGTGTCCAGATGGGTGAAGGCTGATTGTATATGCTTCTTCTTGGTATTCCTTAAATAGTTCCAGAGTGCTGTGAAAAAGAGAAATTATCGAACATAAGTCTAGCCCACTAAGTCCCATTAGGGGCTCAGGGGCCCCTCTTGTATCCAGCACATATTTTTATCATAGCATTTGAGATACTTTATTACTTGCAATTACTGATGCCTCTTATTTTTTAGATTTTGGTTACTTGAGGATAGTGTCCAGCAATGAGTATGGCAAGTTGGGGGACTGATCAAGGAATTGTTCAGTGATGTTGAAGGCACAGCTCCATTTAGATTCCCAGATCAGAAGTATTGCACAATTTTTTTTTTCTAGCAGCCCCAGCAGCTACATACAAGAGCAAAGGAGTTACATCGTGGGGCCAGTCTAGGTTGGCGCATCTCAGGGAAGCTATGTCAGGAGAGGGAGATCGCTAGGGAGCTGCAGGTGGTTGGGGCGGTGATGCAGGTTGAAAAGGAGGCATCCAATCTGGAGAGCTCCACGAGGCAAACAGCAGATCTAGTGGGAGTGAGGGCGGAGGAGAGCTAGAAGGACATAGGAGGGTATGCAAGGGAGTGAGATATTGGAGTGTTTCTTTACGTCCCTGGCTTCTAGCATTGTGTCTAGCACAAAGCAAGCATTTAATAAAATACCAAGTGATTTTTCTAGCTCACATAAGAGTGAAAAGAAAAGAAACAAAAGTGGTTTGGCTGACGATTAAAAAAAACCTTTTCCAACTGAAAGCTTCCAAGCGATTAAAATTTAAAACTCTCTAATTAAAATAGTTCACATGAAAAAAATTAACAACCAAAGTCCTGCACACCGCAGTAGCAAAGCCTTTCATTCCTTACTTGGACTCGTAATTCCAGATGCGAACGGACCGATCCACAGAGCAGGTGGCAATGAGGGGTTTGCGGATGCAAGTGGCTAGACCAGTGATGGATGCTGAGTGTAACGGGTACATCAGATACTCAAAGTGGGCAGGCTCCCCCTGGAGAAATCACACAGAATGAGATGGGGCAGGGGAAACGAAAGGCTGGCTACACACTCTAGCTCACATTACCACTTAAGGATGTTAATTAGCCTGGGTGTGCAGGAATCAGGCTGTGAGCAAATTGCCTTCACATTATGCACATTTTCCTATGCTATTATTATTTTAAAATATCATTTGAATGGCAATAAAATACTCATGCTCTGAACATACCAGAGTTTAATCTGGCCATTCTTCTTCTACTGGGGGGTACACTGACATGGTCTCCACTTTTTGTTATTTCGGGCTAACGATGGACCACGCGTTCTTGATTATTTCCTCAGACACGGTGGTGTTCCTGACATTAAGCTTTTGAGTCTTAAGGCATCTGTTTCAATGCACATCGGTCTTGAATAAAGATATCACCAGTTGTATGACACAGCTACTAGCAAAACAACCCCACAAACATGGAATTGAGCCACCCCACCCTCGAAGATCTCTTTTCAGAAAGCCCTGGAAAACTTAAATAACCGACTGCTTTAGTGACTCCACTTTTTTCTTTCTGTGCCCTAATTCCCACTCTCATGCTAAATTCTCATTAAGTAAATGGTGAACTCTCCAAACCCTAGACACCCCACCCTCAAACCCTAATTAAAAGCAGAACCCCAGATCTGCCTCTCTCTTTACCCACGACCTCACTATGTGGCCTGTGGGCGTGCTGTGTACCCTCCAGAACCTGTGAGCAAGAAATCCTGTTCCCAAAGCTCCCTGATGGTTTAGGCTAACGTGCATCCTGCAATCGTAATAAGAATGGAAAGGGCTGGTCCAGCCACAGCACTGGCCCTGGTAGGGAGAACGCCCCGGGCGCCTGCTGGAGATATAACACTGCCCCTGTGGCTTTCCTCGCTGCTGGCTTCACTATCAGCAGGCTGGGGCCCACACAGCAGATGCATTTCCAGAAGTGGAATGCAGGGCAAAATGGAGAATGAGTTTGAGGATCTTGCTGAGTACTTCCAAATTCCTCTCCTGAGAGACGGTATTACTCTACCAGCAGCGGCAGGAGAGTTGGGTGGATGATTTTAAGTGGAACTGCATCCATCCTATCGCACAAGTTGTGTAGATTCCAGGTGTCTGTCATCAGGGCCATTATTCCCGGGACACCTGATGAGCAGTGACGACGGGGAGGTTTATTTATTTATTTATTATTTATTTTTGTCTTTTTAGGGCCACACTCATGGCATATGGAGGTTCCCAGGCGAGGGGTCAAATCAGAGCTACAGTGCTGGCTTATGCCACAGCCACAGCAATACAGAATCTGAGCCTTATCTGCGACCTACACAACAGGTTGTGGCTACGATGGATCCTTAACCCATTGAGCGAGGCCAGGGATCGAACTCGCATCCTCATGGATGCTAGTTGGATTTGCTTCTGCTGTGCCACAGTGGGAACTCCCAGGACTGGGAGATTTACTATTTTTTTTTTTGTCTTTTTGCTATTTCTTTGGGCTGCTCCCGCAGCATATGGAGGTTCTCAGGCTAGGGGTCGAATCGGAGCTGTAGCCGCCGGCCTACGCCAGAGCCACAGCAACGCGGGATCCGAGCCGCGTCTGCGACCTACACCACAGCTCACGGCAACGCCGGATCCTTAATCCACTGAGCAAGGCCAGGGACCGAACCCGCAACCTCATGGTTCCTAGTCGGATTCGTTAACCACTGCGCCACGACGGGAACTCCAGGACTGGGAGATTTAATAAGGTGTACTACTTTGTTCACAAACCAAGGCAAAGGCTGAGCTGGGAATTCCCTCAAATTCAGACCCTCCCCCACTTATACATCACCTGTGTCCACTCCATCCTTATCTATGTCATTAAGAGGTGCTGTGCTGGGGTAGGGGACAGGCGCAGATTATTGCCATTCTGCTCCATCTCCTATTCCTTCTTTCTCCAATGTCCTCAACCTCCCATCTCTACTCTCACATTCCTGTTAGCTTCTTTTTCCCTGAAGGATGAGCAAGAATAAAGGTGGGGAAGGCGAGGGTATAAGAGTGCTCCAGGCAGAGGGGAGAGTGTGGGCTAAAGCTGTGTGGCAGAAGGAAGATGCTGATTCATGGTGGTCGGAAAGCCCAGTCCTGGGAGTTCCCCCAGTGGCACAGCGGGTTAAGAATCCAATTGCAGCAGCTCAGGTCTCTGTGGAGGTGCAAGTTTGATCCTCAGCACAGCACAGTGGGTTAAAAGGACCCAGTGTTGCTGCAGCTGTGGTGTAGATCACAGCTGTGGCTCAGATTCAATCCCTAGCCCAGGAACTTCCATATGCCTTGGGTGCAGCCATTTAAAAAAAAAAAATCCAGTAACAAGTGATGGCAAAAATACAGAGAAATCAGGACACTCATACATGCTGATGGGACTATAAAATAGTACAGCACTTTGGAAGACGATCTGGAAGTTCCTTAAATGGTTAAATATGGAGTTACTATGTTACTCAGCAATTCCACTCCTAGGTATATACCCAAGATGAATGGAAATATACATCCATACAAAAATCTGTGCACAAATGTTTGCAGTGGCAGTACGTATAACATCTAAAATGTCTAAACCACGGAAATGTCCCCCAACTGATGATTAGATCAACAAAGTGGTATATCCACACAATGGAATACTATTTGGCCATGAAAAGGAATGGAGTACTGATCCATGCCAGTACTAAGTGAAAGAAACCAGCCACATATTGGTATGAAATGTTCAGAAAAGGCAAACCAGTGGAGACACAAAGATATGACTGGTTGGCTATAGCTAGGAAGGGGGCAGGTGGCATGGAGGGAGCATAATAGGTAAAGGGCATACTGTTTTTTGAAGTGATGAGAATGTTCTAAAATTGACTGTGGTGATGGCTGCACTGCTCTGTGAATGCACCAACCCCACTGAATTGCACACTTTACGTAGGTGAATTGTATATGAATTATAACTCGATACAACTGTTTTTTAAAAAAAAAACATTACTGAGGAATATACATAAAACTCCCCGGTTATGATTGTAGGTGGTTTATTTTCCTTGTGGTTCTGCCAAAGTCTGCTTGGTCTATTTTGAGTCCATGCTATCAGGTGCATAGGAATTTAAAACTGTAATGTCTGCTTTATGAAGTGAACCTTTTATGAGTGCACATTCACTTTATCCTTTTTTTTTTTCTTTTTTTAGCCACCCCTTCAGCATAAGTAAGTTCCTGGGCCAGGGGTGGAAGTGGAGCTACAGCAGCCAGCCTACACCACAGCCACAGCCACAGCCACGCTAGATCCAAGCCACCTCTGCGACTCACACTGCACCTCGTGGCAAAGCTGGATCCGTAGCCCACTGAGCGAGGCCAGGGATCAAACCCGTATCCTCATGAGACAAGGTCAGGTCCTTAACCCTGCTGAGCCACAGCGGGAACTCCATTTGCTTTATCTTGAATGTGGCTTTTTGGTTGCAATGTCTGTAGTGTATTTATACTGCCTTCCTTTGTCATTTAAAAAGAAAAAGCAACAAGCAACAACCAAACATCTCTGAGCAGAGAGAGCCGTGCATGAAGCTCCCCAAGGGTATGTGCCGAGTGAAAGACACGTACAAGCTGACGGACAGCTCCAAGGCGTCCATCCAAGAGGCTGCAGCCAGCACCTTCCCCCCCGCGGCTATCAGTGTGCTTCCACCCGGACGTCTCGAAATTGGAGTTTCTAGTGCTCTGCTAGGAAGGGGTGAGTGAGCTCACACTCAGGAGCTGGGTGAGAATTCGCCCCCTGGCGACCACTCCCCGAGCAGGAAGCAAGCGCTGCCGGGGCGACGCACCTTGCTGATCTCCGTCAGGGACATGGTGATGCCGTAGAGCTGGTTCTTGCTGGTGCTGGCGATCAGCGTCTCCTCAGAGGGGCTGAAGCACATGCAGAGGACATCCTGCTTGTCGGACTGGCTTGGGTCATTGCTCTGAGGGTCCACAGGAATCTGCCCAGGACACGGGACAGCGCTCAGCAGTGCCCACGCACGATCGGGGTGTCCTTGGGCTTTCAGAGCCTCTCATACGTGCAGCTCACAGACTCCTGGCTCTGCTTCCTGGATCCTCTTTAGGTGAGGAGAAGGGAGGGCCGGGGTGCCTCCTCTTCCGTGGGTTTCATACTCACCTCTAAGTCATTAGTGGCGGAATGATAAGGCAGCAGGGGCACAGATGAAACTGGTAAATTTGTGCCTCTCAACTTGAGACCCCCCCCTCAGGACAGGTGTTAGTCTAACTCCCACTCTCCCCCGGCCGTTGGGGGCCCAGTGTGGGCACCCACCTGCACCAGGTGCACAGTGAGCTTCAGGGCAGCAGAGGGGAAGGTGGCAGCCCTTCTACCACGTGGGCTGGGTGACAGGGCAGAGAACAGAAGGGGTCCCACAGCTCCTGCCAGCAGTCTCGGGGCCTGGAGTTCCCAGTGGACATTAGAAAATCAGATTTCCTTTTCCCTGCTCTTGCTCTCTTTCCACTAGCAACCAAACTTCCCAAAAGGCGGGTCTGCATGTACCCCACCTCCGCTTCCTTGTCTCCCACCCCGTTCTTAACCTCTTATAACGTGGTTTCCAAGGCGTCAGGTATTGAAACTGTCCTTGTGACCATTAGAAAATTCTTTATCACCACAGCCCAATGCCCTGCTCGGCCCTCACCTTCTGGGCTTTCTTAGCACCTACGGCAGTGACCTAGGCACCTACCTCCCTAGAAGGCCCTGGGCTCCTGTGCTGCCCTCCCTCTGCCTGGAGCTCTATCTCCTATATAGCTCCTAACCTGTCTTCATGAAGTCAACTCCCCGGGACAGCAAGGGCTCTGGGAAGCCTTCCCTGACGGCTCTGGGCTGGGTGGGCCCTGACAGTCTCTCAATGTGCCCACAGCACCCGGGGTCCCCTCTGTTGTCACATGCATCACACCGCGGTAAAGTAGAACGGGAGCCTGCAGACTGAGGACCTGGTGTGTTCCCACACCCACCTCCTGGCGCCTGGCACACAGCAGTGAACGAATGGTGTTGCCTCCTGGTCCTCCTCCAAGGAGGTGCAGGAGGGAAGTGGCCACGACTGATTCTCCCACCACAGGCCGCAGCATGGAGCCCAGCCTGTGGTTGAGGCAAGACAGACATGTGTTGAATGAATGAGTGAGGGATCTTCTCAATGTCCTGCTGGGTTCTCCTCTTGTCTCACTCCTGAAATTTGGAAATGCTAAGTTTGGTCCTCAGGACACTGTTGTTTTCCTCGCTCAGTGATTTTAAACTAACATGAGGGTTCAAAGAAACAACAGTAGTAAAGTAATTACAACAATAAACATTTAAAGTAGTGAAAATAAAGCAGAGTCTATGTGCGAGACAGAAGGCAAGCACTACGTGTGTGTGTGTGTATGTGTGTGAGTGTGAGAGAGAGACAGAGAGACAGAGAGAGAGAGATGGATAGACTGATGTCACCCACAAGGTCTAAAGCCCATTTCCAACTGCTTCACTTCATCCTGGGTTCTGGTCAATAGTCAGCATTCCTCCGCAAGGTCTCCCCTGGACACTGGCTCTAGAACAGACCCCCTCTTGCTCCCTGTGCCTTCCTGGCTTGATTTTCTTCACACCATTGGTCTCATCGGACAAGCTGTTCATATTTGTTTGCTTGTTGATCGAGCTCTAAGGACAAGCCTTACTGCGGTTGCTTCCCTACTGTATCCCAGCCCTGAGCACAGAGCCCGAGACAGAGGAAACACTCAACAAACATCTGTTAAGTGAATAAACACACAAAAGAACGCATTATAGGCAAGTAAACTCACCGTGCCCCTTCCCCGACACCGCCTGCCTTGCTCTCCCCCACCCTCATCCTGGCGTCTCTTCCCGGCATTCAGCACTCAGCCTGCGCATCCTCTCTGAGAGCTCCTCATCTCTGGGCTCCTGCATCTGCTCGGGGAACGTCCTACGGACTTAAGCTTTGCAAAGGCTCTCTGTGCTCCTCACTGCCGAGCCCTCACCTGAAAGCCTCAGAACTAACTCCTGATCGTGGCAATGACAACTACTAATACGTTTATCGAGCACAGGCAGTACACAGAGTGATTGCATGGATGTCGTTCCATTCGTTTGATAACCACCAGGGATGCGCCGTTATCTCGCGAGTCTTCTAGATTCTGCAACTCATGTGAAGTCACTCAGCCAGTAAAACTGAGTCAAGTCTAACTCATTCCGTGGGTAATTAACCACTTCGCATCCAATGCCCCCAAATCACCCGCACCAGGCAACACAGGCAGGTTACTTTTCTGAAGCATAATGCTTCTCCACGGACACAGGACGCCTGCCGAATTACACACACGCTCTCCAGGCTGGCGATTGCCGTCTTTCACCATTCGCAGCTCCTCTCTCTCCCTTTAAGTGACTTCAGGCCCCTCCACTGGGCAACGGACCTCCCCCAAACACAGCACCTGCTCTCCATCACTGGTGACTTTGCCTAATTTGTTCCTTCCCCTTGGAATTCCTGACTCTTTCCTCCTGTCAGATGTTACCCATCCTCTACGACCCCTCCTCAAAGATGAGCCTCAAACACCTGAGGCCTTCCTGGTTCTTCCCCAAACAGACAAGCTCTCCCTCCACCGCCTGTGTCATTTCTTCCACAAACGTTCCTGGATGCTCGCCTGGATGCTTGCACCAGGCAGTGTTCTCGACATGAAGTGTCAGAGACATCATAATCGTACAAGTTTATGGGAACACGGATCTTCAAAGAGAAAACAGAATTTGCCAAGGTCCTCTCCCAGGATTCAGAGCCAGACCTTCCTAATTCTCACCTCCATTCTGCCCAGCCCATCCCAAAACTCCCCTCGGGCAAATGTCTCAAGTCCCTTTCTGCTCAGCACCCCAGCCTCTCCCCACCCAACGCCTGCCCTGTCGGTGCTCTGCTGCCCCAGAACAAATGCCAGTCGGACCCCAGCTTGGCCCCTGCCTCCCCTCCTTACCCGGATTTCCCTGCTCTCACGGTACGACTCCTTGTCGTCCATCTTCTCGTACAGCAGAACCCTCCCTGGCCCGGCGGAACAGGCAAATCCCTTAGAATAGGCTGCAATGGCAAACACCTGGGGCGGGGACAGCTGGCTGCGGCTGCTGGCCATCGTGACCTGCTCGGAGGAAGGGACTGGGGAAGTGAGCGTTGGAAACTGGATCAGGCTGGAAAAGGAAAACAGCACAGAGCGTTAACAGAGACAATTCCAAGGAGGTGAGTTCTGCTGGGGATGAGGAAGAGGGCCGTCCTTGGGTGTGGGAGAAACCAGCCAGTGCCAGAGGCTTTCCATGACCCACATGCTCCCCTCTGGCTGGGAAGGCTGGCCCCCTCCATGGAAGACGGAGGGTCACACATTTGGGTGGACGTCTTGCGACCCTGGGCAGTCACTGCTATTATCTCACTTCTTGGGTTGGTTGGGGGAAAAGTGGCTCGCAGGGGTTGAGTTCTAAATGAGTAAGCGGAAGAGCTGAATCTGAATCTAGGTTTCCATTCCCGTCCTTCCCACCTTCCTTTCCTACTGTTTTCTTTCCTTCTTTCCTTTCTTCCTCTCTCCCTCCCTTTCCAACCTCCTTCCTCCCTCCCCCTCTTCCTCCTCCATTCATTCGTACATCGTTTACTGGAGTTACGCTGTGTTAACGACGCCATCAAACAGTGGTAGATGAGATCGACTCAGTTCATGCCCTGAGACGCCGAGAGCCTACAGGGCGTGTGATAAGCACTCTTAGGGGCTTCTGAGTAGGACGGAAGCGGCTGGTCAGAGGTACCAGGATGTTCTGAGGGCAGTCAGAGAGGAGGACCACCTACCTGAGATGCGCAGAGGCTGAGGCTCCCAGCTGAGACCCAAGGACAAAGAGGAATAGCGACCAAGCCCAGAGGCAGGAGCGTGCATGTGGCACGTGGGGGAGAGAGGCGGGAGAGGATGCTCCAGATTAAAGGTGGGTCAGGGCAGGGGGACGTGTGGGCCAAGCTCAGGAGTGTGAGTTTATTCTTGGGGCCCTGGACCCTCTGAAAGAGGGTGAGCACAGCAAACTGAATGGCATAGGATCTTACTGAGAATTTCTCAACATCATCACGACCAAAAAGCAGTGTCATCATCACGGGGGTGGGGGAGTGAAAACTGGGCGAAGCCAAAGTCATTGAGGAGGAAGAACCTACAGTGCGCCATGGTGGCCGAGGCGCAGGCTCCGGGGTTAGACGGGTCTCAGTCTGAGTCCTGACCTGTCACTTAACACTGCTGTGATCCGGGGTGAGTCAACCTCTTGGAGCCTCTCTTTCCTTGTCTCTAAAGTGGGCGTGATAATAATATGTACCGTAAAGGACGGGTTAGACTCAAATGGGAATACACACAAAGTGTGTGAGGCAGGGTCTAGAACCACGGTGGTACTTTCCAACACGCATGGGTATGGCTCTTATTGGCTGCAGCAGGGCTAAAAGTGACAGCTCCACCCTGGTCCCACTCTAGCTCCTGTGCTTCTGTCAGGCTGACTGACAACATCTCCTTGCGTCTCCTGAGGCCTCCTACCCAACCCCAAGGTCCTGAGGACCCCGACCCCAAGCACAGTGCCTGCACGCTGCAAGGGCTCGGGGGACGGTACAATAGATTCAGTAAACCAGGCAGGCGCTAGCTGGAAAACACAGTTTTGAAAACCTGTTGTTTTGAAGACGGCTTCTACCAAAATGCACATAGGAAGAGGCCAGGTAGAAAAACAAAAAGAATTGCGTCTAAGCTGTGGTCACGACTGTCCACTTTGCCTCTGAGTAGGGATGACCCCTAGGAAGGGGGCAGGAGTGGTTTTTCCAGAAGGCCGCTGCCCTGTGCTGTGACGAGCACCCTGAGCGTGATCCTGAGCGCCCCCGCCCACGGAGGGGACCATTACCTCTCAGACTCCCGGATCACCCCCAGGTTCTTGGTCTCGCCGGTGGGCTCCTTGACCGCGATACTTGTCTCCCAGCGCTGATCTCCAGACTCGAAGAGGAAGAGCCTGCCGGCGTCAGTGCCAACGACTATCTTGTCCTCAGACACCCAGGTGTGGGCGAGATAGTTTGGGGGTTCTCCCCTCTGAAAATTAGTTTGCTTCAGGGTCCCCTCGGCAAAACGGAGAAGCTTAAACATCCCATTGCCGGTGACACAAACCTGAGTGTTATCCTGGGGATTGAAGCTCACCTGTCAAATGGGAACGATTAAAAGGAAACGGTATATAAGACTAAACTCGTTGGAGTTACTTCCCAGGTTACTAATTACTAGTGATTCCAGGAAGCTCCCAGGAGCCTTTAAACATCACTCGATGGTACTATTTTGGGACCATGTTTGACGAGGGCACCGCTCTACATCCATTATGTTTGTAGGGCCAGGAGTCAAACTAGGAAACCTTCAAGTCATCTGACAAAGGCCCCAGAGCAGGATGAGCAGGTCTTGACAATCACCAAACTCTGTGCCAACAAAAGGGAATGAAGGTTCCACTAAAAACACAGAAAAATGAGAGCCTGGCAGGTATACAAGTCCTGTCTGGGGGGGAAGGAAGCGCATGTCAGAGACCGAGTCTAGGATCCAGCGCTAGTTTTACAAGTTCAAGAACTCAGTTCTGTTCATGTTTCCTTTATTTCTACCCTCACCCCAAAGGGCAGTCCTGGGCGGTGGATGGTCAGCCCCCCCTGGATGGAGAGCACCTGGAGGGGCTGCGGCTTTTTCATCTCTGGATTCCCAGTGCCGAGTTCATTGCAGGTGTCCAGTGAATGTGTCCTGAGTCTATTTGAGAGGAGGTGCTCCCTGCTCTGAGCAAGAAGCCGTATCACACCTCATCATGACCTGGATGAAATAATTTTCAGATTCCACCTGCCTCTGCTCTGATTCTGTGATCACCAGGCAACCTCCTGTTACTAGTTTCACCTCCCAAGGGTTCCGTGACGCTAGAGAAATGATGTGTGTTCAGTTGTGACATGCCGATTCATACGCCAGCTGCTGTGAGAAAAACGGAGTCTGTGGCTGAGACCCTTTCTAGCCAGTATCTCTGAACATGAACAGATCTGAGTTCTTGAACTTGTAAAACTAGCACTAGATCCTAGCCTGGGTTGACTGCTCCAAGATGAAGCCTCCTTGGGACCCAACCAGCTTCCTGACATGTCCTCTTCATTTTGCCCTCAGGCCATGACAGAAGCCTCTGCTCTCCGTGTGAGTGTGATTTCATGTAACTACAACTTCCTATCACCTTCCTGAAGTCTTCACCGCCCAGCGATGCTGCTCAGAAGAGGCCAGGGCTAGGCAGAGAGGGTAAGTTTGGTCCACCACCTCTGGGCCTGACCTGTAACCCGCGAGCGGTTCTGGGCCAGAGTAGGGAACACAGGCCCCAGGGGCAGGAAGCCCTGGCCTTGCTAAAATCTTGGGGCCTTGGTTCCCTCATCTGTAAAATAGGAGCAATAATTTTGAATACCTTATGTGGCACTGTTAGGCTAAACTTAACAATGCATGTTATGAAAATAGCACTCTTCCTGGTACTTAGAAAGCATTCAGTAAGAGACAGCTTGTAGAATTTTCTATAACGGGGGGGGGGGGATATTTGTTATGCTGGAAGGCACCTGGTAGATGGGGTTGCTCTGAGTGTCGATTCTAACGATGGCCATTACTTTCTGTTTTTCCCACAACCAGTAGACAAGGTTTGACTCTGGAGGTGATGTCTGAGTCAAGAGGTATTTGGAGTCTGGAGAAAAAGCCATGGAAATAAACCTCTGAACTGGAAAGTCAAAATTATTAAGTATTTTACGTTTCCGGCAAGGGATGGACGACAGTTCATAAATGGTGATGACGGGCTTTTCCTGCACAGTCTCGGAGACAGCGAGGTATCGCCGATTGGGACTGATGGACAAGGCCAGCATGCCCTGGCTCTTGTCTGAGCCTGCGAACAAAGGAGAGGTGGTGATGAGGGGAGATGACGCTGTCATCACCATTCGGCATGAGCAGGCACAGTGGGAACTGCTCACGCAATCAGAGAAAATGAGAGACAGAGAATTGTCCATTCCTGCGTCCCCTGGTACCGCTGTGTCTGGGCTAGAGTGAAAATAAGTAGGATGGGCCCCTCGCTGAGGCTGTGATGGGAGGAGAAGTTGGGGAAGGATGCCTGCGGAGGACACGGTGGGATGGGGTGAGGGGGCAGGACAGGAAGGGCCGAGGTGGGGATGTGAGAAGGTTACGGACGGCGAGGGAGTCACACACAGCGGGAGATGGACGAGCATCCTCTGCGAGCTGGGCATGACCAAAGGTGGGTCTGGAGGGTGGAGGAGGGTCAATCACAGAGGCCTTTATGCCCTGAGCAGCCAGCACTGAGTACTCTTCCTCCATTTCCCAGTCTGAGATGGTAACTAGTGGATTCCGCAGCCTCCCCTGCAGTTAGGTGACCCATGTGACATTCTGGCTGTCACATGGATGCAGAGGGGTCACCTGGACTGGCTTCACAGTAAAGCTCATACCGTTTTGAAAAACAGGATGGACGCACTGTGACCCCTTTTCTCGGAACATAGGGGTGATCTCTGGCGATCGAGCAGTCTTCTTGTAACCGTGAGGTAACAAGCATGAGAATGAAAGCCAAGGACCTTTAGAAAGCAGAGCCTAACATGAAGATTAAAGTGCAAATACTTTGTTTGGGTAATGTGATCAGGTCTGTGTTATAATTTTCCTGAGCCCTAGGCACTTAGGCACTTTTGCTTTCATGGGCCCCTTCCTCCATTAAAAAGTGGTAAAAATTGTATTTTACGACTTATTTGCTTAAAGAGGAATATAACCCGTGCTGGATTCATTAGTATTCATTTTTTTCTGATTTTAAAATAAATTAAAATTAAAATATTTTCTTGGGTCCCTGAAGTGCCTTGGTGCCCAGGCCGTGTCTCCTGGTAATCTGGCCTGACACAAGCCCATGGCCAGAGAGTGAAGGCAGCAGGGGAAGCTGTGCTAGAAAGTGACAGGATGGGCCCCTGTTGCCGTGCCACACAGGCTGCAGCAATTTGCAGCTGCCTGCGGGGCTTCCCTGGAAGGGCTGCAAGGTGTAACTGTGCCTCTGAGAAGAACCAAGGGCTTGGGTCCCCGAGAGCCTTGCGCAAGAGTTTGGACTTTACCGGGAGGTCAAAGGGAGAGCTCCAGGAGAGTTTAGGAAGGGTCTGATGTGGGCTGGAGAAAGATCCCTCTGACAACTGCGTGGAAGACAGCACAGGAAGGAAGGAAACCTCAGCAGCTTAGTTCAAAAACCAGGAGACACGGTGGCAACATGTAACAGGAAGGCAGCAGGGCGATGGGATGGGGAGGTTGCAGAAATGCTAAGAGGCAAAACCAGGAGGACTCAGTGAGGCCGGGATGAGGGGCTGATGGAGAGAAAAGAGCAATGAAGGACATTCAGGTTTCCGGCTTGGGCGACGGGAGTGGCGTGACACCTGGGACGGAACACAGCCTGGGGGAGTTAGGGCTATGGTGAAGATGGCATCCCGAATTTTCGCTGAAAATAGCCCTTCCAAAGATCTGTGATTTATTCATGCTTATTTGCTTCCAGTGTTTTATGATTTCTATTTTTTTTTTACACTGAAGTCTTTAATCCCTCTCAGCTTCATGACAGTAACAGGTTTGAAGTGAGGATTTAAATGGATTCCTATTTCCCAAATGCCTAACTAGTTGTCCTAGCACTATTACTAATGCCACATTCTGTTGCACTGAATGCATTTATATATTCATTTATACATTGAAATTCATTTACATATGTACTACTGGGTTTCTGGGATATTTGTACTAGGTCTACATTATTTTTGTAATCACACCTTTATCATGTGTTTGGATATCTGGCAAGGTGGGGTCCCAAGGAAAGAGGGCGAAAAAGGAAATGATAAATTCCATTCTGGGTCTATGGCTGGTGAGGTACACACCGTGGAACATTCAAGTGGAGAAGTCCAGCAGGCAGGAGGAGGCGATGAAAGCTGGGGGAGATGCTTGGACTGAAATACAGATTCCAGGAAAAGGTCACAGTGGGGACTGGAACGTGTGCATGTAGATGAGGTCGCTTGGAGGAAGCACAGTTTCCTCCCCGCTCTATGCTTTTGTGCCAGGGCTGTGCCTGGCATAGCACATGACCTGCTCATTTACACAGTCCTGCTCATGTGACTACAGACCTGCCCCCACTACAATACTGAGAGCTCCTGGAGGCCAGGGCCCCTGGCTTTCTTGCTTACTCAGTCTTTCAATCAGCACTGCCTGGCACCCAGTGGGTGCTTCACATAGGCTGACTTCTTGCACGGTTTGTAAATGATTTCCCACACCGTTACGACTGACCCTTCCTTGAAATCTGTTCATCTCTTTTATGGACTTCCTCTGATCTTTCTGGCTGCTCCCTCAAAGACTCTTGCAGGTTCTTCCTCATTTCCCCAGCATGAAATGTAGGAGGTTTAGGCTTCTTCTCTTTCATAAACATATTCCCTCCCTGGGGGGACCAAATCCATTCGAAGAACTTGATATTTTGTCTCTATGCTGCTGGCCCTGAAATGTCTACCCCCAGCCTGGACCTCTCTGCCTTGAATCCAGACCTGACGCCAAAGTGCTCATTTAAGAGCCCATCTGCACATCTATGAGGCACCTCAGTCTTACCAAGTCAAAACTACCCTCTGGATGTGCTCCACAAAACCTGCTCCTTCTCCAGTCTTTTTTGTCTCCGTTTACAGCAACTCCATCCTTCCGGTTGCTCAGGCCAAAACCCTGCTTCTTCCTTTACTCTTCCAGGTGAAACCTGTCACCACCACCTTCAAAATACAGCTTTGATCTCTTCTCACCATCCCTCTTGCCTACCACCTGCTCCAAGCCAGCATGTTCTCTCACCTGGACTAGCCCTAGTCTCTCAGCTGACCTCCTGCTTCCTCCCTTGCCCACTCCTTAAATCTATTCTCTGAACAGTAGCCAGAAGGCACCTGCTGAAACATAAGTCAGATCATGTCGCTTTGCCCAGAATCCCCCATGTCTCCTCATTTCGCATAGAGTAGGAGCTCTGACCTCAAAGTCCATGGGATGCTGCTTCCATTACTTCTCTGCCTCACCTTTTGCTCCTCCATTCACTAACTCCAGCCACACTGACCTCCTTGCTATCCCCCTCATAGACTTACTACCCTCCTAACCCAGAGCCTAGAAGGCAAAAGGCAAAAGTGTAAAGCATCAAAGAGATAATATAGGACATATTTTAATAGTTTGGGGTAAGGGATAATTCCTTAACAAGACACGAAGAGGAAAAGATTGATAAATTTGACTTCATTAAGGAGCTCCCGTCATGGCTCAGTGGTTAACAAATCTGACTAGCATCCATGAGGATGCAGGTTTGATCTCCAGCCTTGCTCAGTGGTTTAAGGATCCAGCATTGCTGTGAGCTGTGGTGTGGGTTGCCGACGAGGCTTGGATCTGGGGCTGCTGTGGCTGTGGTGTAGGCTGGCAGCTACAAGTCCAAATCGACCCCTGGTCTGGGAACCTCCATGTGCCATGTGTGCGGCCTTAAAAAAAGCAAAAAAAAAAAAATTGACTTCATTAAGGCCAACAATTTCTGTCCATCAAGATACCATAAGGAGGAATAAAACATAAGCCCTAAACTGGGAGAAATTATTTGGAATATACATATCTAACAAAGGATTAGTATACAGAATATATAAAGTGTGTCCATAAATCACTAGAAATATTACCACCCCTGAAACGTGGAAAATGATTAAAAACAAAAAGATAAGACATTTCCTAGAAAAGTAAATAGGAGTAGCCCCAAAAGATATTCATCCTCATTAGTATGAGATAAATACACGTTAAAACCACAGTAAGATACCCCTTCTCAAGCACGAGGCAAGCAAAAACTTAGGAAGTAAAATAACAGCAAAGAGTGGTGAGGCCCTGGAGGAGGCATGGCCTCCTCCTGCCATGGCCTTTTGGTGGAGTGTGGATTGGTGCTACCACGTGAGCCAGTAATTTCAGCCCTGGTGCATGTCCTGGAGCATCTTTGCACAAGGAGATGCGTACACATGAAGGCAAGAATGTTTATAGCAGCATGGTTAGTAACAGTGACAAATGTTGGTTCTGACATGTCCATCGACACTAGAATGGATAAATATGTTTGAGATACTAGAGTCATATGATAGAATACTGTACAGTAATAATATAAACGCGGTTAATATGTATCGAGATGCATGAATTTCAAAAGCATACTGTTGAACAAAAGAAGCGAGTCACAGAATACATACACTATGATTACATGTAAATAAAGTTGGCAAACAGCACAGACAAAAAAAAAGTGGCATCTTACCTAAAGCCACACAGATAGGCGTGTAAAACTACACAGAGAAATAAGGGAATAATAGCAAAGTCCAGGGTGGGGTGAGAGTGTGCATGCGCGTGGGAAGAATGCAATCAGGGAGAAACGCTGGAACTGGTAATGTTCTGTTTCCTATCCTACGGGTAGGCTCAAAGATCTTTTGTACGCATTTGTCACAATAAGACCTGCTGCATGCAAAAAAGGAGTCGGAAAAAGAGCAGGTGGTTAAATTGTGGAAACCACAGAAATTAATAGCAGGACCAATGTGAACACAACCAGGGATGGTTATTTGTGATTTGGGATAAAATCTCCAGGGTCGTCATAGACTCAAAAGGTGCTGTAATGAAAGTGGTGTACTCTGGAAAACTGCTGTAAAACTCAAAGACAGCGATATTGAAGATGCATGAAACTCTTCCAAATATTTTTTTCATTAAATCACAGTTTAAAAAGTGCATTAATATTAACATGATTTTACATGTAATCTTAGCTGTGTATGTGCGACTCATTAATCTATACATCAAGTAAGGCACGTAGACCCCTATCTCTTTCACATTTATAAAACCACAGGTATATTCCAAGTTGGTCAAAAAGGTTTCCTTTCAATCGTTGGGTTGGGATTATGGGATTATATTTGGCACACATGGTTATGTATGTCAGACTGGAAAGTGTTTTACCTGGAATGAATTTTTGCCACTTTTGATCCACATTGTATTTCACACAATGATTTCCTGAAGGAAATATAATGATCTGTTCATCGAAGAAGAAGACATTGTTGGCCACGTGGGATCGAAAACCAAAAACATGCAGCGACTGAGCTACCACGGTGGACATTGTCCCGGGTAAAGAGTTCTGCTAAAGATGAAGCGCAGGTGGGGAGCTCAGAGACACGCGTCACCCCCCACCGAGCCCCACCCGCCCCTGCGACGCGCCCCTGACCCCGCCCCTGACCCCGCCCCCTGACCCAGACCCCGCCCCCAGGGTCTTCTCCGCCCACCTCCCTTCAGCAGCCTCCTTCCGCGCCCTCGACCCGGCTCCTGCTTCTCCTCTTTCCTTTGCCTTCGCGGCTTCCTGTTCCGGACGATCCCCAGAGCCCCGTCCCACCTGTCGCTTCTGCTCTGCGGATCACCAGACCACGCGTGGGTGCAGGGTAGTACCCCTAGGGATCCTAAGCAGCCCAGCACTTTCCGACGCCGGAGCGGTTCCTATAGCAACGGCAAACCGGAAGTGTGTCTTCGGCCGGAAGCGGAAGTCCCGCTCGGAGGGTTCAGTAGCGGCGGGGAGTTGAGGGCCCTGGAGGTGTTCGGATACACGTGGAGCTGCGGTGGGCGGGCAGCGGCCAGACAGCCGGAGGCGGCGGCGGCGGCGGCGAGGGGCACCCTTTTGTAGCCGCGGAGACCTAGGGCTCCTCTGCCTCCTCCGGCGGGTGTGAACGTGCGCTTTGCGGGATGGATACTCCCCCGCTCTCAGGTTCAGATTCCGATTCTGATGACTCTGTGGTCACCGACCGAGAGGTAGGTGTCAGCCGAGCTTGCTGGGCTGCGCACGGGAGAGGGGTCCTCGTTCTCCGGTACTGACGGCCGGTCGTGCCTGTAGTTGCAGGACGCGTTTTCCCGAGGGCTCTTGAAGCCAGGCCTCAACGTGGTGTTAGAGGGGCCGAAGAAGGCCGTGAACGACGTGGTGAGCTCGGGCGCCGGGCGGGAGAGGGCTGGACGTGGGGTGCGCACGAGGCACGGTTGTGCCCGGGAGACTGCGTTCTAGTCCCAGAGAAGACGCAACCTGCGCATTGCCAGGAGGGTCCACGACCTGTCGGGGTCTCGAGGGTTAGCGCTTGGTTTGTTGGCCTGTTTCCTCCTTGTGAGCTTCGTGTCTGAATTTCCTAGAATGGCCTGAAGCAGTGTCTGGGCGAATTTAAGCGGGATCTGGAGTGGGTTGAAAGGCTCGACGTGACCCTGGCTCCGGTACCGGAAGTCACTGCCCCTCAGTCAGCCTCCCAGAACAAGGATCCGAAAGCTGTTGATCCAGAAGACGACTTCCAGCGTGAGATGAGCTTGTATGTCTGTTTTCAAGTGGCAGAGGTTGTGGGTCCCCGAGAACGTGCTGGAGAGTGAGGAGAGGGGGAGGCAGTGAGCCAGTAGGGATTTCCTAACCCTGGGAGCAGGGAGGAGGGCTTCTTTGGACCAAAGAGCTAGGAGAGTCTCCCTGGTTGAGAGAAGAGCCCCTTGGTCCAGCAGTCACAGCTTAAAGTCCAGTGTGTTCAGATATTCAGTTTTAAAGTTTCTTGTGTGTGTGCAATTGATTTCGGAATAAGAATTTCCTTATGGGAGGTCCCTGTGGGCTTTTTTTAGTGACTTAATAAGAATATGTAATTGGAATTCGTAAATTGATGGGTTCTTCTAAAGTGGTTGTTCTCAAACGGCTAATTTTTTTTAGCCGTCCTCCCCACCCCCTTTATTTATTTATTCATTTGTTTATAATATAGTTGATTTACAATGTTCTGCCAATTTCTTCTGTACAGCAAGGTGACCCTGTTAGACACACATAGAAATTCCGTTTCTCCCATTATCCTCCATCCTGATCCATCACAAGGGATTGGATGTAGTTCCCTGTGCTGCACGGCGGGATCCCATTGCCCATCCACTCCAGATGTAACAGTCTTCATCCCCACCCCTTTAAAAAGAGTGTACATCTAAACTTCTCCTAAAAAGTTAGTGAGGTTTTATTACTGTTTCTGTTTGCATGTGTGTTCTCGCTGGTGCAGCTCAGGTGTTGAGAGGCTCTCTGACCTTAGGTGACTCATGAGAGACAGTGGGGAGGATTTCGGGTCTCTCTCCCTTAGCACATTTCACACTTGGTCCTGTATCTTCAGCTACCGTCAGGCTCAGGCAGCAGTGCTTGCGGTACTGCCCCGCCTCCATCAGCTCAAAGTCCCTACCAAGCGGCCCACCGACTATTTTGCAGAGATGGCCAAGACCGATCAGCAGATGCAGAAGGTGAGAAACAGGGAAGGTTTTCTCTGGGAAACTGAGGCTTTGTGCTTAAGTGCCCTCAGCTGGCTTGTTTCATTTAGTATTGAAATAAACACAGGCCTGAGTCCATTAATAGGGAGCCACTTGTCAGAGGAAAATGCTCTCAGCTGTCTACTTCAGATTCATGCCGTTGACCACCAACTGGATGAATACAAGGATGACTTTTTGTCTAGGTCAAACAGTTAGGAAAGGGGAGGAAGGTACTTGAAGAAGTGCGGTCCCTGAGGTAAAGATGACCTTTTGCGTTTCCTGGCTGGCATGGTCGTGGCACGGTGTGTGGGAAAGACAGCAGTTCTTTTTTTTCTTGGTTTGTTTTGTTTAAGTACAGTCGATGTACAGTGTTGTGTACAGCGAAGTGACTTAGTTGCACATTTTTATATTCTTTTCCATTGTGCTTTATTACTGGATGCTGCGTATAGTTCCCTGTGCTGTACAATAGGACCCTGTGGTGTGTCCACTTTGTATAACAGTTTGCAACTGCTGATCCCACAACCACAGGCCTGTTCTCTGTGAACGACAGTAGTTCTTGTCTGCCCTTTCCTTGGGGAGCCGGGCTGTGACTTGTCGACAGTTAACTTTTTTCTGGGCCTCAGTTTTGTCTTTGATAAAATGAGGGATTAATATACGGCTCAGATTTGGTGTAATTTGGAGTTAGGTAGATCTCGGTTCCCCATTTAACTTTGGCAGGAAGAAAATTCCCAACCCCTGATCCAAGATATACTTAAATAGTTCCCTCGGGTCTCAAGCTGGATTTGGGGGAGCTCCTGTCTCTGTGGTACTCGGGGGAGCTAATCTGGAGGGGAGCCCAGACCGATCTCATTCAAACTGGCAGCTGCTCATCCTTTAACTCAAATGTGTATGTTTAATGCAGACCGCCAGGTACCTGATATCTGTCTGAGGTTTTATTGTGTATGTGGTGTATTGAGCACGGGGGCCGAGGCCGCACACCAGTTTAACCACAGTCTGTAGACGTGTGAGTGGAGAGAAGTTAGTCTTCTCTCCTGGCGCAGTAGCAGGCGGGCTGCTTTGTTTAATGGATCAGACAGCACGCCGGGGGTAGGACCGTTGCTTTGAAGTTCTGGCTCCAAGGCTGAGACTTTCGGTGTCTGGGAAAAGTAGTCTCCCCTCGGACCTTCTTGTCCTCGGGAGTGAAGCACAGGGCTGGAAATAGATGACTTACAAGGTTCTTTGGAGCCTTACAGCTTTTGCAGAACTGGCACTGCCCGGCCTCTGCCGCGGCGCACTCTAAGCAGCCGTCATCGCGTTTCCAAATGACGTGAGTGGACAACATTTTCTGTTTTAGATTCGACAGAAGCTGCAGGCTAAACAGGCCGCCATGGAGAAGTCAGAAAAGGCTAAGCAACTGCGAGCACTCAGGAAATACGGAAAGAAGGTGGGAAGGAAAACGGGCACGGATGGGGTGGGGCCAAGGGTGTTTGTCAGCCGGATTGCCGAGCGTGTTTCTGTCGCGTGTTTACTACCTCACAGTGGCGTGTGTGCCGGTGTCCATGAGCCTGGCCCCTCCTGGACACCTGCGTGTCCCCAGAGGTAGGGTGGTCACTCCGGGTGAGTCGTGCACCTCTCTGGGCTGCAGTTTGCATAGCTGTGCAGTGAAGGGTTGCATCCAGATCAGTGGTTTTGAAACCTGATGACCTCACAGCACAGTCACCTGGGGAAACTTTTCTTTCTTTCTTTTGGTTTTTTTAAATTCTTTTTTATGCTGTTTCTTTTTTATGCGGCATATGGAGGTTCCCAGGCTGAGGGTCAAATGGGAGCTGTAGCTGCCAGCCTACACCACAGCCACAGCAACGCGGGATCCAAGCTGCATCTGCGACCTACACCACAGCTCATGGCCATGCCAGATCCTTAACCCACTGAGTGAGGTCGGGGATCAAACCCGCGTCCTCCTGGATGCTAGTCAGATTCTTTAACTGCTGAGCCATGACAGGAACTCCTGGGGAAACTTTTCAAAATGGATTTCTAGGCTTCAGAATCTCTGGGAATTTGCGTATTTTCCTTCCTTTCCCGTGAAGCTTCTCAGATGTTTCCAGTACACATCCTGGTTTGGTAATCACTGGCCTAGGTGATGGTAAAGTCCTTGGAGGAATCCATCACGTTATTGATTGTTATCCGGTCAGAGAAAAAGATGACACCAGTATGTTTGAACTGTGGCTGAATTTCAGTGTAAAACCAGAAGGCATACCATGAAACTCTTTTTTTCCCTCTTTTCTTTTTATGGCTGCACCTGCAGCATGTGGAAGTTCCCCAGCTAGGGGTGAATTGGAGCTGCAGCTGCCGGCCTCCGCCACAGCCACAGCCTTGCTGGATCCGAGCCACATCTGCAACCTACGCCACAGCTCACGGCCATGCTGGGTCCTTAACCCGTTGAGTGAGGCCAGGGATCAAACCCACATCCTCACAGACACTGTGTCGGGTTCTGACCCTGCTGAGCCACAGTGGCAACTCCTCCTTGAAACTTCTCTTGATTTTCTTATTTATTTCATGGTCACCTAAGAAGGACGATGCCCGGAATTAAATAGGGGGCTGTGGGAAGAAAAGTGTGTTTGGAGGATGAACCTGGGTGCTAAGACTTTGCCAGCATTTTGGACATAAACACTTGTGGTCCGGACGCTGGGCTGACGTCCACTCGTTGAGTCATGGCACGGATGGCCCCTCAGCACGGAGTGAGCCGAAGAGCATGCTGGGCTCTGCACGAGGGCATCTGCGGATCTAGTGGATGGACGTGGTTGTGGATGGTTGAGATCAGCTCGGAGACCTGGGCCATGGGTTTAACGTAAAATAATTGCCAAAAGCAAAGAAGAACTTAACCGGGCCTGCCAGCCCCATGGTTCTAATTTGAGGAAACCTCCGGGCTCTGTTTCTCACTGGGGGAGAATTTTGCTCACCAGGGACCACGTGGTGATGTCTGGAGACATTTTGTTGTGGTCGCATCTTGGCGGGGAGGGGGCTGGTGGCGGTAGCGGGCGGGAGGATGTCAGGCCCCCGACAGTGCTCAGGACAGGCTTTACCCCCGACGGAGAGTGAGCCTGTCCACACCGAGCTGGGAAACCCTACCTTGGAGTTGAAGCCTCTCCTTTTGTCCTTAAGAACTTTTTTTTTTTCTGGTTTGAGGGGAGATTGTTTTCTCTGTTCGCACTTTCAGGCCTACCCGCAGTAAGTTAGATATTTCATCTGGCCCAGTATAATTCGTGGGAGAATTGGATGTTGGCATAAACATGATTTGTGTGGTTTCGTAGGCAGGTTGTGGCAGGGGATAAGAGTGCAGATTGCCCCCTGGGTGTGAATTTTATTTAGCTCCGCACTTTTCTCGCCGAGTGACTCGGCCAAGTTATGTAACCTCTCTGTGCCTCTACTTCACCGGATTGTTGAAGCGACATATAGAGAAGACACCCAGAGCCTTCGCGTGGTTGTGGCGCGGAGTCGATGTTCAGGAGTGGTGCCGTTGCCCCAGTCCAGTCGCTGGGAGAACGGAGGCACCTGCCGTGCTGCCCAGGAATGGGTCTAACACCCCGTGTCCACGTCCAGGTGCAAACAGAGGTCCTTCAGAAGCGGCAGCGGGAGAAAGCCCACATGATGAGCGCCATCAAGAAGTACCAGAAAGGTGAGCACATGCTCTCCTAGGGATGCAGGGGAGCGGGGGTACCTGCAAGGCCTCACGAACAGGTGGGGCTCTGGAGCCTGGACGGAAGGTGTGGGAAGAGTGTGGGAGACAGGGTGTGCCTCCTAACACGGATTCCATTACATCCCTCTTCGGAAATTTAATCTTTTCTTAAAATGTGACGGTGCTGATCGGAGGTCTCCTTCACTCCCAGGCTTCTCTGACAAGCTGGACTTCCTCGAGGGAGATCAGAAGCCTGTTGCACGGAGCACGAAGGACGGAGCCAAGGGCCAGCAGATGAAGAGGGGGTACGTGTGTCCGGTTCTGTCTTGGCGGTGGTGTGTGCGGGGCCCTGCCCAGGAGCGGCCTCGGGGTAGAGAGAGAGTGCGGCTTTGCCTGTGGACAGACTTACAGGCCTGTGATGGGCCCGTTCAGCCACATCCGTCTTTGAAGGTTAAAGTGAGGTGCTTTCAGGATCTGGTGCATTTTAAGTGGGTGCTTGGTAGACGTTGACTCCTTGTGCCGCCATGTGATGTCTGGCAGTGCAGACCTGGGTTCCGGTCTGGACTCTGCTGCTCATTAGGAGGGTCGCTTGGAGCAAGTTCCTTCATCTTTCTAAACGTTAAGTACCTCGTCCACGAAAGGGAGCAAACTGTCAGTGCCGTGCAGTGTCAGGGGGATTAAAAGAGATAGCGTTGGCTGTTATTAGCGGTCTCGTTAGTTTATCTCTGTGTTTCTGGACACTCGTCCTGGGGAAGCGGTCATTTCAGTACAACCCAGTACACACGGTGATCAAGGCGCTGAGGGAGTAAAATGGAAGCGCATTTTAGAAATTCGGGCTGGGGTCAGGGTCAGGGGATGGCTCTCTTGGAGGAGGGTCCACCTGGGCTCAGCCTAAAGGATGAGTAGGAACTAACGAGGCAAACAAGAGAGATGTGTGGGTTTTAGGAAGAATGAAGACCCTGATGAGCAAAAGCACGGAGATGAGAACAGCAGGTTTGCGTGTGAGGCACGGCCAGCGTTGACTGTCACGGGGGTGGGGGGTACAGGGTGAGGCTAGGAGTGCTGGGTTGTAGCCGGGGGTCTGGGCTGAGTACAGGGTAGTGTTTGTTGGCCCTGTGAGGAGCTTGGGCTGTATCCAGCAGTCAGTGGGGAGATGCTGGGCTTTCTCAAAACAGTGAGCGGGTCATATTCATGCTTTAAATGTTACAGTGGTACTTGTATAAACACTGGAGGCATTTGTGTAAGTGAGGCAGGCAGGGAAATTGACCAGGCGCTGTCAGAAAAGTCCAGAGAACAAGGCTAATGATCTGAAAGTGGTCGTGGAGGCAGAGAAGAGAAGATGGATTGAAAGAAACAGCCAAGAGGTTAGATTAGCAGGACTCGGTTACTGCGTTGAGTGTGGACAGTGAAAGAAGGAAGAATCAAGGCCAACCCCAGGTTCCTGACCTGGGTGGCCGAGTGGCTGGCAGGACCACCGACCTCAAGTTAGCGCATAGATCCGGGAGGTGAAGCCCGTCTGGGAAGGGAGATGACGTGCGGCTTTGCGTATGCCGGATGGTGACGCCTTGGGGTGACCAGTTTTCAAGTGTATGACAGTTAAACGTTAGCCATGTTTAAGGTCCCGGAGAGGGATGGACACAGCAGGGTGATTCCGTGAGATTTAAATTTAAAACCTTTAAATTGAAAGGTTTCTAAAGATAAGTGGGGAGCCACGTGGTGTATCTGGGTTTTTTCCTGCTTGTTGCTTTGTTTGCCTGCTCTGGTGGCTGAAACAGTACATAGGCCAGCTGGCCGGGGAATGGGAGGAGCTGACAGAGGGCCGAGAGTGGGATTCGGGCAACACGCGTGCTGAGGGGCCTTGATTGCAGACCGGGAGCGGAGGGTATTGCAGGTGAGTCCATCAGGATTCGCAGAGCTGAGGGTAACCTGTAAGACCCCTTTTTTGCAGGCCCAATGCCAAACGACGCTATAAAAACCAGAAGTTTGGTTACGGTGGGAAGAAGAAAGGCTCCAAGTGGAATACTCGAGAGAGCTATGACGATGTGTCCAGCTTCCGGGCCAGGACCGCTCACGGCAAGGGCCTCAAGAGACCTGGAAAGAAAGCGTCAAATGTAAGTGGGCCGGGGGATCGGCCAGGGGCCGGGGCGATCGCCGAGGGGCTGGAGCTGCCTCCTCCCCACCCGCTCCCCAGGCGCTCCCCTTCTTCCCTCTGTCCTGGCCCCCGGGGCGGAAGGCCAGCTGCCCTCACCCCTCACCGTGCTATTTCTTTTTCTGCAGAAGAGACCTGGAAAGCGGACACGGGAGAAAATGAAGAGCAAGAACAGAAGCCGCTGAGTAAACAGCGCGTTTATATGGAAAGACCAGGAGAAAGGGGTGGAGACGTGGGGTTTCACTGTACAGTTGGACTCCTTCTGTTGGTTTCTTGTTGTAAAAATTCCTTCGATAAACGAAAGAAAAATTTTTAGAAGAAATATGTATTCTCGGTTAAAAACTCAGGACTAAAGATTTAGACGTGACCTTTACACATTAAATAATACTGCTGGTGATCCATCGTCAACACGTGAGTCGTGTGAACGTCGAGAAGGTGGACCCGGGCCAGACCGCTGGGCCTGACCCCTCGCTCTGCGGCTTCCTTGCAGTGTGACGTGGGGCAAGCTGATTTTTCCGTGCTTTGTTGCCTTTCTGTAGACATGATAAACAAACCAAGGAGGGGTCCCGTCAGCCTTGAGTTAATGTCTGTAAAGTGCTAGAGCGCCGCCTGCTGTGGAATGAGAGTATACACCTGCGTGGGATTTCTTTGCTGGGTGGGGAGGCTTTCCTTCGTGTCTTCGGAACTGTGGTGGTGGTCCCTAAGCAGAGGTTCTTGTCTCAGAGCAGAAGGAATTCACCAACGATGGAGTTCCAGGATGAGGGGTCGATCCCTGGCCTCGCTCAGTGGGCTGAGGATCCGGCGTGGCCGTGAGCTGTGGTGTGGGTCGCAGAGGAGGCTCGGATCCCGCGTGGCTGTGGCTCTGGCGGAGGCCGGTGGCTACAGCTCCGATTGGACCCCTAGCCTGGGAACCAAACGAGACGGACATTGAGAAAGAAAATTGAGGATTTATTTAGGGGATAAATAGACCTCTTAAGGAGAGGCGGGCAGCTGCCCTGCGTTTTTTGGCACACTGGTTATACGGGGCATCTAATTGTATGGGCGGGATGTTCGATGGGAAGGTGGGGTTGGGGGTCACATTCCTTAATTTTCATCCCAGCTTCACCTTCCCGAAAGGAGGAGGGATTTTGTCCTTTTATCGGAAGGGTCGCGGTGTCGGTGTATGGTGGCTATTCTTACCTGCACAGCTGATTTTACTGTAACGAAGACATAGTGAGCAACAGGGTACATCTGAACACCGGAGATTCGCACCCTTTTCCACCTTCTTTGTCTGTCCTCAGGGCCCTTATCACCCCAAAATGTACGGTTTCCTGTCAGTGTGGAGGTTCTGGCTTTTCTCTGTCCACCCATGGACCCTGCTGTATGCATGACATGTGGTTTTCTGCCAGCTGGGCCCGTGCCCCCCTTTTCTGCTCATGCCTAACTGTCTGCCTGCTGGAGCAGTGGGACATAGTCGAGAGTTCCCCAGTGCTGGCTGGGAGCTGAGCACAGGTTAGATGTGGTGGGCAGGCCATGTGAAGTGAGTCATGTGAAAGTCGAGGGGTTCCTGTCAGCCTTGAGTTACATGTTGGGCTCCCCCCGTCTTGAAAAGTGGAAAGGGACGGCAACGTACCAGCCTTCCCTCTAGTCCAGTTTCGAAACCATCTGTCAAGGAGGCCACAGATACCTGAACACTGTTTATTGGCAGAAAAACTCATTTTCGCTTTGTTTCCTTGTAGCATCGTACATTAAAAAAGGTTCTCTCTGGTTTCATAATGAATGATACTGAAATTGTAGACCGAAAAGAATGAATTTAGTTTTGTTTTTTTTTTTTTTTTGCTTTTTAGGGCCACATCTGTGACATATAGAAGTTTCCAGGCCAGGGGTTGAATTGGAGCTATAGCTGCTGGCCTACGCCACAGCCACAGCTTCAGGATCCAAGACACAGGTCATGGCAACACCCGATCCTTAACCCACTGAGTGAGGCCAGGGATGGAACTTGCATCCTCATGGATCCTAGTTGTTAACTGCTGAGCCGTGAAGGGAACTCCCTGAATTTAGTTTTTGTGTACTAGTTCTTTTTTTTTTTTTTTTGCTATTTCTTTGGGCCGCTTCTGCGACATATGGAGGTTCCCAGGCTAGGGGTCAAATTGGAGCTGTAGCCGCCGGCCTACGCCAGAGCCACAGCAACGCAGGATCCGAGCCGCGTCTGCAACCTACACCACAGCTCACGGCAATGCCGGATCGTCAACCCACTGAGCAATGGCAGGGACCGAGCCCGCAACCTCATGGTTCCTAGTCGGATTCGTTAACCACTGCGCCACAACGGGAACTCCGTGTATACTAGTTCTAATGAACAAAATTCAGAGCAAACAGATGATATTTTCAGAAGACCCCAGTGTTTTACTCTGACCTATTTTGGCAACTGTACAACAGTAGTGAAGGGGTAACGTAATTCCAGTAAGGACCCTCAGCTCAGAGACTTTGAATTATGTTTGGGACATAACTGAATTTTAAGCAAGGAAAACAAGTTGAGAGCAATTCACACTGGTGGGCAAAGGTACGTTACTGACTGGAGTACTTTTAAAGGTTTTGAAAGCTTTCTCCCTCCTTCCTTCCTTCCCTTTGTCTTTCCCTCCCTCCATCCCTCCATCCCTCCCTCCCTTTTTATAGTAAATGGACTAATTTCCCTTAATTCCAGAGGTGCACATTATAGAACTCCTCACTTCCTCTTACCATGCCATCCCTTAAAGTAATAATCAGGCTGCAAGCGGTATTAGCCCTCGTATTGATTTCAAATGCAGTTGCATGCACTGAAAGATAGGCAGGAGCTAGCAGTTCTCGTTACCAAGTCCAGGGGGTTCTTGCTTTGCTCAGTGCCCGTGTGCACGGACTTGAGTTGTGCAAGTGCAGTTGGAACAGCAGTTTCTCAACAACACTCTTTCACATTTCAGTTACAAAATGCCATTAACCCAGTAATTGCACAGAGTAGAAACTTAACTGCAGCTCCATAAACCATTGCATAAAAGATACATCATGATTGGTGACCAAAAAATCACTTTTGATGTATGTGGGTGATTGGCCTCTACTCATCTGTTACTCATGCACAGGTGACAAAGGGTACAGCTGTGTGGCCGCCTCATCTCCGGTGATAAACCCACATGGCATTTTACAAAAATGTAGATAATGAAAAGAGAGAATTGACCAACAGAGGCAAAAGTACCACAGAGAAAAGGAAACGTGAAGAGGTTGGAAGGAACAGACATGGAGTTCTGGAAGAAACAGGTGGCGGGGGAACCGGTGACGCGGCTGCTGTTCTAGAGACTAGACAGATATGCAGCCAGAGCAACAGTGGACGTGCACTTAGCAGCATAGAAGGGAAATGATGGAAAGGCTGGTGGTGTCAGGGTAGTGACACTGGCAGCAAACTTCACATTAAAGGGACTCTTGGAGATGTTTCGTGGCATTCAAAGTACAAGTGATGAAGTGTCGGGAGTGAATTCCGACTTTTTAGAAAAGTAAAGCAGTTTGCCAAGACATAGGAAAGATGTTTGCTCCTTATCAGGTTGTACAAGAAGAAGGAGGCATGTGCTGATTTTTATAAAGAAACCAAAGATGGGTTTCTTACTATTTTAAATTTTGGTCTACTAAGTAAAAATTTTTACTTTTTTTTTTTCTTCCCATTTTCTTCTACTCTGACAAAATGTTAAAAATTCATTCATCATCACAAGTCTGGTATTTTTTTTTTGTCTTTTTGTCTTTGTTGTTGTTGTTGTTGTTGCTATTTCTTGGGCTGCTCCCGCGGCATATGGAGGTTCCCAGGCTAGGGGTTGAATCGGAGCTGTAGCCACCGGCCTACGCCAGAGCCACAGCAACGCGGGATCCGAGCCGCGTCTGCAACCTCCACCACAGCTCACGGCAATGCCGGATCGTTAACCCACTGAGCAAGGGCAGGGACCGAGCCCGCAACCTCATGGTTCCTAGTCGGACTCGTTAACCACTGCGCCACGACGGGAACTCCAAGTCTGGTATTTTTGAGGAGGGCATCAGAAGTAGATGAGTTGATGTGCAGAGATGTGAGCCTAATTTTATGATCTGGTATAATTTTTCAAATAGATTAAGTCCCGGATTCTTTTTCATCACAAAAGTATTTGCTCGGAAAGTGGTCCTGTGCGCTTGCAGGTCTGTACCTTGAAACAGCAACCGTCTTTCTTCTGCTTTCACCTCCTTCCCAACATTGTACCACCCCCCCACCCCCCAAAAAAGAGAAAGCTATTACTTTGCCACTTTGCACTTTGCTTAGGAGCGCAGGACCATAAAAACGACCTGCTTGCTGAGATCATGCCAAGCCATCTCAATAAATTTTGACAAAATTTGCTACAGGTGTGTGTGTAGGGTGCACAGAGCCTCTGTCCCTCTGCAGGCCTGCCACCCTCCCAGCACCCCGCTGGGTTCACTTACCTGGAAGCTCTCCAAACCCTGCACTCTAGGAATTGTATGGAGATTTCACTCTGTAGCATGAAGGGCCAGATTGTTGGCCGTTGGTGGTTGACTCGATCTCGAGCACCTCTTCTCTCCCCAGAAATTGGGTGGTGGGGCTGAAAGTTGCAAGTTTCAAAGCAAGGCTTGGTCTTCTGAGGAGCAGCCCCCATCCTGAAACTGTCTAGAAGCTGCTAAGGGTCACCTCATTAGAACAAAAGATGTCCTACCATCCTGTCACTTAGGACATTACTGGGCATTTAGGAGCTCTGTCAGGAACCAGGACAGAGACCAGATCTTTCAGTGATATCACAGGTCACCCCCTGGTCATTGACCGTGGATCCTTTGTAGCAAAATGATTGAAATAGTATGAGATACTGGTACACTTCTAGATTCGATGTGGCCATTCATAATTCAGCTAGTTCATCATTGTATAAAGATGTTTGCCAGCGTGAGGCCACTCAGGTTTGCAGGCTTCCACTTAATCCTGTCTGGTGCCCAAAGCAGGAGTGGCCTCACTTTTCAGAGCATAACTCAGGAACAGCCAAATGGGAGAGACACAGAGCACAGGGGTATCGGGGTGGGTGCACAGAGCATCCTTGCTCGTCCCTGTGTGAGCAGCTCTCCCAGCGGCCTGCAGGTTCCCTGGCTGTTTCTTTCCCGGACCTTCAGATAGTACCATCTGGGGGTCTTTTTTCCCTCTTTGGCTGAGCCCACAGTATGCAGAAGTTCCAGGGCCAGGGATCGAACCCTTGCCACAGCAGCGACCCAAGGCACAGCAGAAGCAACCCTGGATCCTTAACCACTGAGCCACCAGAAAAGGCCATGGGGGTCTTGTCTTTACAGCTGTTTTCGTTTTCCTAGAAAGGAGCCCTCCAGCGCCAAACCCAGGGTGCAAATTCGGCATATATGGGCGAGGCGTTCTCTCTTCCTTTCCCAGATGCTCCCGGACTGTCTTCAGTCTCCCATCTCTCTCCCATCCCATGTCTGCTTAGTGTCCCTGAGCCCTGGGCTTTTCCCACTTCTCCAAGAGTAAGCCCCCAGCTTGGGAGATGTTACGTGCCTGGTGCTGGGGTGTGTGGGTGACTCTTCCTGCAGCTCACTTCCCAGCGCCCATGTCCGGTGTCCTCCCCACTCTCCAGAGTCCTGACCTCTCTCCAGAGCTCCGGGAGGGGGGGGCTCTATGCCCAGAGGTGCCCCACTGGGCTCGTGTTTCGCATTTTCCTCCACCCCTTCCGTCATCTCTCCACCTTCTAAACATGTCTTGGTTGCTCATGTTTCTCTCTGTTTTCTCTGTTGTGGGTTCATACCTTTAAAAAATTCATTTATTTTCCTTTACTGGGGTCTGGAAGCACATAGTCGGCCGTCTTTAACTGGAATTCTCCCACTCCTTTATAGGATTAAGAATTGGAACCAGCGGACTAGGGCGGAAGGGAGACATGTGAGACCCAGGATAGGATGTGTCAGAGCCAGGCTTTGGCAATCTGGGTTTATCTGGGGAGCACAGACTTCGGGCGTTCCGGACGAGGACTGCCAGCACTGCCGACCTCCTATTTGTGGCGATCTTTTTCTCCCAAGCTCCACATTTTGGCCTTGTACAGGGTGATGTCCTTGTAGGCCCGGAAGTGGTTCAGCCTGCGGTCATCACGTTCCGGGTTGACCTGGAGAGGGGGAGGCAGGTGTCAGAAAGAAGCCTGTGGGAAAGGGGGAAGACCTGGGTTTGCAGGGCCCCGGACTTGAATCAGGCCCCAGTTTCCCGAAATGACCAGGACATTTACATCAAAAGGCCTGCAGATGGCATGGGAATCGGCTCGCAGACTGGCGGCGCTGCCCTTCCCTGGGCCCCTGGTGGAGGCCTGCGGACCCTTCCCCACACCAGCATGGAAGCTCCATGAGGGTACCGCGCTACTGTGTCTGTATCCCCAGCACCTGGAACAGCATTCAGGACATACCCGGCTCCATGCATATTTGCTGTGTGAAAGAATGGCTCTTGTTGAAGAAGCTACACAGAGAACTGAGGACGAGTGAGCCCTGGAGCACACACATCTCACAGAAGCTACACGGTGCAATTAACTTAAAGGATAATCTTTCAGTAAATGTTGCCAGGAGACCACAGGCGGAGTGGTATCCATGGAGTGTGGTTTCCACAGTGTCCCAGTTTAGGGGTTTTCCCTGTGCAAGGGAAGGTCCTGCGAGGGGGATCACGGAGCCCTAAGTTAAGTTGGGGCTGATCAAGCCTCTTCCACCTCCAACCACGTCACTCTGAAACTCCAGCTTAATTCCCTCTTATGGTCGCATAACACCTGCATCTAATGTCATCTGGGTGCGCTTTCTTATTGTGCCACCTGCGCCATGGATGGCCCTGCCCCCAGGTTTATAATGATGAGGAGGCTCGGCACATTTCCAGACCCTCTGCAACTCTATAGTGACGAGGGATCTGGGGACCACGCAGTCGGTTATCTGCAAGGACGAGGGGAGTCCCAGCAGGGCGGGGCTGCAAGCTTGGTCTCGCTTCTCACTCCTATGAGATGTGCTGGTCAAAGATGTAACATTTCCACCCGTACACTTTGTACTTTGTACCCAAGGGAGGCAGGCCTTTCCTTTTTTTTTTTTTTTTTTTGGTTGTTTTAGGGCTGCACTTGCAGCATATGGAAGTTCCCAGGCTAGGGGTCAGAATTGGAGCTGTAGCCACCAGCCTAGACCACAGCCACAGCAACTCCAGATCCGAGCTGAGTCTGCAGCCTACACCAGAACTCATGGCAATGCTGGATCCCTAACTTGCTGAGCGAGGCCAGGGATGGAACCTGCATCCTCATGGATGCTAGTCAGATTTGTTTCCGCTGAGCCATGACAGGAACTCCCAGGCTTTTACTCTTCAAGAAAATGAAGAAGAGTGAGTCAAATTACTTGTGCTTTGCAGGAGTTCCCTTTGTGGCTCAGCAGCTTAAGAACCTGACATAGTGTCTGTGAGGATGTGGATTCAGTCCCTGACCTTGCTCAGTGGATTAAGCATTGCCATACGCTGCAGAGTAGGTCCATTTGGCCCCTAGCCTGGAAACTGCCTCATGCCACAGGTACAGCCATGACAAGAAAAATATTAAAAAAATTACTCGTACTTTGCAATATTTTTCTAAGTGGCTTGGTTATCTAACTTGGAGTGTGTTTTTTTGCTCGGCCCTTCTTTGTCCACAAGCCCCTTCTCCATTCCCTTATTCACATATATTAGATGCCCCACCCCCATCCATCCTCTTCCTTTTGCCATTGAGCATTTAGCTCTTCCCCTGCTGTCCAGCCGTGCCTCTCCCTCTGACTCAGTCCTCCTTTGGGTAAGGGGTGGGGGTTTCCACTGGAAGCCTCTCCATCTCCCCAAGTCTCCTCCTCCAAGGTGATACCCGTATCCGATGAGGAGCTGTTGCAAAAGAGCAGCAATTTGCACTCTTCACTGGTAAAACCAACTCACTGAGCCAGATTCCAATCTCTATGCTGTAGTCCTGCACAGAGCCACACACCCAGCTGGAGTTGTGTAAAACGGTGAGAGAGTCAGGACCCTGTAGTAGAAACATAAGGACCACAGGGTATGGGGAGTTCTTGGGAGGAGAGCAGAGTAGAGAATGACTCCGCATATTAAGACAACAAGGATTAAGCCAAAGCGCCGGGAGAAGCACCTGCTTGGTCCTCAGTTGGGCCATGTGCCCTCATGTCTGTTCTTCCTCTTCAGCATCAGAGTAGCCTGAATTTACTGAGCACTTATGATGTGCTGGGTATCGTCCTAAGCGGTTTATATATGTCTCAGTTACTCACGATAAACCTTCAAGTATGGATATTGTTATCCTGATTTTGAGACAGATAAATGGAAATTAAAAGAGGTTAAGTTCAGGAGTTCCCATTGTGGCTCAGTGGTGACGAACCCAATTAGTATCTACGAGGATGCAGGTTCGATCCCTGGCCTTGCTCAGTGGGTTAAGGATCTGGCATTGCTGTGAGCTGTGGTGTAGGTCACAGACATGGCTCAGATCCCTTGTTGCTGTGGCTGTAGGGTAGGCTGGCAGCTGTAGCTCTGATTCAACCCCTAACCCCCTAACCTGGGAACCTCCATATGCCTCATGGGCTGCCATAAAAAAGCAAAAAAAAAGGGGTTATGTTCACAAAGCTAGAAAGTGGTGGAGTTGGAGCTGGGGATTTGAACTCAGGTCTACCTCCAGGGCCGCCGTGTTACATCGCTGTGTTGATGAGTTGCCTGCGGCAGTAGCAGGGACTCATGGTGCTAAAGAAGCACAGAGGGATGTGGGGGCAGAAGTGTCTTAACGGGTGTCATGGAAGAGGTGACTCCTGGGCTGTCATGAAGGGGGAGTGGGACTTCCCCAAGGAGTGAAGCCTGGGGGCCAGGAGGCTGCTTCAGGGCCGCAGATGTAAAGACAGAGGGTATGCAAGGTCCGTACCTTCACACATTTTATTTTTAATCAATTGGTTATTATTATTACTGGCGGCACCTGTGGCATGTGGAAGTTCCTGGACCAGGGACGGAACCTGTGCCGGGGCAGTGACCTGAGCCGCTGCTTTGACAGTTCTGGATCCTTAACCAGCGAAACCACACGGGAGCTCCTATTACTACTTTTTTTAAGATCTTGGTGACTTCGGGGTAAGGAAGGACGTTCTGACACAGCCGAGGAGCAGCGTCCCCAACCTCACATCTTCCACGAAATAGACAGACCGACCCGAAGCCAAATGTTGACGACGGCAACGTAGGAGGATACATAGAAGCGAAGTTGGTTGTTCCGTAACTCTGGATGTTGAAGCTTTTCTGAAGCAAGGTACGAAGTCATAATGGAAAAGACTGGTGCTTTCGACTACTTCAAAATTAAAATCTGGACGTTCCCGGTGGCACAGCGGGTTCATGCGGCGTTGCCACAGCGGTGGTGCAGGTCCTGGCTGTGGTGTGGGTTTGATCCCTGGCCCTGGAACTTCCAAAGGCCATGGGTATGCCCGCCCCCTCCCCCAATTAAAAACCCTCTGTGTGAGGAAGGACACAATCTGAGTTAAAAGACAAGTGTGCTGGGACGCTGTTCAAGTTGTCTGTTCAAACTCATGCTTTCCTTCCTCAGGCACAGAAGCCCCCGATCACGCAAGGAGACGTGTGCTGAAGACCCCATTTCCCGGGCGGCTCGCATTTCAGGGTGCTTCCAATCAGCGTGAGTACCGTTCCTGTCACTCTCGTTTTCCAGAGAAAGGGACAAGATTTGTAGATGTAAGGGGCATACGTGCCTGAGACCACCCTACGAATACGAGAGGAGACGCAGGCTGGCTGTCACCAGCACGCTTTCCTTAATCCACACCTCCCCAGCATTCACCACGTGCCAGGCGCTGTTTGGAGCACCTGACAAACACCGCCTCACTGAATCCTCCGAACAATCTGACAAGGGCTCGGATAGCTTCGCTGGATCAGGAGGAACCAAGTCACCAAAGTGCTCGGTCACTTACCGGGGTCACACAGCTAATGCGTGGCAGTCCGAGTTCAAGCCCAGGCAGTCGGCTCCATGCTCTGTTCTCTGTCTCTCTCTCTCTCTTTTTTTTTTTTTTTTTTGGTCTTATTTTTTAGGGCCACACCTCCAGCATATGGAGGTTCCCAGGCTAGGGGTCAAATCGGAGCTGTAGCTGCTGGCCTACACCACAGTCACAGCCCCAAGGGATCCGAACCATGTCTGTGACCTACACCACAGTTTGCAGCCATGCCAGATCCTTTAACCCACTGAGCGAGGACAGGGATCGAACCCACGTCCTCATGGATACGAGTCAGGTTTGTTACTGCTGAGCCACAACAGGAACTCCCATGCTCTGTTCTCTCAGGCACCACGGGACAGCCTCTGAGCTTCTAAGTGAGGGAGCCACACTTACCAAGGGCTCTGAGTCCCATCCAATCTCTTGGCTTTCAGTCTGCGTCTCTGGGTACTTCTTCCTTGGTCCCTGGGCGGCGTGGTGAATGAGATGTAGAAACCTGGCTGGGAGACGAGGCATGAGTTACGAAGGAGTCAGGCCTTGGGACCACTGAGAGATCCTGGGCCCGATGCTGCCACATCTGCCCTTGGAGGCAGAGCGCCCAGCCCCAGAGCTTGCGTAAGCCTCGGGCCACTTGTGTCTGGTTCCTCCTCTCATCTCTCAACGAACACTGGTTGGGCACAAACTCTGTGCTGGCACTGTTTGGGCGCTGGAGGTGGAGCAGAGTGAGATGGACATGGTCCTGCTGTCCTGAAGCTCGCGGTGTAGGCGGGGGACAGGGACACAATATGCAAGTATGAAAACAAACCAGACGGTGGCGGACAGTGATGCAAACGGAAGAAGGGACAGGCAAAGGGGCGTGGAGGCAGGGGGGCTGCTTAGGATGGTGAGGGGAGACCTCCCTGGATGCCTCGCAGGAGCCAGCCCTGAGAGGCAGAGGAGAGGTACGCTGCAGGCAGCAAGAGCAAAGGCCCTGGGGCATGAGCGAGTCTGGGCAATGTCGTGCAGCAGAGGGAGTGAGCAATGGGGCTGGAAGAAACAAGGCCAAATCCTCTGTATTGAAATAGGTATGGCTGCCAATACCAGGTACACATGTGCGTACCCGGCTTAAGGACTTAAACTTCATTTCCAGTCTACCCTGCCTGTCACGTCTCCGTTTGAGAGAGGCAGTCTGACAAGGGGAAGACGCAGGCTTGTACTCAGACATCCCGTCCTTCCACTAACGTGACACGGGGGTTAACTTCCCTGGACGCCACTCTGTTCATCTGTAGAGTGGGAGGAAGATAACGGCCCCAGCGCGGGGTCTGAGCATTAAATGATGGGAGCTCGCGGAAGGACCTGGCCCTGGGCGGGGCTTATCCCGGGTACGAGGTGACTAGCAGCGAACGCCCGCCTGGTGTGTAAGAACCCCCACCGCCTGATGTTGTCCTTACTGCTAGGAGGCCCCAGCGCCCGCCCCGGACTCCAGCCAGGCCGGTGCCTCCACCTGCTTCCTCGGCTTGGTCTCTGTTAGCCTACTCACCTGTCTGTCTCTACGATGCTGAGAGCGCCTCGCTCCTCCCCCGCCCCCACTTCCCGCCTACAGGAATCCTACATCCTGCCTCTATCAAACTCACTCTAAGGGGGTGGAGGGGAAGGAGGAGAGCTTGCCGGGAGGGTTAGGCGTCCCATCAAATATCTCCCTTCCCTCATCCCCCCATGTGGCCCCATCCACCCGTGTCTCGCAGCCATGCCAAACTACTCACATCTTATTTCTGTGCTTTTCCTCATAACTTGGAATGATCTTCCACATTCTTCTACACCTGCCATACTCCACCACCTCCCCCTATTATCACCTCCTCCAAGAAGACAGCCCAGAACTCCACTGCCTGCTTTGGGCCCCTGTCTTCCGTGCGGCTGCCACCCCAACCTTGCCCGCTGCTTACTTGTGTACTTCCTTATCCGCCTCCTTGACGGTGGTGTGAGATGTGTGACCCCATCCTAGTGACTATCACGTGGCAATAATGAAAATGATCAAAGGAGCTGGTCCTGATCACCACGTACCAGATGCTGTTCGAAGCACTTGCACTATTTTATTTAATCCTTACAGTGCTCTTGAGATGGGCTCAGAGAGATGAAAAAGTTTGCCCAAAGTCTCACAGCTGATGAGCGGCAGAGCCAGGATTTGAATGCAGTTGGTAGGACTGTAGCAGCCTGCGCCTGTCACAGCTGCGCACTGAAGGGAGGAATGAAGGCAGTGTCAGGGCATTAGGATCCTGTTGTTTGGCCTGACAGCTGATACACTGCCTGTTTGTTTGAGGGATGTCGGTCTCTTGTGAGCTTCATCATCATGAGTCCAGTTTTCAGATGATCACGCAGAGGAGTGAGGCTCGCCCGGAGGAAACAGTACCCCGAGGGTCTCCCAGCCATCTGCCTCTCTGGGCTCGATATCAGTGCTTCTCAAACCCCACACTTACCATCTTCAGGTTCCTCCAGGTTGTCATGCCAAGACATGGGCTTTCTGGCGATTGTATGAACTAGAGAAAAACAGTATCACAGGTTCAAGTCAAAACAGTAATCTTGGAATTCCCGTCATGGCTCAGTGGTAACGAACCTGCCTGCTATCCATGAAGATGAGGGTTCAATCCCTGGCCTCGCTCCATGGGTTAAGGATCCGGCGTTGTATCAGCTGTGGTGTAGGTCAGATCCCATGTTGCTGTGGCTGTGGTGTAGGTCAGTAGCTGTAGCTCTGATCGTCAGGGGAACTTCCATATGCCGCAGGATCTCCCCGGCTCCTTTAAGACCTACCCTAGGTTGGACACCCATTCAGCATTTTTGAATGTCATGTGTCAGATATTGTGTTGGGCACTAGGAAACAAGACCTTCAAGGACCTTGCAATCTGAGAGGTACTGTCCTGTATGGGGGCCACCCACCACATATGGTGACTTGAATTTGAATAGTTAAAATGTTATACAATTGAAAGTTCATTCCTCTGTCCCAACCAGCCACATTTCAAGTGGTCAACAGCCCTATGTGGCTCCCAGTTCCCATTTCGTGCAAGACAGATGGAGAGCATTTTCACGGTCAGGGAGTGTTCTCTCGGACAGCCCTGGTCTACAGCGATGCGGACACACCAGGCAGCCAGAGACCGTGGTATATCTGCAGGAGGCCACGTGGTATAAGAGGTGTCGGGTCCAGAGACATCTCTTCCGCCCGTAATTCCTGCTGTAGCCGAGAGGGGGCTGCAAACCCGACAGAGAAGGTACCGTCCTCCCTGAACTTCCACTCTATTTGTGGTGACATTCAATAAACTTACATATAATATCAGGCAAATATAAATGAGATGCAGAGCAATAAACAGGTTAGATGGGTAAATCCATGTTGATGATGGGATGTAGTGCGGGGGGGGGGGTTGTCTCTAAGGAGATGCGTGAGGGCAGAGTCCTGAATAACCTTGCTGTGTGGAGATACATGGGAAGGATCCAAGGGTGAGCTTGGTGAGAGTTAGGGAAGCATCGAGAGGCCGAGTAACTCAAGTGCAGAGAGCTGGGTGCAGGGCAGCAGTAAATGAGCAGAGGCCAGAAGGAATCTAAGCGTTTTCTCCTAAAGCCTCACCAGTGAAAAACTTCTATAAATGTCTGTTTATACAGTATCTGTGTACTATTGCCCTATTGCCACTATATTAACAAAGCATCGCTTCTTTCTTTTTTTTTTTTTTTTGAAAGTTGAGAGTTAAGGTTTATTTGGGGCAAAATTAGGACTTAAGCCCAGAAGGCGCATCTCAGGTAGCCCTGAGAAACTGCTCCCTCTTTCTTTTTCCATAAGTGTAAACATCAGTACAAGCTCTACTATTTCCTCACTTAATCCCAGTGAATCATATATATATATATTTGTCTTTTTAGGGCTGCACTAGTGACATATGGAAGTTCTCAGGCTAGGGGTTGAATTGGAGCTGCAGCTGCCAGCCTATGCTGCAGCCACAGCAACGCAGGATCCAAGCCACATCTGCAGCCTACACTGCAGCTCACAGCAACACCGGATCCTTAGCCCACTGAGCGAGGCCAGGGATTGAACCCACATCCTCATGGATACCAGTGGGGTTTGTTTCTGCTGCACCGCCACAGGAATTCCCCAATGAATCATATTAATCATGCGCCCAAGGGATGTGATCTGGGAGACCAGCCCTTTCCCTAGGAAGCCTGAACGTGGCTTGAAGGGATTCTTGAAATTGTTGAAAAGGGCCAAGTTTAAACAGAATGGGACGTTAATTTGTTTTCCTAAGATGAGCGGCTGAGGGGTCCAGAGGAAAACCGGCTTAGTTATAGGCAAAATGAAGACACTACATTTCCTGCACTTTCACTGCCCATGACACAAATTAAGTATGGGAGGAGGTGGATATGCTGCTTAGCTGTGCATTTCCCTGTGTACATGTGTAAGTCTGTTTAAACATCGCCTCTAAGAATGCGTATATCTAAGCATGTCACCTTAACTCTATGCAAATTCCAATTTTAAAAATGACACTATGTTTTCTTTACTTAGGGGGGCTGCAGTGGATTACAGTTAATCAGGACCAGAATTGGAGAAGTTCAGGACAATAGAACAATGTTTATGAGAGTGCAGAGGAGGGGATGGCATGGCAGTTTAGGAAATCCATGCATTTAGATACGGTGCAATAGAAAAGAACCTGTGGCTGGTGCAGAATAGGCACGAGAATATTTATTAAGGGCACAGTATTCGGGTGAAGAGGGATGTCGGGATGGAGCTGGCTGGCTGCAGAGCCAGATCCACAGGAGCCTTCTGTACTGGTCAGGTGAACCTCAGCTCAGGAGCTGTGGGGCCGCTGGGGATTGACAGAGGGACTGGAGGCTCAAATGCCCTTGGGCGCAGCTCTGGCCAGCTGTGAGGGAAGGTTGGAGGGCTGGGCCTGGAGGGAAAGAGGTAGTTAGGAACCTGTCAGACCAACTGAGGCTTGGGAATGAGGATGGAGGGAGGGGGCAGAGACCAGGAAGGCGAGATAGGGAAGCCTCCCCATGCAGGAGGGAGTTTCCCACTGAGGCAGGAACATGGAACCATCAGGTGAGAGAAATGTTGGGGAAGCAACAGGACTGTGCCTGCTCAGCTGTGTGGAGGGAGGGAGAGACGGAGGAATGGTTCCCTGGCTTCTAACTGGGAAGAGAGAATGGCGCTGCTGCCTGTGGCTAAACCAAGATACTCTCAGGTAGTTGCTGGTCGGGGTGTGAAATGAGCCTAGTTTTCTGCACGGGGGAGTCTGAGGTACCTACGGGTTGTCCAGAGGAAGGGAGCCAGGAGGTGGCTGAGGGCTTGGGTCTGGGGCTCCATTTGAGACTCTGTGGCATTCAGGAGGAACCGATGGTACAGGACCAGATGAAACTGCCCCAGGAATGTGCCAAGTGAGAAAAGTGGGGGAGAGGCCCTTTATCAGGGATGGACCTTGAATCTGCTTTCTTTCTTTCTTTTTTTTTTTTTTTTTTGTCTTGGCATATGGAGGTTCCCAGGCTAGGGGGTTGAATGGGAGCTGTAGCTGCCAGCCTACACCAGAGCCACAGCACAGCCACAGAGGATCCGAGCAGCGTCCGTGACCTTCACCACAGCTCATGGCCAGGCTGGATCCTTAACCCACTGAAAGAGGCCAGGAATTGAACCTGCGTCCTCATGGATTCTAGTCAGATTCATTTGCGCTGAGCCACGATGGGAACTCCCCTCTTGAGCTTTCCGAAGATCTTAAGACAGTATTAGCAGCCTGAAAAAAACCTTTAACTTATTAACAACAAACCAAAACACACACGCACACAAAAAACCCCGTAAAACCCTGCAAAATGTTTCAAAAGCAATACTATAAAAGACTTTCAAATTTTTTTCACAATAAAACACTGTCTAATTGTGACACTGATGCATTTTAATATCTCTAACATATTTGATGAGATGTGGGGTGAGAGCCCTCGCCAACCCCAAAGTCGTAGTTCCTGACGGCTATGAAGTGAGGCGAGGTCAGAAGAGGCGTCTTGGGCTGTGCTCTGCCCAGTACCCCGCCCTGCACCCCTGCGGACTCCTCCTGCCCTTCAGGGGGCGCCCCTTTTCCCTTCCTCCATCCCGCAGCGCCCCTCACCCTTGCGGAGTGGATTCACGTGATACTGAGTGTAGAGTATCTGGGTTCGTAGCTCTTTGAGGTACAGTTCTCGCAGGATCTGGTTCTGGTGGACCTCGTCTCTGATCACCTTCTCCTTCTGGCGTCCAGCCATGGCCCCGCCGGTGCTGCGTCTGGTCAGTATCGCCCCCTCTCACTGCCGGCCTCTGGAGCTCATCTGGTGCCAGGCAAAGGCTGTCTCCAGGCAACAGAGTCCCAAGCGGTCTCCAGGCAACGCGCGCGTGCTAGGTTACCCGCCTCCCTTAGCCCTCACTCCTGCCTCCCATCCCCCCTCCCCAAATCTTTTAACCCTCACCCCGCCCACGGTGGCTGCTCCCCTCGCCTTCCCAGCTTCTCAGCACCTATCCTTGTTACAGAATAGCTGCTGGAAAGAAGAGGACTTGCAGTCTAGGGACTGGCTACAGAGGTCATGGGCTTAGGACTGGACCTCACCTTGGCCACTCATTTCCTAGAAAAGATTTTGGAAGGAGTCAGAGACCTCTCCTACTTCAAAGCAGATACCGAGAATCAAGACCCTCCGTGTCTATCACAAAACAGCAGAGGTTTCCCATCTTAGAAGACATTTTGGTTCCTATGCCAGATGTGAGAATAACCCTTTCCTAGACCTAAAAATACTTTAGGAC
The DNA here is from genome assembly GCF_016906955.1 of Phacochoerus africanus. NCBI lineage: Eukaryota > Metazoa > Chordata > Mammalia > Artiodactyla > Suidae > Phacochoerus > Phacochoerus africanus. The sequence goes on from NC_062551.1 coordinate 167,453,731, forward strand.
CATTTTTAAGTATGTAGTTCAACAGTGTGAAATATAGTTAAGTTATGTGAAGCAGGTCGTCAGAACTTTTTATACGTGTTAAACGACTCCCCATGGCCTCTTTCCCCTAGCCCTTGGCAGCCAGTTTACTTTTCCTGTGAATTTGATTGCTCGGGATACCGTATATCATATAGTTTATATTCCAAGAACAAAAAGTAGTCCTAACACTGAGAAAGGAGCCACCCCTGGTTTTCACAAGCACCTAAACACTGACTCCAGAGCCTATGCTCTTCCCCACCATGTCCATCCACCCATCCATCCATCCATCCCGCCACCCACCCACCCATCCACCCATCCATCCATCCATCCCGCCACCCACCCACCCATCCACCCCGCCACCCACCCACCCATCCACCCATCCATCCACCCATCCATCCACCCACCCATCCATCCACCCATCCATCCACCCACCCATACATCTATCCATCCACCTACCCACCCATCCATCCATACATCCATCCACCCATCCATCCACCCATCCATCCACCCACCCACACATCCACCCATCCACCCATCCATCCACCCATCCACCCATCCATCTATCCATCCACCTACCCACCCATCCATCCACCTACCCACCCATCCATCCATCCACCCATCTATCCACCCATCCACACATCCACCCATCCACCCATCCACCCATCCATCCATCCATCCACCCATCCACCCATACATCTATCCATCCACCTACCCACCCATCCATCCATACATCCATCCACCCATCCATCCACCCATCCATCCACCCACCCACACATCCACCCATCCACCCATCCATCCACCCATCCATCCACCCATCCATCTATCCATCCACCTACCCACCCATCCATCCATCCACCCATCTATCCACCCATCCATCCATCCACCCATCCACCCATCCATCCACCCATCCACCCATCCATCCACCCATCCACCCATCCACCCATCCATGCACCCACCCACCCATGCACCCACCCACCCATCCACCCATCCACCCACCAACCCATCCATCCAACCACCCACCCATCCATCCACCCACCCATCCATCCACCCATCAACCCATCCATCCATCACCCACCCATACACCCATCCTTCCATCCACCCATCCATCCATCCACCCATCCACCCACCCACCCATCCATCCACCCATCCACCCATCCACCCATACATCTATCCATCCACCTACCCACCCATCCATCCACCCATCCACCCATCCATGCACCCACCCACCCATGCACCCACCCACCCATCCACCCATCCACCCACCAACCCATCCATCCAACCACCCACCCATCCATCCACCCACCCATCCATCCACCCATCAACCCATCCATCCATCCACCCACCCATCCACCCATCCTTCCATCCACCCATCCATCCATCCACCCATCCACCCACCCACCCATCCATCCACCCATCCACCCATCCACCCATACATCCATCCATCCACCTACCCACCCATCCATCCATACATCCATCCACCCATCCATCCACCCATCCATCCACCCACCCACACATCCACCCATCCACCCATCCATCCACCATCCATCCATCCACCCATCCATCTATCCATCCACCCACCCACCCACCCACCCACCCATCCACCCATCCACCCATCCACCCATCCACCCATCCATCCATCCACCCACCCACCCATCCATCCACCCATCCACCCATCCACCCATACATCCAGTCCATCCACCTACCCACCCATCCATCCATACATCCATCCACCCATCCATCCACCCATCCATCCACCCACCCACACATCCACCCATCCACCCATCCATCCACCCATCCATCCACCCATCCATCCATCCATCCACCCACCCACCCACCCACCCACCCATCCACCCATCCACCCATCCACCCATCCACCCATCCATCCATCCACCCACCCACCCATCCATCCACCCATCCACCCATCCACCCATACATCTATCCATCCACCTACCCACCCATCCATCCATACATCCAGTCCACCCTCCATCCACCCATCCATCCACCCACCCACACATCCACCCATCCACCCATCCATCCATCCATCCATCCACCCATCCATCCATCCATCCACCCACCCATCCACCCATCCATCCACCCATACACCCATCCATCCATCCACCCACCGATACACCCATCCTTCCATCCACCCCATCCATCCATCCACCCATCCACCCACCCACCCATCCATCCACCCATCCACCCATCTATCCACCCATCCATCTATCCATCCACCCACCCACCCATCCATCCATCCATCCACCCATCTATCCATCCATCCATCCATCCATGCTGCCACCCACCCACCCACCCATCCACCCACCCACCCATCCATCCACTCATCCATCCATCCACCCACCCACCCATCTATCCATCCATCCATCCATCCATCCATCCACCCACCCTCCCACCCACCCACCCACCCATCCATCCATCCATCCACCTATCCATCCATCCATCCATCCACTCATCCATCCATCCACCCATCCACCCATCCATCCACCCATCCACGCATCCTTTCAAGACAGTGTGTTCCCAGTGAGTTTAGGTCTGGGGACATGATGTTTAACATCTCAGTTGGGTGGATATGTCTGTAGCTTCCTGAGCCCAGCAAGTGATGTGGTGATCCTTGCTTTAGCTCCTGCTGCTACCTTTCCTTGGCCTGGAAGGGTCTTTGCCCTGTTGTCTATCTGGGGAATACCCACCCATGGTTTATAATGAGCTTACATTAAGCTCCTTTCAAAAACCTTTTGGGCATCCACAGCCCCTAACTTTTCTTTGTGTGATGCTCTACCCCCAATTTGCAGCTTAAAATAACTTACTAAACTTATTTGTATAGAACTAAGTTACTTGAGAATAAGAATATATCTCCGGTCCATCTCTGCACTACCAGTGTCTGGCACAATATATACAGATGGATGTGTTTGGTAAATGTTGCTGGCTGACTGTATATCTGACCAGATGGCATTGCATTTTCTTTCTGCTTACCTCATGACATAAACCCTTACATCATGCAGAAATGTGAACATTTCATCACACTTGGATGAGCTAGAGAAGCACCTTTGTTACTTGTCATTGTGAGCTATGCCTGGATGCCTTGTTCTTTTCTTTGCTTTTTTTTTCTTTTTTGCTTTTTAGGGCCACCCCCATGGCATATGGAGTTTCCCAGGCTAGGTGTTGAATCGGAGCTGTAGCTGTGGGCCTACACCACAGCCATAGTCATAGCAACTCAGGACGGAGCCATGTCTGTGACCTACACCACAGCTCATGGCAACACCAGATCCTTAACCCACTGAACGAGGCCGGGGATTGAATCTGTACCCTCATGGATCCTAGTCGGGTTTGTTAACTGCTGAGCCACGAAGGGAACTCCCTGGGTCCCTTTTTCTAGCAAGAGTCAAATAGCTTCCTGGAATCTTCATTACCTTCCCAAGGATAAGAAGAAAATGAACCATAAATTTCTGGGGGGGGGGTCACATTATTAGCTATTATTAGACAACTAGAAAGACTATATTTTCCCCATGCTAAACTGAGCTTTCTTTAGCTTGGGCCAGTGGTGCAGTAGCCCTTTCTCCATGCAGGGCTAGCATTAGGTAGAGTCTCAAGAAAAAGGAGGGATTGGAATCTCTGTAGCTTCATCTTTGCTTATGTGTTCCAGAAGCCCTGGACCTGAATCTTGAGCATATCATATCCCAGCTCAGCCCAGGCCAGCCAAGCCCGGTGGCCCTCTGAGTCCAGCCTTGGCTTCCACGCCATCAGTGTACTTCTAAACTCCAAGACCAGGTATTGAGAAATACTAGAGCGTTGAAAAACATTATGGCCTTGGCCCTCTAGCTTCTCATCCAGTGTCTGAGGTTATAGATTTTTCTTAAAATTTCTGGGTTGTCTCTCAATTAGGATCAGATACAGAAACGAAGCTAACAGAGAAATCAACCAGAAAATAGAGTCAAAAATAAAATACCGTTTGCATTAGCAAGAGATGGAACTATTGGTGAATTAACAGTGAATACATGATGCTTTTGTGAAGGAAAAATTAAACCGTTTCATAACATTAAAAATTATGTTCCTTGAAGGACTCACTTGAATGGCCCTTTATTTATTAAATAAATTGAACTTTTAGTTAAAATAATTCTCACAAAGAAAGCTCCAGCCCAGAGAGTTTCACTGGTGAATCCTACCAAACATTTAAGGAGGACATAACACCACTGCTATACCAACCCTTCCAGAAAATTGAGGATAGCACTTCCCAGCTCATTCTATATGGGAAGCATTAGCCTGCCATCAAAAGCAGGCAGAGATATTATAAGAAATGAAAACTAGATCAATGCCTCTCGTGAACATAGATGCAAAAATGCTAAACAAAATTTTAACAAATCAAATCCAATAATATATTAAAAGGATAATACATCATGATCAAGTGGAATTTACTGTGGGGATGAAAGTTGGGCTTGACATGAGAAAATCAATCACTGTAATTCACCATATTAACAAACCAAAAACCAAATGACCATCTCAGTAGATACAGAAAAAGTATTGACAACATATAAAATCTATGTCTCACAAAAACTCTCAGCTAAGTAGGAATCAAAGGGACTCCTTAACCTGATAAAGAGCAGCTATAAAAGCTACAGCTAAACTTATGCTTAATGACAAAGGGCATAAGTAATTTCTTGATTTAAGATCAAGAGCAAAACAAAGATGTCTGCTCTCACTGCTTCTATTCCATTTGCCCTGGGCAAGAAACAGAAATAAGAAGCATCCGTTGGGAGTTCCTGTCATGGCACAGCAGAAACAAATCCAACTAGGAACTATGAGGTTGCAGGTTCGATCCCTGGCCCTCACTCAGTGGGTTAAGGATCCAGCGTTGCTGTGAGCTGTGGTGTAGTTCGCAGACACAGCTAGGATCCTGTATTGCTGTGGCTGTGGCTGTGGCTGTGGCTGGCAGCTTCAGCTCCGATTCAACCCCCAGTCTGGGAACCTCCGTATGCCACAAGTGCGGCCCTAAAAGGCAAAAAAAAAAAAAAAACAAAAAAAAAACCAAAAACAAAAAAAGCATCCATTGGAAAAAAGAAATAAAACAGTCTTTATTCTTTGATGACGTGCTTGTTTATGTAGAAAATTAGAATCTACTTAGTATATTGGAATTTATGGGCTTTTAAAATATTTTATGGAGAAAATCTTTAAGGTACAATTAGGAAGAATAGAAGTGGATACTGGCCAGAAAATTCATATGTCCAACATTCCCTGTAACATCAATTTTAGCAATCACTCCTAAAGAATTAGTCTAAGAATGAGGAATTCTACATGTGTAAAGATACTCATTTCATATTGTTTACAAAAGAAGGTTTTGTCAAATTGCTCATGTTATTAGGTATTCACTTAACATGGTGGACAGAGTGAATGTGGAACAACTGGAAACAATGCATATGATATAACAGGAAGTGAGAAAAGAACAGTCTACAAAATGACCCGTATACAATAAATAAATTTCATGCAAAATTTGTACTTAATAATAGTTGAAGAAAATGCACTAAAAAATACCACTGGTTTTTAGAAAAGTGGGAGTATGGTTGATTCCCTGTTATATTTCCTATCTTGTGGTCTTTGAGGAGCGGGATGTTGACTGTGACCATTCCTGTTGTATCAAATGTTTGGCTAAACTCCACTTTTTCAAAGAGTCTCAATGAGTTGCTAAGCACGAATCAACCCTATGGCATCAGCTCATCATCACACACTGGTCGACTATATAAAAAGACTTGAAATATGAAATATTGATTCACTAAATAGGAATGTTTGGTATCATCTTTTTCCTAAGAGAGACTGCTGTTGAGTCTTACCTTTTTCCCTTTTAGTGAGAGAGAGGAATGGGTGCTCCCTTACCCCTCACAGCTCAAGTGAGAGAAGCTCCAAGAGAACGGGTTAGACAGGATGCAGAGGGAGATTCGTGCTGAGCTCTAGCGACTCTAGGCCTCCTCCCCATCCCTGTCTCAGAATGCAACTGGGTAGGAGCGCCTTGAGAGACTGAGAGGTTGATATGTGTCTCCTAGGGTTTTGGGGATAAGAGAGACCCGTGCCTCCTTCCTACCAGGAGAATACTGAAGGCTGGAGGCTGACGGGAGAGGCCACCCCCACGCCCCAAGGCAGGAAGAGGAGAGAGGGCAGCAGTGGGGCTGCCTGCACGTCCCCCTTTTGTGTTGCAAGGATATGTGGGCCAATTGCATGCCACAGTGTATATCCTGCCTATTTGTATAATGCTCTGAAGTTTGATTTGACGCCTTGGTCTCTGCCCTTGTGGATATGATACTCCGAGGGAGAGGCAGATAGTAATAAAAGAATTATACAAATAAATATAAACCTAATTGTTAGAAATGCTAAGGTGGAATGGTGTGTGGTGCTACAAGGACATGTAACAGGTGTATTTAGTTTAGTTCGGTCTGGGAAGTTTCCCTTGAGGAAGTGATGTTTGAGGTCCTAGAGTAGGAGTTGGCCAGAGGCAACTGACGGGAGGAGGGAAGAACACATCCCGAGCTCCTAAAGTCAGAGAGGACATGGCACGTGCAGGGAACAGGAGGGTTAGTGTGCAGGGAACAGAAAGGTTGGTTAGGCAGGAAGCCAGGGAGGAGCAGGTGGACATGTGTAAGGCCCAACCTCGGGCCTTAGGGACACCTTAGAACTTTGTTTTTTATCTTAAGAGCACTGGAAAGTTATCAAAATATTTTAAACTGGGGATGATATTCAAAAACTTATATATATATATATATATTTGTCTTTTTAGGGCTGCACCCACGGCATATGGAGGTTCCCAGGATAGGGGTCGAGTTGGAGCTGTAGCCACCCGCCTATGCCACAGCCACAGCAATGCAGGATCCGAGCCGCGTCTGCGAGCTACACCACAGCTCACAGCAACGCCAGATCCTCAACCCACTGAGCAAGGCCAGGGATCGAACCCACATCCTCATGGATGCTAGTTGGATTCATTAACCGCTGAGCCACGACAGGAACTCCTAAAAAGGATCCCTATTTTGAATGGATCATTCTGGCTGCAGTGTGAGGAGTGGATTATCAGGTGATGTGCAGGTAGAGACCACTTCATCCATTTTCCCTGGAGTACATTGGAGCATTTGGATCTTCAGAGTGTTACTTTTGAGGTTCAGAAAGTTTTCTTATTTGTACCTTTGGAGAATCCCTCTGGTCCCTTTACTGTTGTCTTCTTTAGAAATTCTTATATACTTGTAAGTTGGATGTATGCAACTGTAGGGAAGAAAATTTGCCACCCCAAAATATCCCTTTGGCATGTGGATTATTTCAAGCTGAAAACAATTGAGGCCCAAAAGACTCAGGAAGAAACTTTGACCTTCCCGCTAACTGCCTGAAGAATTTAGGTAGGTAGAGGACCTATTACAGGCATAAAGCTATCACCAGCGATATCTGCAGTGGATATGGACTAGGTGTGGTGGGGGAAACTGGGAGAGGTCAGAGCCCACTCTGTGTCCTGCTATCTCTGCATTGTCAAGCATTTGCTTTTGCATTTCCTTTTCTTTTCTTTTTCTTTTTCTTTCTTTTTTTTTGTCTTTTGTCTTTTTAGGGCCACACCCACAGCATATGGAGGTTCCCAGGCAAGGGGTTGAACTGGAGCTGTAGCTGCTGGCCACAGCTACAGCCACAGCAATAGCCAGAGCTGAGCCACATCTGCAAGTGACACCACAGGTCATGGCAATCCAGACCCTTAACCCACGGAGCGGGGCCAGGGATTGAGCCCGCGTCCTCATGGGTACTAGTTGGGTTTGTTAACCACTGAGCCACAGTGGGAACTCTTTCATTTCCTTGTTGATTATCGCCTCCTCTTTAAAGCCCCAAACCATCAGCCCCAGCTGAAGAGTGTATATAAGGTGAGGGGTTCAGCCATTTGGGTGACTCCCCCCTCATTTTTGGGGGGGTGTCTCCCATGTATACATGCTATTCAACTTGTGTGATTTTCTCCTGTTAAACTGTGTTATGTCAATTTAATTCTTAGACTAGCCAGAAGAACCTAGAAGGGTAGAGAAAATCTCTTCCTTCCTGACACAACCTACCCTTCATCCTGTGATCGCCGTAGTTTTCTTTCTTTTCCCATGTGTTCTGGGAATATTTAAATTTTTAATGCAAAGTCACTTGTCCCACTTATGTCTTCATTTCAGTTTATATCTGGATTTCTGTGTCAAATTTTATTTTATTGTACTTAATGCATGCTTCTTAGTCTGCTACTTCTCATCATGGTCTGCTTTATTCTTTTTTTTTCAAGAAAAATATTATGCTTTACACTTAATTTTATTGGAGCATAGTTGATTTATAATGTTGTGTTAGTTTAGGTGCACAGCAAAGTGAATCTGTCATACATGTAAATATATCCATTCTTTTTTCCCACATAGGTTATTACAAACTATTGAGTAGATTTTCCGTGCTATGCAGTAGGCTCTCACTAATCATCTATCTTATACAGTCGTGTGGATGTGTTATTCCTCCCACCCCAGTTCTCCCATCACCAGTGGTTTCATCTATGGTAACCATAAGGCTGGTTTTGAAATCCATGAGTTCGTTTCTGTTTTTTATTTTATTTTTTGTCTTTTTAGGGCCGCATCTGTGGCACATGGAGAGTCCCAGGCTAGAGGTCGAATCGGAGCTGTAGCCTCCAGCCTACACCACAGCCACGGCAACGCCAGATCTGAGCTGCATCTGCAACCTACACCACAGCTCATGGCAGTGCCGGATCCTTAACCCTCCACGAGGCCAGGGATTGAACCTGCAACCTCATGGTTCCTAGTCAGATGTGTTTCTGCTGAGCTTCGCCGGGAAGGCTGTGTTTCTGTTTTGAAAATAAGTTCTTCTGTATCATTTTTATTAGATTCCACATGTAGGTGATATCTTTTGTACCTGGCTGAGATCCGAGAAGCGCTATTCAGAACCATTTTTCGTGTCTGTTTTTCTCACAAAGTTTTTTCCTCTGACTTTTCAGGACACTGGTCTCTCGTCGTGAGCTGCAGGGGTATGTCATTGTGATGCTCCTAAGCGTGCTGGTGATGGCGTGGTGAAGCCGAGTGGTGGTGTCTGAGGGGTACTGGGGGTGATGTGCCGGGGATGGAGGTGGTGAGGTGTCGAGTTGGGTGATGGTACCGAGAAGGCTAACGCAGTATGGAAGGATGGAAAGTGATGATGAGCGTCCCGGTGGGGGGACGAGGTGAAGATGATGATGTAACGTCTGATGAAAATAGCAGAGGGATGGCGTGGGGAACGCTCAGGTGCCTTGGGTATGTGCTTCGCAGCGAGGGGACACACGTGGGATCAAGGCAGGTACAGGTGAAGAGAAGTTTCTTCAGATGCCCCTGAGGGACGCTGGATCGTTCTCCTCTTCCTGCTTCGCTGCAGCTGTTGGCCCAGTTGTTTCACGAGCTGAAGTTCTTAACGATGTCCCTCCTGAGTCCTCGAGCCCTGAACTTAACAAGCCTCCTAGGACTTGTCACTTCAGAGCCACGCAACTGGGGCTTAATTGGGCCACAGCCTGGAGGGAGCACTCCTGGGGCAGCGGGGCCCAGGAGTGGCTCCCCGTAACTGGGGAGGAGACTTAGAGACTCGCAGCAGGAGCAGGACCTGGGAAGCATGATCAAGACATTTCTTCGGGCTTAATTGGGATTAGAAGAGTGTAGCCGTCTACGTAATTGACAGTTTTTTTATCCTCCTGGGAAGTGTCAAGCTAATGCACATCTCGTGGGGAATTCTCAGTAGCTCAGTTTGGGGCCTTTGATTTTGCTTGGGAAGTCATATCGCAAACCTGAAGTAGGCCCTAAATTCAGGTAGCATATGTTACCTGAGAAGTTTTCTCCACCTTGACGTGCAAGTCAGTTATGACAATCGGAGCTATTAGGAGCCTTAAAGGTGACAGTGATAGCCTGGTTACATCAGAAACCACTGAAGTGTTTTTACTGCTATTATTTGTAATTTAGCTTATCTCTAACTACACAAGTAGGCCTTAAAACACTTACTGTAAATGTTGAAACAACGCAGATAAGTAAGAGTCTCCTTTGATTTTTACTTCACTTCTGGTCCCCACACAAGAGGTTAAATCTGCTTCCAGATTCTTTAAATATATGCGTTAACATGCCATATATACAAACATGTAAAAATATGATTTTCTTTTTTAAGATGGAGGACATACTGATACAATAATGATATAAATGACATACTATTTTTACTGTTAGGGCGAAAGATAGATACACCTTTTTCAGGCTTCTTGAGATACAATTGACATATAAAATTGTAAGCTATTTCACACGTATGTCACCGTGATTGGATATAGGTACACGTTGCGAAGGCATTCCTCCCATCTAGGTAACGAGCACCTCTATTGTCTCACAGATTCGTCTGTTTTGTGTGTGTGTGACAACATTTAAGTTCTGCTCCGAGTAGATTTTAATTATGTAGAGTCGACCAAGGCCATCACGGGAAGGCCACGGTCCTCGTGTTTTACGGGAGGCCCGCCGATGTTTCGTCTCGTCTCGAGGCTGGAGTTGTGCAGCACCCTTTTACCAAGCTCTCTCTCTGTTCCCCTTCTCCCCGCTCCTGGCAGTTTTTCTGATCTTGTTTTTATGAGTTTGATGTTTAAAAAAATGAAACATATATATGATACTGTGCAGTATTTGTCTTATTTCACTTAACACAATGTCCTCAAGGTCCACCTATATTGTTGCAAATGGCAAGGTTTCCTGTTTTTTTCATGGCTGAATAATTTATATATACATATATATATATACACACATACATATATATATACATATATATACATCCTCTTTATCCATTCAAGTGTTAATGGACATTTAGGTTTTCCACATCTTGGCAGTTGTGAATAATGCTGCAATAAATATGGGAATGCAAATATCTTTGTGATAGCTTGTTTCATTTCTTTTGGATGTATGCCCAGAAGAGAGAGTGCTAGATCATATGGTAGTTATATATATATATACATATATATATATATATTTTTTTTTTTTTTTTGAGAAACCTCCATCCTGTTCTCCGTACTGGCTGTAGACCACTTACGTTGCCACCAACAGTGCACCAGGGATCCCTTTTATCCTCATCCTTGTCAATACTAGCTGTTGCCTGTCTTTTTGACAATAATCATTCTAACAGGTGTGAGGTGATATCGCGTTATGATTTTGCTTTGCATTTTCCGGATGATTGATAGTATATGTTAATTGTATATGTTAATATATGGCAATAATGTTGAGTGTAGCTGTTGGCTGTTCGTATGTCTTTGGAAAAATGGAAACCTCGTCAGTTGTTCTGCCCGTTTTTACTTTTACTTTTACTTTTAATTTAATTTTATTTTATATTTGCTTTTTAGGGACGCGCCCATGGCATATGGAGGTTCCTAGGCTAGGAGTCCAAAAGGGAATGTAGCTACTGGCCTAAGCCACAGCCACAGCAACGCCAGATCCCAGCTGCATCTGTGCCACAGCTCATGGCAACACTGGATCCTTAACCCACTGAGCAAGGCCAGGGATGGAACCTGCGACCTCATGGATACCAGTCAAATTTGTTTCTGCTAACTCCTGTTCTGCCCATTTTTAAATCAGATTTTTTTGCTTTTGCTATTGAGCTGTATGAGTTCTTTATATATTTTGAATATTTTCCCCTTATCAAATATGTGATTGGCAAGCATTTTTCTCCCATTCTCTGGGTTAACTTTTGGTTTGCTGTAGTCCCACATTTTATTTTTGGTTTTTTTTGCATGTGCTTTGGGTCGTATCCAAAACATCCTTTTGCAAGCCCATGTCAAAGAGCTTTTTTCTCCCCCCTGTATTTTCTTCTAGGATTTTTATGGTTTCAGATCTTACATGTAAGACTTTATGGAGTTCCCGTCCAGTGATTCAACGCACCCGCCTGAGGACTCGGGTTCGATCCCTGGCCTTGCTCGGTGGGTTAAGGATCCAGTGTTGCCGTGAGCTGTGGTGTAGGTCACATATGGGGGCTTGGATCCCGAGTTGCTGTGGCTACAGCTCCAATTGGACCCCCTAGCCTGGGATCTTCTATATGCTGTGGGTATGGCCCTAAAAAGACAAAAAAAAAAAAAAAAAAAAGAGAAAAGGAAAAGAAAAAAAGACTTCAATCCATTTCAAGTTAATTTTTGCGAGTATTGTAAGATAGTCTAATTTCACTCTTTTACATGTGAATATCCAATTTTCCCATCACCTCTCATTGAAGAGATTGTCTTTGCTCCCTTGAGTATTTTTGGCTTCCATATCAAGCATTAGTTGACTGAATATGCATGGGTTTATTTCTGGGCTCTCAATGCTGTTCCATTAGTCTACGTTACATTAGTCTACAGTAACATGCTGTTTTGATTGCTATAGTTTTTTTTTTTTTTCTTTTATGGCCACACCCATGGCATATGGGAGTTCCTGGTCCAGGGATTAAGTCTGAGGCCAGATCCTTTAATCCACTGCACCCGGCTGGGGATCAAACCTGTACTTCTGCAGTGACCCAAGCCACTGCAGTCAGATTCTTAACCCCTTGTGCCACAGTAGAGACTCCTGTAGCTTTTTAATAGAGCTTAAAATTGGAAGTGTTGTGCTTCCTTCTTTGTCCTCGGGGATTTCTTTGGGTATTTGGGATATTTTGTGGTCCCATATAAATTTTGGGACTATTTTTTCTACTTCTGTAAAAAATGCCATTGGAGGAGCTCCCACTGTGGCACAGTGGAGTCAGCAGCATCTTGGGAGCACTGGGACTTGGGTTCAATGCCCACCCGGCACAGTGGGTTAAGGATCCCGCCTTGCTGCAGCAGTTTAGGTGGAGACTGCCACTCAGATCTGATTCCTGGCCTGGGAGCTCCATATGCCACGGGGCGCCCCCCCCCAAAAAAAGAAAAAAGAGCCATTGGAATCTTGATAGACATTGCAATCAATGTATAGATGGTTCGGTAATATTGACACTTTAATGATGTTACTTTTTCCAGTCCATGAGTACAGGATATTTTTCATTTATTTGTGTCTTCAACTTCTTTCATCAAGGTCTTGTAGTTTTCAGAGTAGAGATCTTTCAACTCCTTGGTTAAATTTATTCCTAAGTATTTTATTGTTTTTGATGCTGTTTTAAGTGGAATCATTTTTTTTTCTCCAGAATATCAGTTGTTAGTGTAAACAAATATATCCTGCAGCTTTGCTGAATTCCCTTATTAGCTCTAACAGTTTTTTTGATGGGGACGTTGGGGCTTTTTAAAGTTATGTCATCTGCAAATAGTTTACTTCTTTCTTTCCAATTCTGATATCTTTTTTTTTTTTTTCTTGCTTGATTTCTCTGGCCAGGACTTCCAGTACTACGTTCGGTAGGAGTGGTAAAAGAGGACACTCTTGTTAACAATTACTTAAAAAAATTTTTTTGGCCAACCTGATGGATGAACTGGCATCTTATTTAAATGCCACTAATTACTAATAAAATGGACATTTAAAGAAAGGATTATTGACCGTATTAATTTTAAAAATTACTTATAATAGTCCACTTTTTATGTTTTTAAATATATATTCTGAATATATATTCTATATATTTATATACTTCTATATATAAAATGCATATTTATCTCCTTCCTGTATTATATGTGTTGTAAATATTTTCTCCCATTTTATAGTTTTTCTTTTGAATTTTGGGGCATTTTGTTGTTGTCATCAAATCAATCAGTCCTTTTCCTTATGGCTGTGTATATGTGATCTTACTTAGAAATGCAACCTACATCTTAAAAGCATAAAAAATATTTAACATTTTCACATGTGCTTTTAGCTCCTTAATTTATCAAGAATTTATTTTTATTTATTTTTTTATTTTATTTTATTTTTTATTTTTACGGCCGCACTCACAGCACTTGGAGGTTCCCAGTTAGGGGTCTAATTGGAGCCACAGCTGCTGGCCTACAGCAGATCCGAGCTGCATCTGTGACCTACACCACAGCTCACAGCAACTCCGGATCCTTAACCCACTGAGGGAGGCCATGGATCAAACCCACAACCTCATGGTTCCTAGTTGGATTTGTTTCTGCTGCGTCATGATGGGAACTCCAATAATTTATTTTTGTTATGAGGAGAATAGAGATCTAATATTTTTCCAGACTGAGAGCCAATTGTACCAATAACATTTATTGAATAACACATCCTTTACCCTGCTGATTTGAAATTCTGTCATAACTATAGTCTAATGCTCCAGGTAACTGTGATTCTACTTTGAACTCTTATCAATCAATTAATATGTTTTCTGATCTAGCAGAAAAAGTTTTATTTTAGCTATTTTTTAATGCGTTTTTTCTTCCAAATAAACTTTAGAATCAGCTAATCAAGTTCCATAAATATATTTTTGAGACTTAGATTGGGTTTTGAGTTAATAAATTGCAGAAGTGACATCTTTACAATGTTGAGCTTTCCAATTCATATATATATATTCTACCTTTATTTTTAGTGGCATTCTTCATATAGATCTTAAATGTTTATTAATAAGCTGATTTTTTAAAAAAATATAATTTTTCTATCAGTTACAAATGTTAGTTTTTTCCCCATTATGTTGGATGTCCACTCTCATTACTTTTATTCAATCTAGTTTTGGAAATCCTAGCTGTGTCTATCACAGAAGAAAAAGAAATAAAAGGAATAAAAATTGAAAGAAGTGAAATTGTCACTGTTGGCAGATGATATGATATTATACATAGAAAATCCTAAAGAAGATACCAGAAAACTGTTAGAGCTCACCAATGAATTTGACAAAGTTGCAAGATACAAAATTAATACACAGAAATCTCTTGGATTCCTACACACTAACAACAAAAGATCAGAAAGAGAAATTAAGGAAATAATTCTATTTACCATTCCATCCAAAAGAATAAAATATCTAGGAATAAACCTACCGAAGGAGGCAAAAGACCTGTACTCTGAAACTATAAAATGTGGTTGAAAGAAATAGAACATGACACAAATAAATGAAAGGTATACCATGCTTTTGGATTGGAAGACTCAATATTGTCAAAATGACTGTACTTCCCAAGGCAATCCACAGATTCAATACAATTCCTATCATTACCAATGGCATTCCTCACAGAGCTAGAACAAAAAATTTTTAAATTTGTATGGATACAAAAGACCCCACATAACCAAAGTAATCTTGAGGAAGAAAAATGGAGCTGGAGAAATCAGGCTCCGTGATGTCAGACTATGTTGGTAATAACTGGAAGGTATGTTACTTTTGTTTTCTTTGTTCATCTTGTTTATAGTTTTCTTTTTTAAAATCTATTAATGTAGGACAATGAATTAATATATTTTCTAATTTGGAATCCTTTTTGCATTCAATGAGTAAACCCTACTTGGTTATGATGTAATATTAATATACTGCTACAGTACAGTTAATATTTTATTAAGGATATTTATATCTATTATTTGCAAGGGAAATATTGGCTTTTAACTTTCACATTTTGTATTATCTTTCTTTCTCCAATTATATTATCAGTCTCCTAACAAGGAAGCATCCATCTTTCCTGGAAGAAAACTCTGGAACAGTTTGTGTAATATGGGAAGAATCTGTTCGGTAAAAGGGTTAGTCAGGTAGTGGGATCATTCCTGGGCTCCAAGATTTTTTTTAATTTATTTTTATTTTTTAAAGCTTCTTCTTTTCCCTTTTTTTGGCAGCCCTGCAGCATATGGAGTTCCTGGGCTAGGGATCAGATCCCAGCCAAAGCTGTTGCAGTGCTGGATCATTTAACCTACTACGTGGGGCTGGGGAATGAATCTGCTTCCTGGCACTGTAGAGTTGCCACTGATCCCATGGCAGTAGAGTGGGAACTCCAAGACTTTTTAAAAAATATAGATTCTTGACTAACATAATAACTTGTTTTCTTGGTATACTTTGAGATTTTTACTTTGAGATTTTACTTCTTGAGCAGATTTGACTGGGTAACTTGTTCTAAAAAAACTACTCATTAGATCTATATATTCAAGTTTACTGTTATAAAATTTTGTTTTATTATTTTTTATTTTATGATTTTTATTTTTTCCATTATAGTTGATTTTTGGTGTTATAAAATTTTATGTAGTACTTCCTCAAAATGAAAATAAAACCCTTACTGTCTTTTGTAATATCTTTTTTTCTTGTAAGTTGTCTATCATTTATATCTTTGTATTTAGTCATCATTTTCAAAAACGTGTATAAATTTGATGGTCTTTTTCTATTTTATTGATTTATGTATTTTAAAATTACTTTCTTCATTTTTCTTTGTCAGTATTCATTTACTTGATTATGTTTTTGTTTTTTTATTAATATTACTATTAAACACTGAGTACAAATGATGAAAAGAAAAAAACCACAAATTATTAATATCAGGAATAGAAAAGAGGATATACCTCAAATCTGAAGACATCACAATGCACAATAAAAATGTATTCTTAACAAATTTATTCTAAGAATTTTGACAATTTAGCTAAATTAAATATATATATTGAAAAATAGATTAAATGAGATAAAGAAAAAATATGACCACTTGAATAGTTGCAGAAAAAAATGTTTACTAAAATCTAATACTTTTTTCTCTCAGCTTTGTTAAGTATGATTGACAAAAATTGTATGTATTTAAAGTATACAGTGTGATATTTTGATACATGCATTCATTGCAAACTGTCATAATCAAGCTAATTAACATATCCGTCATGTCACATAGTTACCTTTTTTTTTTTTTTTTGCTGTATGGTTAGAACACTTAAAATTTACTCTTTTAGCAAAATTTAAGTGTACCATCAGTATTATTAATTATGACCACAATGTTGTACTTTAAGTCATCACGATGTGTTTTATAACTGAAAGTTTGTACAATTTGACTAAAATTTACCCCATTTCCTCCCATCCCCAACTCCTGGTAACCACAGTTCTATTCATATATTTATGAGTTTGACGTCTTTAGATTCACACCTCCGCAGTGACCTGAGCTGCTGCTGTTGGATTCTTAACCTACTTCACCATGGTGGGAAATCCAGTAGTTCTATTTTTAATTCTTGAGGAACGTCCCTATTTTTCCATAATGGTTGTACCAATTTACATTTCCACCAACACTCTAATGTGTTCCTCATCAACATTTGTTACCTTTTGACTTTTTTTTTTTTTGCTACACTCAGAGCATATGGAAATTCCGTGGGGTGGCAACTGAACTTGCATCATAGCAGTAACCAGAGCTACAGCAGTGGCAGTGCTGGATCCTTAACCTGCTGAGCTGCCAAGGAACTCCCTTGACTTTTTAATCATAGCCATTCTAACAGGTGTGAGGTGATATCTCACTATGGTTTTTATTTGCATTTCCCTGATGACTAGTGATGTTGAACAAATTTTTGTATACCTCTTGGCTATCTTTTTTGGAAAAATATATATTCAGTTCCTTTACTCATTTTTGGTTGTTTTTTCCCTCTTGAGTCGTATGAATTCCTTATATACTTTGAATATTAACTTCTTGTTAAATGTAGGGTTTTCAGTATTTCTCTAATCTGCAGGTTGTCCTTTCATTTTGTTGATTGTTTTCTTTTCTTTATATAAACCTTTAGTTTAATATAATCCCACTTCTTGATTTTTGCTTTTGTTGTCTTTGCTTTTCATGTCATACCCCCAAATAAATCATTGCTAAAAGCAGCATCAAAGAGATTTTACCCTGTTTTTTGATAGAAGTTTTATAATTTCAGGTTTTACAATTAAGTATTTCATCCATTTTGAATTGATTTTTGTGTATAAGGGTCTGATTTCATTCCTTTGTATGTGAATATCCACTTTTCCCAACACCATTAAATGAAGAGACTATCCTTTCCCCATTGTGTATCCTTGGCAACCTTGTGGAAGATTAGTTGATCATATGCATGCAAGTTTATTTATACACTCTCTGTACTATTCCATTGATCTAGGAGTCTGTTTTTAATTCCAATACCATACTGTTTTGGTTACTATAGCTTTATAAAACAGTTTGAAACAGGAAATGTGATGTCTCAAGTTTTATTGTTCTTTTTCTTTAATGGCCACACCCATTGCATATGGAAGTTCACTAGCCAAAGATTGAATCCAAGTCACAGCTGCAACCTATGCTGCAGCTGTGGCAACACAGTATCCTTTAACCCACTGTGCTGGGCCAGGGATTGAACCTGTGCCTCTGCAGTGATCTGAGCCACTTCAGAGACAATGCTGGATCCTTGACGCACTGCACCACAGTGATAACTCCCTAGTTTGTTGTTGTTGTGTTGTTCTTGCTCAAGATTGCTTTAGTTATTTGAGGTCTTTTATGATTCCCATGACTTTTGGATTATTTTCTCTATTTTCTGGGAAAAATACCCTTGAAATTCTGATAAGGACTGCACTGAATCTGTAGATCACCTTAGGTAGTATGAACATTTTAATAATATTAGTTTTTCCATCAGTGACCATGGGGTACTTTTCCATTTATTTGTGTCTTCAAATTCTTTCATCAATGTTTTATAGTTCTCAGTGTACAGACCTTTGACTTCCTTGGTTAAATGTATTCCTATGTATTTTATTTCATTTGATGCTATTATACATGGGATTGTTTTCTTAATTTCTGTTTCCATTGTTCATTGTTGGTGTATACAGATGGAACAGATTTTTGTATACTGATTTTGTATGTCACAACCTTACTGAATTTACTTATTAGTTGTAACAGATTTGGATTTTTTGTGTGAAATTTTCTGTCTGTCTATGTATGTATGTCTGTCTGTCTGTGTCTGCCTATCTATCTATTTTATATAATTTGCAAACAGACACAATTTTGCTTTTTCTTTCCTGATTTGTACGTATTTTATTTCTTTTTCTTGACTAATTGTTATGGTTAGAACTTCTAGTATTATACTGAATAGGAGCAGTGAGAGTAGGCCCATTTGCCCTCATTTAAGAGGAGAAAACTTTCAGCCTCTCATCACTGAGTATGATATTAGCAGTGAGCTTGTCATATGGTCTTTATTATGTCGAGGTACATTCCTTCTATACTTACTTTTTTGAGAATTTTTATTGTGAAAGATGTTGAATTTTGTCAATTGAGATGATTGTATGGTTTTTACCATTCATTCTGTTTATGTGATAAATCACATTTACTAATTTGGATATATTGTACCATTATCTTATCTGGGGATAAATCCCAATTGGTTTTGGTGTTCAATTCTTTTAATATGCTGTTGAATTCAATTTGCTAGTATTTTGTTAGGGATTTTTGCATCTATCTTCATCAGGCATATTGACCAGTAATTTTTTTTTCTTGTAGTAGCTTTGTCTAGTTTTGGAAGGTACTGCTGGCCTCATAAAGTGAGTTTGGAAGTGTTTTTTCATCTTGTATTTTTTGAAGACTTTGAGGAGGGTTGGTATTAATTCTTTGATGTTTGGTATTATTCACCCATGAAGCCATCTGGTCCTGGGATTTTCTTTGTTTGGAAATACTTTATACTGATACAGTCTCTTTCTCCTTACTGGTCTGTTCAGATTTCCTATTTCCTCAAGAAATTTTTTTGGTAGGTTTCAGGTTTTTTAGGAATTTATCCATTTATTTGAAGCTATCTAGGTTTTTTTGGTGTTTAATTTTTCATTGTAGTTTCTTGTAGTCTCTTGTATTATTGTGGTATTACTTGTAATGTCTCCTCTTTTATTTATAATTTTATTTGTCTTCCCTCTTTTTTCTTAGTTAATTTAGCTAAAGTTTGGTCAATTCTGTTTACCTTAAAAAAACAGTCCTTAGTTTTAATAATCTTTTTTATTGTTTTTCTCATCTGTGTTTCGTTTATTTCTCTCCTGATCTTTGTTATTTTCCTCCTGCTAACTTTGGGTTTAGTTTGTTCTTCTTTTTATAGTTCCTTGAAGTGTAAATTTAGGTTGTTTATTTCAGATCTTTTATCTTTATAGAACATTTATTGCTATAAACTTCCTTTTTAGAACTGCTTTTGCTGCACTTCATAAGTTTTGGTATGTCGTACTTCCTTTTCACTCATTTAAATATATTTTTTTGATTTCCCTTTTGATTTCTTCTTTAATCCATTAGTTGTTAAAAGTATGTTGTTTAATTTTCACACATTTGTGAACTTTTCAGCTTTTCACTTGTCATTAATTTCTAGTTTCATATCACTGTGATTAGAAAGATATTTGGTATGATTTCAATCTTATTTAATTTGTTAAGACTTACTTTGTGACCTAACACATGATCTATCCTAGAGAATGTTCCATGTGTGCTTGAGAAGAATGGTTATTCTGCTGCTGTGGAATGATATTTTCTATAAATGTTTGTTAGGTTCATTTGGCCTAAAGTGTTAAAATGTAGTTCTAGTCACATGTTCCCTTATTGATTTTAGTCTGGATGTTCTACCTATTGAAGTCTCTTATTATTATTTGTCTTGCTGCGTATTTCTTACTTCAGATGACCTTCTTTGTCTTTAGTGACAGTTTTGGACTTAATTTCTATTTTGTCTCATATAAATATAGCTAGCAAGCTCTTTTGTTTCAATTTGTATGGACTATCTTTTCCCATATCTTCACTTTTAGCTTATGTGTGTCCTTAAAGCTGAAGTAGGCTCTTTTTGGTAGCATACATTTAAGTCTTATTTTTATTTTTAATCCAGTCATCATTCTGGTTTTTGTTGTTGTTGTTTTGATTTTTAGGGCTACACCTGTGGCATATGGAGGTTCCCAGGCTAGGGGTCTAATCGGAGCTGTAGCTGCTTGCCTACGCCAGAGCCATAGCAACATGGGATCCGAGCTGCATCTGCAACATACACCACAGCTCATGGCAACACTGGATCCTTAACCCACTGAGCAAGGCCAGGAATCGAACCTGCAACCTCATGGTTCCTAGTCGCATTCATTACCACTGAGCCATGATAGGAACTCCTTTTTTTTTAATTTTTATTTTTTTATTTTATTTTTTTCCCTTTAGTTATTTTGATATGGTTTCACTTAATTCTTTGAATATATTTAAAATAGCTAATTTAAAACCCTTGCCTAGTAAGTCCAATATCCAGTTCTCACTGGGGACAGTGTTTATTGATATTATTTTCCCATGCATTTGGGACACAGTTTACTTTCATGTCATTTTTTGTTGTTGTTGAAAACTAGACATTTTAAATATATTGCAGCAGCTCTGAAAAATAAGACTCTTTTCATTCCCAAGGGTTAGTTATTGTTTATTTTGTTACTTTTCTGAGATGATTCTATAAAGTCTGTATCTTCATCATGTGTCATGAGTCACTGGCATCTCTGCTCCATTAGTGGCCAGCCAGTGATTGGAGGAGAGTACCTTAAACCCTTAGAACCAATAAGTTTCCCAGTCTTTGCTGAGGGACCCTGTGTGCATGTGGGGTCTGCCTTCAACACTTAGCAGGCAGTTGAATACTTTGCCTTATCCCTTACTTCCTCATTGTTCGGGGTCTCAAGATCAGGCCAAGGTGAGATCTTAGGGCCTTGTCAGGTGTTTCCTGAGCAGCATATAGCCATAGGTATGCACACAGCCCTACACATGCGTCAGAGCTTTTAAAAGTCCTGATAGACATTTCATTCCCTAACTTTTTCTTTTAAGCTGTTTGACGTCTTATTGTTTGTCTCAATTGTTATCTATCACCTCGAAGCTTTGAAGTTAGTGAAGTGCTTTTAATTGTTTTCAACAAATGTCCCTGTAGAAGGGCTTTTTGCACCAGGCAAGGTCCAAGTCAGGTCAAATAAAGACAGCCATGCAAGTGAGGTCTTCCAGGGAAACTCCAGAAATGACAAATAGTGGCAGATATCTCTACAATATTTTAATGTTAGTACTACAGTTTAAATATATAACCTTAGTTAAATTAATTCTGTGCTTACATGCATAATTTCTCCATTCATCTCTTGATTGGCCAAAGGTCATGCTCCAGCAATTTATTCAACAAAGGATCACAAAAGGTATATTTCCTGAATTTTGCACATAAAAATGTTCATTACCCATATAAGAGGGAAAGAAAAGTTTGGTGGGATATAATATTCTTGGGTTGCATGTTTATTTTTCTGCATCTAGAACTTTGGGTAAGGATTAGTCCACTGTCCTGTGCCTTCTACCATGGAATGATTTTGTGAAAAAGCCTGTGGCCAGGCTAATATTTTTCTTTTGTTAGAGTTTTTTCTTTGGACCCTTCAAAGGAATTTTTTTTCATTATTGACACACAGTATATTTATTAGGGTATGCCTCTTTGTTGATCTTCTGACCAGTTTTTACTGGTGCATTGCATTGTATTACCTTTCAGTTTGTAGAGTCAAAGCTTATTTAAAAAATTTTTTTGCTTTATTTATTAAATTTTAATTCCTGTTACATATATTCAATTTAGTCTTCAAAGACACAAATTGATTGCCTATGTTGGTATTCATTTGTGCTATATATCATATCTCTATAATTCTTTCAAGTCTTTGTTAATTTTCATTTTAATTTCTTAATTTTCTTGTTCTGACTTCCTTGTCCTTAGATGGGGTTTTAGCAATGTCTGGCCTACTTCTTGCTGCATGCCATATGACCATCATTTCTATGGTCATTTTATTTTTCTCATCTATTTCTTTCCAGAATTCTATGAGGTTGTATTTATTTATTTTAAGGCTGCACCTGCAGCATATGGAAGTTCTCAAGCTAGGGGTCAAATTGGTGCTGCAGCTGCTGGCCTACGCTACAGCCACTGCAATGCTAGATCCAAGCCACATCTGCAATGAATGCCACAGCTTGCAGCAACGGTGGATCCTTAACCCACTGTGTGAGGCCAGGGATTGAACTCACATCCTCATGGACACTGTGTCAGGTTCTTAACCCAATGAACCACAATGGGAACTCCCCCAGCTTATATTTAATTTTTTTGATGTTGTCACATATGCATTTAATGAACTCTTGAATATTTTTTTGAACTCTTTAGTTATTTCATTAAACACTTTGAATTTTATGGCCGTGAAATGCTATCTTCAAACTATAGTGACTATGCATGTTGCATGATGTCTATAAATTCCTTGAGAATAGAAACTATGTCTTATTCTTTTGATCTTCTGATAGCAGACACTTTGGAAAGACTAGTAAAAAAAATACCTCTCAAGCCAATATTCACTCATTCACAATTAAAAATTTCCACTTACACAAGTGAGCATGTTCCAAATTACATATGATGAAAGGAAGATACAAACCCAGAACTCTGACTTCCCAGGAAGATCTCTTTTTCCATGCTGGACTGTCCCAGAAAATGAAAGTTGACCTATTTTCCAGTATATAGGTAGGTATACAATCACAGGGGCTATGCCTGAACTCACATTCCAATAGCTCTGGTTGTCTCAACCTTAGTATTATTCACATTGTGTGCTGGATAATTCATTGTTGCTGAGGGGTGTCCTATGCATTGGTAGATATTTAACAGCATCTGGCTTTTTGACTCACTAGATGCCAGTAGTATTCCCTTCTCCCCCTCTTTCCACCAGTTGTGACAACCAAAAATGTCTACAGTTTTAGGGTTTTTCTTTCCTAGTATTATTCTCTCTAGTAACTCCTATCCAGTTTTCCCCACATGCCAGCCTTCAGAGTGATATTTCTGAAATTCAAACTATTTTATTCCTTTTTATTCCTTTTACATGTTCTGAGAGCTCCACATTGCCCAGTGCAGGTTCTTGTCATGGTATAAGGAGAATTTTTTAACCTAGCCCCGCTTCCCTCTTTGACTCCCCCCGTCACTCTGACTCAAATGTACACTGTCAGAGCATACCAGTCAAGTGTTCTCTGCTCTCCATACAGTCTATGCACTTTCACTTCATATTTCTCTTGCTTGCCTCTAACAGTCTCATTGCTTTCCATGTAGAATGTTTCATTGCATCCTAAATGTCATTCCCCTGGGCAAACATGGCTGCCACTTCTTCAGAGCCCCTGCATTTGGAGCAATTCTCATTGAAAGCCCCGAAGAGACTGGTTTGTGAGTGCTTCTTTGCAAGGAAAAATCCCCCCTTGGCTCTACACTTCCTTTCTCCAGCACAAGACCATACCCAGAGGAGAGAGATGAAATGTTTGTTGGAAGACAGGAAGTGGAGGTACCCAGGGAGCTGATGCATATTCTACTTGGAGACAAAGTCAATCAGGTGTGTTAGCCTGGGGATTGCAGCTGGGCCCCTCAGAGTGCTCACAGGTCACCCAGGAATCCACAAAATGATGGAGAATAATGGAGGTCAGAAAGGGTCAGATAGTAATGGCTGCCTTCCTGAAGGAGGTGGGTCTGAAATTTATGGGGAACTTAAATACACAAGGAGATCTTCAGAGGTGAGGAGCATAGAATACGCAAAATAGGGGAGAATTAGAAATTTTCAGATCATTTTCTATAGGCCAGTACAGTCTTAAGAGCTTTATTCTTATTAACTTGTTTAATCTTCCCTATGACCCTATGAAGCAGGTTCTCTTTTACTGATAAAAGGTCTGGAGGCCTGGAGAGGTTTTTAAAACTTGCCCAAAGTCACACAGCTAGTAAATATGTGAAACCAGGGATCCAACCTGTGCAGTCTGGTGCTAAACCAGAGAAAACATGGAGCATGGGAAGGTATGGGCAGGCCTGGCTAGAACAAGGAGGGCTTTTAGGGAGGAGGGCGAGGGTAGTTGGCTGGCTGTACACAGTCTTGAGTACTAGATCCTGGGTTTTGGAGTTAATGATCAGACCTTGGGGAATTCAAAGGCACAGGGAGCTCATTAGGAAGATTTTAGATTTGTCCTCTCAGGAACCAAGGCTCCCAAGATCAGGGATTCAAAGGAAAGATACTCAGACTTCTGACCCACCCCTCACACAGAGCCCGACAGCAGGTAAAGAAGGCAGTGGTGGGCAGGGGCCCGAGTCTTGGGGCATTCTGTCTTCTGCCTGCCGTGGTTTTCTCTACTGTCTGCAAACCTTCACGTCTGCTTGACCTTTCATGTCTGTGCTTCTTGCTCTACCCTTTCCTTCTCTGTCTATCTCTTCCTTCCTGTCTCTCTGACTTGCTTTTTTGCTAACTCTCTACTCCACTGCCTTTCTCTCATACTCTGACTGTATTTTAGTGTGCACAACTCCCTCAAGGCATCTGGCCTCCAGTAGCCAATAAAGATATGGCGAAGGAGGAGGAACTGTGGTTGGGGAAGCTGAGGCAGTTGGACTTCCCTGTGTCCCTGTCCTAATCAATGGCCCTTGGAAGTGGGCGAGACGGGGGGATGGCAGATGGGAGTTGGGGAAGGGTATGTAGGACAGCATAGGACATAAAGGAGAAGGAGGGGAGCTGCAAGGAGATCTCAGGGGAGGCAGGGATTTGGGGGGCCACCTTGAAAATGGGAATTTCTCAAAAGATCTCATTGAGGAGCAGAGAGCAAAGCAGGTCCCTTCCACCAAGATGTCTTCAGTCCACTGATGCTCCCTGTTATACTAGAGGGATTAGGGGTTGAGTGTGCTTTTGGAGCCTGCCCGTCTATTCTCCCATTCCTACCCCCCCTATTTATTCTCCCCTAAGTACCCCATGCTTTTTCCCACATACATTCTGCGCCATGTTACTGATCCTCAGCGGAAAAGCTCTTTTATTAAGATTGCTACCAACAAATGCTATGGGATGGGGGATGGAGGTCACAAGTGGGAGGTTACTGCAATGCCCCAGACACTAGGCATCAAGAAAAGCAAAGTTGAACAATAAAGAGAACATAGGAGAAGGGAAAGTTTTTAACTCTTTCATCTAGAATGAACTTCAGCAGTCTTCCTGCTCCACCTCTTCCTAAGTCTGTGTTTATCCCAATGCATCCCAGACATATGATCAGCTAGATTCAGTTTGACCCCCTCAAACTCTCAACAGGGAGCTCATTGCATCTCAGGACACTTCTGTCTATGAACAGGTCCGAGAGTCAGAACGTCTTCTCTAGTCAATTTGAAGCTTGTCACACTGGCAAAATTTACACAATTCTAAATTTGGAGCTATGCAGGGCAATTCTTATTCATCTGCCTTAACTTAGCTCTTTAGAGACTTGTGTAGCTAGACCATACCATCCTCCTTAGCTTAAATTTCTATGGAGAAAATATCGCAGTTGCTTAGATTTCTTTTTTTCACCATTGCAATATATCTTTCTATGTGTCGCAACTTGTCCACATACCCCTCAAGGACGTGGGTCCCAGGTGTAAATTCTACATTCCATATGTGTTTGCTCCACTGCAGAGGACAGGCAGCAAACACCTCTTCTTGTCTTGCCAACATAGTTCGGGGATGGAGCGCCAGACTGGCATCCTTGCTTTAATAATTTAATAAATATTATTTCAGTTCCTGTCATGTGCCAGGCACAGTGATTGACCCTGGAGTAACAGTAGTGAACAGAGTCTTTGCTTTAACAATCTAGTTGGGGGCAACATAACAATAATTAGGTAGATAATGGAAAAGTCTTTAAGAAGCGAGGTACAAGGAAGAATAAGCTGGCTAAAGAGACAGTGAAGGATGGCTGTATTTCAGAGAGGATGGTGAAGAAAGAGCTCTTGGATGAAATGAAAATGGGAAGGGAATCCAGAAGGGGTGAGAGAATTCACCATGAAGATTTCTGGTAAAAGAGCACCAGATATCTGGCAAAGGAATTTAGGTGAAAGCCAAGTTGGAGGTTGACGGAATAGAAAAAATTACGCTGTGGTTTTGGTTAAATGAATGAAGGAGACAGAAATGGGAGGTGAGGTCCAAGAGCTAGATCATAGTAGTGAAAAGTATTAGTCCAAATTTGGACATGGTAATTTTGAGGTATCTATCAAACATCAAAGGCAGAGAGTTCAAGTAGTCAATCATTTGGATGCATGGAGGTTGGGGGAAGGGTCTGGGCAACTGATAGGAAGATGAAGATATGTTTAAGCCACAAGACTGGCTAGTTTCAGACAGTTCTTATCGGGTGAAATAGTTTTGTTTCTTGATTTTGTTATTCATTGTATTAGGTTATTTTCCTAAAAAGGAAAAAAAAACCTTGAATTAGCCAACAGAATTGACACAGATATGCTTCAGAATTTCTGTGTTTGTTGACATTTCAAATATTCTTTCTCCACATCAATTCTTTCTTTCTTGTCGTTTTTTTTTTTTTTTTTTTGACTTTTTAGGGCTACACCCATGGCATATGGAAGTTCCCAGGCTAGGAGTCGAATCAGAGCTGTAGATGCTGGCCGACGCCATAGCCACAGCAATGCTGGATCTGAGCTGGGTCTGTGACCTACACCTCAGCTCATGGCAATGTCAGATCCTTAACCCACTGAGCAAAGGCAAGGATCGAACCTGCGTCCAAGTGGATGCTGGTCAAATTCGTTTCTGCTGAGCCATGATGGGAAGTCCAGTCCACATCAATTCTTATTTTCTTCCCATCAGCCACAGCGGAAGGGGGTCCTCTGATTTAAGCCCAGTCCCGCCCTTTATAGCCTGGATCCCACAATTTTCTGCCTCATCAAAGACTTAGTTTGTCACATTCCTATAATTTTATTCTCTATTAACTAGCAGTTTCCTTCACCATATAGTCAAGCCAAAATTCCTACAACATAAAATACTGTATTTGTATCACCATCTAGCTCCTGACCTATACCTTCTTTCCACTTGGTGCAAATGTCTTAGAAATCACACTACACTTAGCTTCTTCTGCCTCCTTCGTGTAGACAATTGTTGAAACTATTGTCCTAAAGCCTCTTTGTTGCGAAAAGCAAGAAACCTTTTGGATTATTGTCTCACTTGATGTCTATGCACATTTGACCACGAAGACCACCTTCTCCTTGCAAACCTTGTCTTTTCTTCAGATTCTGTGTCACATCATCCCTCTTTGGTCCCTCGATACTATCTTCTCTGGATTCTCCTTGAAGCCAACCCTTAAATTTTGGAGATTTTCAAGGTTCTGGTTCCAGCTTTTTTCCACCTCTGCACCCTTTCTCTGAGTGGTATCATCATCATCCCTTCTGATACCTTCATTTCCTCCAGAAGTACTGATGATACTCGATTCCTTTCTCTAGGGTTCTCTTTAGCATTTGACCCATCATTACAACAGGTACGAGGACTCCCACAAGCCCCTGAGACCAAAGTGAGTCCAAAGTGCATTCCCTCCTCACCTCCTTCCCACACTTCCCTCTCCCACGTTTCTTAGCTCAGGGAATGGCGTCATCACCTGCCCACTTAACCAAACCTGGAACTCATCCTCGACTCCTCTTTCTTTCTCTCCACTCTTTAATCACTTACCTAGATCCATTGATCCCACCTAAAGACTCTTGTCTAATACCTACTTTTCATGTCAGTAATCTGCTTTTATTCCCACTTTTCAGTCTTTCCTTCCTGAATTATTGTGGCATTTGGCATCTTTCACTTCCAATTTGGTCTCCACATTATAGTCAGAGTGATTGTTCCCAGATGTATCTGAATGTCAGTGTCATTTAACTGATCCTTGTCTTCCTGCCCATAGAGTCCACTCTCTTTAGCCTCTTCTGCAGGGCGTATAGGTCCCCCATGGTCTATCTTGCTTACCTCTCCAGCCCCATCTCCCATCACTCTCTGGCTTAACTCACATTTCATAACTTCACACATGATGCTTCCTCTGAGTGGCATTTCCTTTTCTGCACTTCTCCTATAGTTGCCTTTAGCCTAAAGGAGTTCTTTAATATTTCTTTCATTCGGAGCCTTTTGGTAATCATTTATTTATTTGGAGTTCCTGTTGTGGCTCGGTGGGTTACAAACCCAACTAGTGTCTGTGAGGATAATGGTTTGATCCCTGGCTAGTGGGTTAAGGATCCGGTGTTTCCCTGAGCTGTGGTATAGGTCGCAGCAGCTGCAGCTCTGTCAACCCCTAGCATGAGAACTTCTATACAGCACAATTGAAGCCTTAAAAAGCAAAAAAAAAAAAAAAAAGAGAGAGAGAGAGAAAGTTATGTTTTTGAGAGCAAACAGTTTTCATTTCTGAACGATATCTTCATCGATTATATAGTATCCTAGTCTGGTGGTTTCCTTCCTTCCCTGCTTCCCTTCCTTTCTTCTTTTCTTCTCTCTTTTAGCTTTTCTTTTCTCCTTTTAATCATTTCCCCCGTCCTGCCCCCTCCACCCCCCTCATATATCACCCACCTGTGGCTCGTAGAAACACGTAACTGTGACTCTCCATGGACTCCCCATAATTTATTTCCAAAGAACACTTCTTTTCCTGATAATACAGGCTTGAGTCAGATATCTAACAACCATCTCTCTAAAGTTCTGGAGTATTCATTAAGCTATTCAGGTGCTTCCACTGAAGCCTATTTGGGGAGAAGCTTCAAAGGAGGGGCAGACATCCCCATTTGATATGAAACTCACAGAAAACGCTATATCCTCAAATATCTCATTCATTCCACTTTGAAATCTTTTATAAGCTGCATGAACTATGCATATTCATGAAGGGCAAGAAACAGTTTTAGACACTCCGTTTGCAAGTTCTCCATTTTGAAATGCAGAATTTATTTGGGATCTTAGCATAAACCAGGATTAAATAATACAATATTAACATGCTGCTTCACATCAAATGGAGGTTCTTTTTAAAACTATGGTCCTCAGCTTTGCAAGTGTCCTGATAGGCATGCTCTGCTACTGGTATCTGGCACTCCTAATATAGGAGCAGCTGGGGGATTTGAATTTGGAGATTTCACTTTCTGAGTCATGGCTCTATTATTTCTCTACACCAGGAAAAGAAGGCAGGACTTCCTCTTGAGAAACCACAGCTCCCTTGCTGAGTTCATTCTTTTAGGATTCTCTAGTAACACAGAGATAAATGTTATTCTATTCAGTGTCTTCCTTTTCCTCTATCTCATCACCCTTTCTGGCAATGGGCTCATTTTCACCTTGATACGCATGGACTCCCGCCTCCACACACCCATGTATTTTTTCCTTAGTGTCCTCTCCATTCTGGATATGGGATATGTCACCACCACGGTGCCCCAGATGCTGGTGCATCTGGTTTGCAAGAAAAAGACCATTTCCTACGTTGGATGTGTGGCCCAAATGTATATCTTCCTGATGCTGGGAATTACTGAGTCTTGGCTTTTTGCAATCATGGCTTATGATAGGTATGTGGCCATTTGCCATCCCCTCAGGTATAAAGTCATCATGAGCCCTTTGCTGTGTGGGTCAATGGTAGCCTCCTGTGGATTCTGGGGTATTAGTTGTGCCCTAATATACACTGTCTCTGCTATGATTCTTCCCTATTGTGGACCTAATGAGATAAATCACTTCTTCTGTGAAGTACCTGCAGTCTTGAAGTTGGCCTGTGCAGACACATCTCTCAATGACCAGGTGGACTTCGTCCTGGGCTTCATCCTTCTGTTGGTCCCACTCTCCCTCATCGTCACTGTCGACATCAGTGTATTTACTGCCATCTTGAGGATCCGCTCATCCCAAGGGCGACTGAAGGCCTTTTCCACCTGTGCCTCCCACATTGCTGTGGTCACGATGTTCTCTGCCCCGTGTATGGTCATGTACATGAGACCCGGCTCTGAGGCCTCCCCAGAAGAGGACAAGAAGCTGGCTCTGTTCTACAACGTCATCTCTGCCTTCCTCAACCCCATCATCTACAGCCTCAGGAACAAAGATGTGAAGGGGGCCTTCCTCAAAGCCACAGGCTGGGGTAATGCGCCAGCAAGAAGTCAAAGAAGCACGGGCACCAGCAGCAAACCCAGGACACGGCCTACATGACTCCTCCATCCAAATGCTTTTCAACATCAAGTGGGCACACATGATATATTAATGCGTTAGATTCAGTGAGATTAAGCACGAGGCCATCCAGAGGGCTGTGGCCATGGGTGTGCCTCAAATACAAAGACAGCAGACAGTGGACTCCATGAAAGCAAGTCTCATATATGCATCTTTTTCTTTTGTTTGGCCATGCCCATGGCATGCAGAAGTATCCAGTCCAGGGATCAAACCCATGCCACAGCAGCAACAATGCCGGATCCTTAACCCGCTGAGTCACCAGGGAATTCCAGTGTTCACCTTTCTTATTACTACATGAATGTGGTCCTGAATGCCTGAGCTCAAGACTCATGAAATAAGTTTAAGTTGATGGGTACAAGGTGACTTCTAGATTTTCAGATCAATGACCCAATTATAGCTTAATCAGTAGTTGATAAGTTCTGAAAGAAAAGCAATTTAAGAAAAACCAATACGGATCATATGAAACAGAGTTCCAGAAGTAATACAGGTCAGTTTTCCCTTAGTACTATTAGGAGAGGATGAATTTAGGGCACAAAACCCCTCATGTCACTAAAGAAGGGAGCGCTGTTTTTGTGAAGAGATATTTGTAGGGGGGAATAGAATGTCCTAGTAGTTGGATGAAAATCTCCTCCCACCAAGACTTTCATAATGCATTTTTGACTTTACTGGAGTACTCTGACATACAATGAACTGTAGGTATTTAAAGCATAATTTGATGAGTTCTGTAATATCTGTGAAACTGTCACCGTAATTAGGATCATTATAAACCTCATCCCTGATCTTTGCAATTCCTCCGTGTTGGTCATTGATTGCTGTGTAACAAATTACCCCCCTCCCAAATGCTGTGTCTTAAAACATTTACTTTTTGCAGTTTCTGTGGGTCAGGTATTTGAATGATGTTTAGCTGGCTCCTCTGGATTAGGGGCTATTATAGGACTGCAATAAAGGTAACCACTGGAGCTAAGACTCAACTGGGGAAGGATCTACTTCCCCAGGATTCAGGCTTGCCAGGATTCGGTTCCTGTTAGGCTGTTGGACTGAAGTTCTCATTTCCTTCCTGACTGTTGTATATGCATCCATCAATTCCTTCCATGAGGTCTTCTCCTTAGAGCAGCTTGTCATGTGGCAGTTGGCTTCATCAGCATGAGCAAGCAAGAGCAAGAGAGAGATTGTGAGCAGAGAGGAAGCCAGGGTCTTTTGTAACCTAATATTGAACGTGAGTTCCCATCACTTTGAGGGTATTCACGAGAAGTGAACTATTAGGTTCAGGCCAAATTCAAGGGGAGAGGATTACCTTGGGTGTGAATACCAGAATACGGGGTCATCGGTTCATACAAAGCTTCTCCCTTGTGAATTAGACTCTCGCTACTCAAGGAGGGGTCTGTTAGTATCACCAGCCTCATCGGGGAGTTCTTAGGAAGTGCAGAATCTTGGCACTCCTACTCTAAAATCAAAATTTCATTTGAAAAGCTTCTTCAGATGATTCCTACACACTTTTAGGTTTGAGAACAATGATTTAGCCAGTACTGCAAGGACATGCTAAATAATATTAAAAATTTAAAAAATTAAGCTCAGGAGTGAATAAAGCTTAAAAAAACAAAACAAAAAACCCAAGAGGAGAAACCTGGACTTTCCTGACAGAGTCTGGCTCCAGGGCTTCAAGAGATACCACATTCTCTTGTCTCTGTGACTTCATTTGTCATCTGTAGTGAGTCAGCTATCTGGCACTTTCTGTAATTATCTTGAGAAAAACCTGAATTCGGCTTCTGGCCTCCTTATTTGTAAGCTCTAACTTAGTTTTGTCGAGGAGAATAAAAAAGAGAACCACATAGTTATCCGAATTGGCAGCAAGGAAAAGGAAATAGAGCACTAATATTTTACTGTCTTGTCTCAAAGAAAAGTAACTCTTTTAAATCCTCATTTTCCTGCCATCTACCATCCATTGCTTTGCTCCTCTCCTCTGGATGCAATTTCTTAGAAAAAGTTGTCCATGCAGTTTCTGATTTCTGTCCTACAGTTTTCTCTGAAGCTCACCGGTCAGGTTTCACTCTAACACACTAACACTTCCTTCACCACGACCTTGTGCGGAGGTGGTAATGACCTTCCTGCTGTTAACTGCAGTGGCCGCTGCTCAGTCCTTGGTGCAGGGACCACAAGCGGCGTTTGGCGTGCTTGACCGCTCTTTCTTCCTTCCAACACTGACTTCACTTACTTTCAAAACTATATACTCA
Organism: Phacochoerus africanus; assembly: GCF_016906955.1. Taxonomy (NCBI): domain Eukaryota; kingdom Metazoa; phylum Chordata; class Mammalia; order Artiodactyla; family Suidae; genus Phacochoerus; species Phacochoerus africanus. Next base: position 167,486,700 of record NC_062551.1, read on the forward strand.
CGGAGTGCCCTTCATGGCTCAGTGGTTAATGAGAAGTTATATGTCCAATATATCTCAATAAAAATACATTTCAAAAACATTCTCTAAAAAGAAGAAAAGGACTCCAAGCACCCAGAGCCTGTGGAGTGCGGGCTTGAGGCGCCCATCCAGATGAGGCCTGGCCAAGGGTACCACTACGGAACGGGTGTCGGGAGAAGAAAATCACGGTCACCAGCTTAGGTCTTAAGTTGAGCCATAGAGGTCGAGACTGAAGAAGGCGTGCTTCCTAGGAATTCTCTCTGAGCCCTCTTTTTTCCCCTGTTTCCCTATGTGAAGAATAGTGGTGGTGGCTGATATTTTAGGTTTTAGGTTGGAATATGACTGAATTGGTATTATCCCAACATAGCGTGGTAGCTGAAGGGCGATGTATTTTGTACTGGTGAGAGGAAGTTTTCTTCCACACAATATACACACGTGGATGTATAAAGACAAAAGAGAACAATGTTTCATGGCTGTTTGATCCATTCTCATCCTTCTATCACATCACAGAATCTTTATTTCTTTGTTTGGGTGTGTGGTTGGAATAATTAAGATCGAGTTTCTTAGCAAGTTTGATTTTTTCTTTTTTTAAAAAAATGAACTATAGTTGCTTTATAATATTATATTAATTTCAAGTATACAGCATAGTGATTCAGTATTTTTATAGATTTACTCCATTCATAGTTACTATAAGAAAATTGTTATAATTCCCTGTGTTACAAAATATATCCTTGATGCTTATTTATTTTATACATAGAATTTTGTATCTTTTACTTCCATACCCCTAATTTGCCTCCTCTCCCTTCACGCTCCCCTTGGGTAACTCCCAGTCTGTTTTCTGTATCTGTGAGTCTGTCTCTGGTTTGCATATACTTTCATCTGTATTGTATTTTAGATCCCACATTATAAGTGATATCATACAGTATTTGTCTTCCTCTTTCTCACTTATTTCATTCAGCATGATAATCTCTAGGTCCATTCATGCTGCTATAAACAGCAGAATTTCATTCTTTTTTATGCCTGCTTCAGATCCAGTGCTGTGCTAGATTAAATTAAAATAAAGTCTTAACTGATTAGGGCACCCATAAAAGGGCCTAATCCAATCTCACTGGTCTCCTTATAAAATGAAGAAATTTGGACATGCAAGAGGGACACTAGGGTTGTAGATACACAAAGAAAAACCGTTTGAGGACAAAGTGAGAAAGCAGCCATCTGCCAGCCAAAGAAAGAAGTTTTAGAGAAAACAAAACTGCTGACACCTTAATCTTGAACCTCCAGCCTCCACAACTGTGAGAAAATAAACTTGCATTGTTTAAGTGACACAGTCTAGGGTGTTTAGTTATGGCAATCCTAGTGAACTAATATACTCTACACAGTCTGTTGCCTAATTCATAAAAAGAGTTGCTTCATAAATTTACTCCTGTTTTATTTGTTTTTGTTATTATTAATTTTTTTTATAGAGGGAAGGTAGTTCTAATACATGTTGCTCAATCATATCCAGAAACAAAAGTCCCTCCCCACATTTGGAATTTTAAAAAAAATTACTTCTCCAAATCAACTTATTTGCAAAACAGAAACAGACTCACAGGTCTCAAAATCAAATTTATGGTTACTAAAAGGCGAATGTGAGGGGAAGGGATAAATTAGGAGTTTGGATTAATGTAGACATACTACTGTACATAAAACAGATAACAAGGAGCTACTGTATAGCATGGAGAAATCTGCTCAATAGTCTGTAATAACCTGTATAACCCGATTCACTTTGCTGTATACCTGAAATTAACACAACATTGTAAATTAACTGTACCTCAATAAAATTTAATAAGAAATGCTAAAAAACCCTACTTCTCAATAATTCCTGGGTTAAAGAGAAAACCCTAATGAAAAACACATAATAAAGATGTTTTGGCATAATGGTTGCTGGATTGTGGTATGGTCAACTTGGTTTATGTTTTTTTTCCCATGATTGGATAAGGTCCAGTTCCTAAAATAAATCCATTATGCCTAAAAGAATCGCTAATTGGTAAAGATGGGAGCTTTCCTGGTAGCCTTCTGCTGAGCATGAGTCCCTCTGAGATTGAGTTGAAATACGCTTTTCTGGCTTTTCTGCTTTCAGGTGGCTTACTTTCTGTTGGACCACTTGTTCAAACAGCTGTTAAAACCTAGAATGTGAACGTGGCTGACTGCATAGAAATAAATACTTTTTTCTACAGTGCTCTGACCACTGCCTGGACTTTGGGAAAGTCCTGGCTGCCATACAACAAGGCTTAGACTGATTACTATTACTTGGTAATAGTTGGTTGTGTGAAATATGAATGTGCTTTTTAGGTCAATCTGTATTTCCGCCAACAATAGATGAAAATTCATGTTTTGTTGTATTCTGGCCACCTCTGACTCTGTTGTTTAAAAGCTCTTTGGCAGTTTCTAAATGTGGAAAAGTTGTATTGCCTTGATATTTTAATTTGCATTACTTTGGTGCCTACTGTGGTCTGATTTTATCATATATTTATTGATTATTTGGATTTTTGTTCTTTTTTGGCCACACCAGGGCATGCAGAAGTTCCCCGGCCAGGGATCAAACTTACGCCACAGTGGTGGCCCTAAGCCGCTGCAGTGACAATGCCAGATCCTTAACCCGCTGAGCCACAAGGGAACTCCTTTATTTGGATTTTTAACAATGAACTGTTCATATCTGTTGCCAGTTTTCTGGAGGGTTGTATTTTTCTTACCAATTTGTAAGAGCCCTTTATGTGTTAATGATTTTATTCACATCTGTAAATGTGTTGCAGTTATATGCCCTGTGTTTTGCCTGTCATTTGCCTTTAACTTTGCTTCGTTATTTATGTAACACTGGCTCCTGATGGTGGGGTGGTACGGGACCTTTGGCGACACTGTGAACCTGCACCCTTGGCATGGGCTCTAACCTCTCATGGAGGGCACAGACGCTCATGCTCTATTTTTTTGGCCAGCCTGGCGGATTTTTTTGTTTTTTGTTGTTTTTTGCAAGGAGTTTCATAGGCAGGGTACACATCAGGAAGGAGTTGGGAAAGAAGAGCCCAAAGAGGCTGCATGTCAGCTTATGGGACGCGCCTCTAGAACCTCATGGGAATTGCTGTGTTGGGTACTGAAGTTCTGTGGCAGCAAGCAGTCAGTAAATACTGGTGATGCCCTGTAACATAACCTGCAGACTGGTAAAGCCTGGGAGAAAACAATTCACATTTGTAAAGATTCTATGAGAAATAAACAGTTTCGGGGAAGGTCCCTCTAAGCAAGAGGAAACAGGGAAAAATCCTTCTCTTTGAATTTCTAATCTCTTTCTCTTTAGAGAGTCTCTGGGCTCTCTAAACTTTGTATCTGGGGGTAACATTTTATCCACCCTCTCCTCTCTAATTTCCCGCACTCTTAAGTGGACGGAGTCTCTTTTTCTTGAGATCACCCAAGAGAGGCTGTAGTTTTCAAAAATGGACTTTATTAGAAACAAGGGAAAAAGGGAAACCAAGAGATATAAAAACACAAAAGAACAGAAAAATGGTCATAAAACAAAATGTTTCCCCTTTCTAAGGTAACTTCATAGATGAGTAGAGAAAGGTTCACTTCTTCCTTCTCAAATCTCTTCTTCAACTTAAGATTCTCCACTTTACAGTTTCCGAGTTTCTCCTTCCACTCTCCCCACCCCAACATCCCCACCCCTGCCCGCCGTGGGCTCCAGTCGCTTCCACAGCCCAGGAGGATCCTGGCTGATTAAGGATTGATAACTCATGCAGGAGTAATAAAAATTAAAACTGACATTTGATAGGGTTCCCTTGCGGTGCACTGGGTTAAGGATCCAGCTTTGTCAGTGCGGCAGCTTGGGTGGTTGCTCTGGTGCAGATTCGATCCCTTCCCCAGGAACTTCCACATGCTGCAGATGCAGACACAAAATAAAAAACAAAAAACAACCCCCACAACCCCCCCAAAACACACCCTGATTACATGTTAAAAGATTACTATATGCCAAGCTCTGTACTAAGCTGTTTTCATGTATTATCTCATTTAATCATTGCAATTACCCTGTGAGGAAAAGATACAAACCTCAGAGTAGTTAAATGACCTGCAAGCATTCACTTTCCTAGTAACTGATAAAACCATCTCTTATCTTGGTCTGTCTGGCACTAGCGTCTGGGTTCTTGGCCCCTGTGTGGGATTTTCACTATCGTCTTTGTCTCAAAGCACTCTGCCACAGTACTGCTGATGTCCACGCATCCTGACCTCTCCCACCGGGTCAGGGCGAAGAGCTGGTTTTACGCAGTCAGTCTCTTCCAGATCTCGTGGAGGAGTCCTCAAGGAGTTGGTGAGTGTGAGTCCTGCGTTGTACGGCTCCCCGGATTTTCATCTTTAAAGAGTCATTCTGGGGCCTTGCCTTGTCCTATCAGTTTGAGGAAAGCCCTTTTCACATCCTTGTTCCTCAGACTGTAGATGACAGGGTTGAGGAAGGCTGTGGCAATGTTATAGAAAAGGGCCATTTTCTTGCCACTGTTTGACACGGAGTCAGAGCCAGGGCTCATGTACATGATGATGCACGGAGCCGCAAACATGGTGACCACTGTGATGTGGGAGGTGCAGGTGGAGAAGGCCTTGATCCGCCCTTGGGCTGAGCGGATCTTCATGATGGTGGCAGAGAAGTTGGCATAGACGACGACAACCAGGGAGAGGGGACCGCAATGACACTGAAGCCCATGAGGGAGGTGTCTGCACAAGCCAGCTTCAGGACTGCAGGCGCCTCACAAACGTAATGGTCCATCTCATTAGGGCCACCATAGGGCAGGCGCATGGCAAAGAAGGTACAGGACAGGCCACCCACCACACCATACGCTGCACAGACGCCCGCCACGAGGAGGCACACCCTGTGGCCCATGGTGACCTTATAGCGGAGAGCGTGGCAGATGGCCATATGCACCTGTCCACGGACATGACGGAGAAAAGCCAGGACTCGGTAACCCCAAAGAGGAGGAAGAGGGACATCTGGGCCACACATCTGGCAAAGGAGGTGGCTCTCTTCTTGCTGAGAATGTGCACGAGCATCTGGGGCACGGTCGTGGTGGTGCAGCAGACGTCTAGCATGGAGAGGACGCTGATGAAAAAGTACGTGGGCGTGTGGAGGTGTGAGTCCTGGAGGATGAGGGTGATTAGAAGGCTGTTGCTCACAAGGATAAGCAGGTAAAAGACTAGAAAGAAGACGGAGAGCAGAGGGTCGGTCCTGGGGTCGGAGGCAAAGCCCAGTAGGATGAATTCCGTCACGGCGGACTGGTTGAGTTCCTGCATTGCGATCTGCCTGTTCAGAGAGTTTGGGGGAAATGCAGTTTATTGGGTTTCTGTGCCAGGGGCTGTTCACGCATGCCTCGTTCACGTTTCCTGACGGGAAGTTCGGGCTAGCAGAGGGGCACCCCCAGAAGCGTCCCCACAGTAGTTTGCGTGGTGCTGAGGGTTGGTCGTTGTGATGAAAGCGTGAAGACCAAGTCAGGGAGGTGGCGTAGGCCGTGTTCTGTTTCTCCTTTTCCTGAGACAGCCTTGGTTTTTTAAAAAATTATTATTCATCCATTTTCCTGTTTTTTATGGGACGACAGAAGTTACTTTATTGGTGTTCATTAATTATGTCATTGATTCAACACATTTTTTAACCAAATGATTAGTATTTGTTATAAATCAGAGGGGTCACGAAGAGCTAGAGATAATATCAGTAGAAAAAGTGATTTCACGTAGTCTCGTAGGATAAATTCTATGAGAGAAGTTGAGCTCCAGTCCGTCTATTCTGCCATCTCAATCCCGTCTCCGGTACCAGGATAAATTCTAAATACTTTAAAGAGTGGAGTTCCTTGGTGGCCTAGAGGGTTAAGGTTCTGGCATTGTCACTGCTCTGGTGCAGGTCCAGACCCTGGCCCAGGAACTGCCATGTGTCATGGGCATGACCAAAAAAATATGTTAAAGAATTAAATAAGAAAAATAAAACTGTAAAGCCACCTAGGAGAAAATGAATGGGTGAGTATTTTATGGTGGAACAGAGACATGCCTTTGAGTTCATTCCAAGTCCTTCAGCATTCTAGTGTTGACCCTTTTCCCTCTAATAAGCAAGTAAATCAAGACAGCTCCTTAGCTGAGCTGCTCTGTATTTCCCCAGTATTTCTGAGGGTTCATCCTTGGTCGCTTTGCTCTAAAATCCCCTCTCACTGAACGCTTGATCCCCCTTGTTACCTCCCTGTGTAGGTACCGACCTCTTCAGTATCCATCCCTATTCTCTTCCTCCTTGAACCTCCCCAACACAAGGATGCTATTCGTAAGACTTTTCCCGAAGGTATGGGTAAAATGAAGATGACTTACAATGCAGGGCAGAACAGAAAACTATTTAAAAGTTGAACATTTAATATCACAAAGTCCCTAAGATACCTCGGCAGCCCCTCTCTGGTCTCCCGCCAGCTATCATGTGACTAGAGTCTCGTCTCCTTCCTGGAACCGCCTCCCATCTCCTCTTGTTTCCTTGCTCTAGGATGCCTTACTCCTGTCACCTGGGCAGCCAGCTACAAACTCCAGTTCCTCTGACTCAGTGCTTTCTAACTTTACTCAGTATCAGAATCACCAGGAGAGCTTGTCATATGCTACTATGCCTCACATCCTGAGTTTTGATTCAGAAGTTCTGGGGGGGGAGCCTGAGAATTTGGGCTGCACTTTGAACTTTTGAACAATTGAACTTTCTAAATTTTCTACAATAGACATGAATACCTTTTGTAATACAGAATAAAGTTCAAGTGAAGACAGAATTTGTAGGGACTGGCTTCTCCATTCAAACTAATTAGGTAAAGGGTGGATATGAGAGAGGAAGATCAGAAATGGAGACGGATACATCGGACCTAGAAAAGGTCAGGGGAGAGTGGAAGGAAGGCTTCTCCCATTGTCCCCCGTCTCCTTCACTGGCCGGTACTTGGGAATCAGCTTATGGAGTTTAATGCAAGCACATTTATTGGTTGAGGTTAAAGTGTTTGGTTAGGAGATAGGTCCTGAAAGATGGAGATCCTTGAACACGGTCTCTGGTCATGAGAGGCTTCCCAGTTCTCACCTCCAGCTTGGACCTGCAGCGGGAGGGCGGAGGAAGCAGAGGTGATGTGGGTCACAGGCCTCTGGCCCCCCCACAACTCCTTGCCCTTTGATGAGTTTGTGACTTTGTCCAGAGTGGCGTTTGGGACTGGTTTCTACCCTTACCTTCCTTGGCTGGCTTGCTGTGTGTTTTAAGGACCGGTTTCTTGGAGTCTGAATTTCAGCTTCTGACTCTGCCACAGCCAGGTTTGATGATGACCTGTGATCAATGAGAAGACAGAACTTGATTGTGCGATTGTAAAAGGTCCTGGTAGAGATGAGCTTCTGGTCCCCAAATTGCCTGGGAGTGGAGCTAGGGGTGCCAGCCTTGTTAGGATATAATAGATTTCAGAGAAAATTGGTTTTCTTTTTCACTTTGGGCCTTATATTTATCTCCCCCTCACATATCTTCTCTCTACAGCATAGGCTAGAAGATAAATGTCTCAAGACAGTTTTGAATTTTCACTTTTGTCATTTACTGCCGTGACTCTGAGCAGGTAATCGTTTCTTATCTGTTAAAAGAAAAGAAAAGAAGAAAAGGAGGTTGATTGCAGTAATATATAATTCTGTCAAGTTTTGAAGATATCTGTTTTCTCTTCCCTTCCCCTTTCTCCAGCCCCCCCCCCCAAGACACACATACCCTCCCCCAGCATCAGCACAGACTTGCATGGGGCTAAGAATGACCCAGAAAAACAGATAAAACCAGAAAGCAACAAATGCAGAGAGAATGATGGATAAAGACAGAGAGCCCCCAGAAGGGAGGGAGAGACCCAAACACAAGTAGAAAGGAGGCAGAGAGAGGCACAGAGAACTAGAATCTGGGGGGCACAGACGAGGAGAGAGTGCAATTGACATTAACAGGAGGAGAAGGAGGGGGCTCAGAAAGAGAAAGAATTTGGGAAAATGTTTCTTTTTCTCTTTGTGTAAGAAGAGGACAAAAGACGTGGAGACCCAGTGGTAGAGTCAGAGGGACAACATGAGGTGAAGATCCAAAAGAAGAACGAGGCCAGGAGACCAAGGAGAAGCCAGGAGGGAATGTGCTGGGAAGCTGGACGAGTGAGGGCTTGTGAGAAAGAGGCACTGCAGGGCCGAGCAGCAAAGAGCTGGAAGAGAGCAGAAAGAGAAAGAGAGAGACAGAGGGAGTCCAACGGGGCAGGTGGCGAGAGGCAGGGGCAAGCCAGTCTCCAGGAGAGAGAGAAAGAGCTGGAAGAGAGGCCAAGAGCGGGACGATGGGGTGACTTCGGACAAGGGAGAGCCGGACAGGGGTGGAGGCTGAGGGAGCAGGAAGGTGAGGGAGATTCACTGAGAGTGGAGGGGGGGTGGTGGAGAACCAAATTCAAGGGGAGACCCAGAGAAACACTGCAAGAGGAAGAGCCTTGTGAGTCAATGAGGCCGCAAAGGAGAAGAGGAGAGAAGGCAAAGGAGAAGAGGAGAGAAGCAGGGGTGACTGGAGAGGGACTGTGCTGCAGGCAAATTCAGAGGTAGCATGAGCCACATGCAGAGCGAAAGAGGGAAAGGAAGGCACAGAGTGAGCTGAAGACCCAGTTAGAGAACATCAGATCCATGGACTCAGAGAGACAACTGGAGACATGGGACAAAAACTCTGGAGGCAGAGAAACACAGAGACAGCAAGAAGAAACAGCAGCAGCAGGAGACAGATCAAGAGGGATGGAAAGTAAGAAAGAAAAAGAGAGGCAGAAACAGATAAAAACAGACTCAAAGACAGAAAGGTGTGGATGGATACTGAGAGAGAAAAAAAGCAGAGCCAAGCACCCATATACACACCCACACAGACATGAGCAATGAAACAGAGGTGAGGAGGAACTGTGAACTAGGCTGGGCTCCTACACAGAGCTCCATCAAAGGCTGGGCATGGGGAGTAGCCAGCCACCAGGCTTGCTCCCTGGAATGGTTGGGGGTACTGCTGTCTTGAGCTTATAACCTTGCAGGGAAGAGGGTTGTGGGCACAGTTCCCTCCGACTCAGGGGGCCACTCCTGTGTGGCACAAGGTCCCAGGGCTCTAGCCAAGACTGTTCCTGCAACCGCTTTTCTGCCAGGGAAGAATCACCAGGCTACCACTCAGAATCATCAGTTTCTAAGGATGCTCAGGCCAGGCTCTTCTGGAGGCCCAGGTTGGGCAGAGAGAATGTAAGGCTCAGCCGGGACAGGAGTGTGGATGCCGGGGAGGGGGCATGTCATGGGACTCAGGCAGGACCCCAAGGGAAGGTCTTTTCTCAGCTGCTCCTCCTTCCCCAGGGAAAAAATGAGGCACTGTGGGAGGTCTGGGGTGATGAAGTCCATGAACTTGTCCTCTCCTCCTGCCAGTGGCATCCCCAAGGATGTTTCATCCATTAGAAACTGTAGGCATCAATAATGAAAGATCAAGGAGTTTCTGTCGTGGCACAGCAGAACTGAATCCAACTAGGAAACATGAGTTTGTGGGTTTGATCCCTGGCCTCACTCAGTGGGTTAAGGATCTGGCGTTGCCATGAGCTGTGGTGTAGGTCGAAGACTGGCTCATATCTGGCATTGCTGTGCTCTGGTGTAGGCTGGTGGCTACAGCTCTAATTAGATCCCTAGCCTGGGAACCTCCATAACCTCCATATGCCAAGGGTGCAGCCCTAAAAAGCAAAAAAAAAAAAAAAAAGAAAGAAATATCTGAAAGAAAAATTAGGGAAGCAATCACATTTTCCATCACATCAAAGAGAATAAAATACCTAAGACAATCTACCTACAGGGGCAAAAGAACTATACTCTGAAAACTAAAAGGTGCTGATGAAAGAAGTCGAAGATGACACAAACAGATGGAAAGATATGCCATGTTCTTGGATTGGAAGAATCAATATTTTCAAAATGGCTACACTACCCAAGGCAATGTGCAGATTCAATGCAATCCCTATCAAACTACCAATGGCATTTTTCACAGAATTTGAGCAAAAACTTTTAAAATTTGTATGGAAACATAAAGACCCTGAATAGCAAAAGCAATCTTGAGAAAGAAAAATGGAGCTGGAGGAATCAGGCTCCCTGGACTCAGACTATACTAAAAAGCTACAGTCATCAAAATAGTAAGGTGCTGGCACAAAAACAGAAATATAGATCAATGGAACAGGATAGAAAGCCCAGAAATAAACCCACACACCTATGGGCAATTAATCTTTGATGAAGGAGGCAAGAATATACACTGGAAAAAAAGACAGTCTCGTCAACAAATGGTGCTGGGAAAACTGGACAGCTACATGTAAAAGAATGAAATTAGAACATTCTTTTAACACCATACACAAAAACAAACTCAAAATATATTAAAGACCTAAACCATAAGTCTGGATAATATAAAAATCTTAGAGGAAAATGTAGGCAGGTCACTCTTTGACATAAATTGCAACAATATTTTTTTATGATCTCTCTCCTAGAGCAATGATAATAAAAACAAAAATAAACAAATAGGATCTAATTAAACTTAAAAGTTTTTGTATGGCAAAGGAAATCTTAAAAAAAATGAAAAGTAAACCCACAGAATGGAAGAAAATCTGCAAAGAAAGCAACTGACAAGAGACTAATCTCCAAAATACGCAAACAACACCTGCAACTCAGTATCAAAAAAACCAAACAACGCAATCAAAAAATGGGCAGGAGATCTAAAGAGACACTTCTCCAAAGAAGACATATAGAGGGCCAAAAAGCACATGAAAAGATGCTCAACACCACTAATTATTAGAAAGATGCAAATCAAAACTACCATGAAGCATCACTTCACCAAAAGCCTACAAACAGTACATGCTGGAGAGGGTGTAGTGAGAACAAACTCTCCTACACTGTTCATGGGAATGTAAATCGGTACAGTCGCTATGGAAACCAGTAGGAAGGTTCCTCAGAAAACTTAAGCATGATCTAGCAATCCCACTCCTAGGCATATATCCACAGAAAAACATAATTCAAAAATATACATGCACCCCAATGTTCATTGCAGCACTATCTACAATAGCTAAGAATGGAAGCAACCTATGTCCAGCCACAAAAGAATGGCTAAGGAAGATGTGGTACATATATATAATGGATATTACTCAGCCTTAAAGGAAATGAAATAAGGCCATTTCCAGTAACATGGATGAACCTAGAGATTCTCATACGAAGTGGAGTTAAGTCAGAGAGAGAAAGACAAATAGCATATGATGTCACTTATATGTGAAATCTTAAAAAATGATACAAATGTACTTATTTACAAAACAGAAACAAACTCACAGACTTTGAAAACAAATTTCTGGTTATCAAAGGGGAAAGGTGGGAGAGAGAGATGGATTGGGAGCCTGGGATTGGCAGATGCACACCGTTGGATATGGACTGGATGGTCAATGGGGACCTGCTGTGTGGCACTGGGAACTCTACTTAATATTCTGTGATAACCTATGTGGGAATGGCTATGTGTATGTGTGAAACCGAATCACTGTGCTGTACAGCAGAAATTATCACAACATTATCAATCAACTATAGTTCAGCAAAACTGAAAAAAAGGCACTGCAGGCAAAGTGTCCAGGGCCCTGGAGCTTTCAGACATGTCTGCAGACAGAGATGTGGAAAAGATTATTGGCTCAAAAATAGGGACCCCACCGAATAAAAATTAGTGAATAGTTAAATGACTATTAACGATACCATTTTATCAGTTCGTCAGTGGTGACTCAATAACTCTTACATAGTCTCATCAGAAGTGATGTATTAATTACATTTGCTGTGGGATATGGTACACTTTAATATGTATCTTATAAAGAAGGGTGCCCATGGAGGTCTGAAACTGCCCAGAGGCCTCTTGGGGCTTAGGTGTGTTCTGTCTTTTCAAATCACTTGGAGAGACGCTTTTCTCACGCAGGAGAGAAGAGGTCAGGCTCCCACTGTGGCCTCTCCCATGCAAGGACTATAGCACCAAGGGGGTAAGACAGGTAACAGAAGGAACGTGTATCCTGCAATTTGGAGAGTGGGGCAGCAGTGAAGACTTTGCTCTCCTTTGATATCTCTGGCCAAAGAGTAGGGAGGAGTTCAGTCTTGCCTGGAGGGCTAAAGAAGCTTCAGGCTCCATCCTTTCTGAGCATGATACGGTCACCTGCCCTCAGATAGTCCTTGTGGGCAGGATTTAACATTTGGCACTTGGCCCAATATTTCCCCACAGGAGCCCGACTGTGACTTGGGCTGGAAGTCAGGAGCGGTACGGGGAAGAGGCTGATGAGAGCTGAGCCCAAGAGCCTGGCTTTTGGGACAGGTGGGCTCCCTAGGCTGGGCCAGCCGGCTCATTCTAGCCTGCCTCCCTGCACGATAGGGTGGTGGGAAGCCAGGGCCAGGCCCTAGAGCGCTACTGTGCCCTGCAGTCCCCTGATGATGTCCCTTCCTTGTCCCCTTACTGGTCACTCCTTTGGCCACACTGAGGGCTGAGCACGTCCTCCCGGGTGACGGTCACTCTCTCCTGCTCCCCACTATCCTGATTCTGGCTCCAGCATGGAGTCCATTGCAGCACTCACTAGGACCTGGAGACCTCTTCCTTCACTCGAGGGGAGCTCAGGGTTTGGTGGTGTCCAGGCCCAGCTAAATCTGGCTTTGGCCCCCTCTGAGACCCTCAGGGCGGCAGGCCTTTGCCTGCTCCACAGGGAGGTCCCCACCCCAAGGGCCTCCTCATACGTCTGGAGGTCTGTTTCTTTTCCAGCATTCCCCTGGCCCAGCCTGGAATGCCTTCTCCCTGGCTGCCCGCCCCAAGCAACCAGGGTTTCCAGGTCTGTGATCCACTGTCTTCCTTCTCAAGGGGCAGGGCCTGATCTCAGCAACAGGCTCTATGGCTAATAAGCATCTTCTTAGCTGATGCAGCCATCTTTCTGTCTCTCTAACCTGCAGCTCTTTGCTCCTACCTTGCTCCAGACCCTTCACTGGTTTCCATGTGCCGAAGTTAGTCTCAGCTCCTCTGTTCCGCTGCCAAAGCCCTTCCTCTGCTGAAGCTTGTTCACCTCCCTGGTCTCCCCTCTTGCAGCTCAGCGAAATCTTTGACATATGTTCGTTTAAGAGAAACCATAAGGAAAAGACTCATAAATTCATGAATATTCTATTCATTAAAAGATTATTGTATTCTATTCATCCAAAAAGTGAAAGGATTACTTTTTAGCAGTGAAAACAAATCAACGTGGAAAAATGCTAAAAACTATATTGAGTGAATAAATCAAGTTACAGAAGAATACATACAGTGTAATTAAGTTTAAAAATTATAGAACGAGATAAGTCATTTAAGAGCTATAGTATTTTCCTTAAAAGTATTAATAAAAGTGGAGTTCCCGCTGTGGCGCAGTAGGTTAAGGATCCAGTGTTGCTGCAGCTGTGGTAGAGGCTGCAGCTGTGGCTTGGATTCAGTCCCTGGCCCAGGAACTTCCATATGCTGTGGGTGTGGCCAAAAAAATCTAATAAAAGCAATTCAAAAAATTTTAGATGCTGAAATGTTAACTGCAGTTACCTCCAAGTCTAAGGTAATGGGTGTTTTTTGCATCTATTATAAAATTTTAAGAACAAACATACACTGCTCTTGCAATAAAGCAAACAAGTAATAAACTGACAGAAGAGATCGTCAGTGCATACAGCAGACAAAGAATAGTATCCAAAATATACAATAAGCTGCAAATTAGGAAAAGGTAAGCAACATCTCATACGCACTGTGCATGTACTATTTGTTTTCCATTATGATAAATGCTTTACATATATCATCTCATTTAATCCTTCCAACAACCCTCTGAGGTCTACAGTATTTTCTTCCCGTTAAAAGATGAGGAATTTGAGACTCAGAGAAGTTAGGTACCTTGCCCGGCATCACTGAGTAAATCTGAGGTTAGAACCTAGAAGTCTACCTCCAGGGCTGACTTCATCATGCAATAGTACCAACAATCTTAGGAAAAGATGTTAAATTCACTAGTCACCAGAGAATTATAAATTAACAATAAACTTGAACACTTTCTATCTATGAGAGAGGAACTTCAGAATGGTTACGACAGATAACATGAGCAAGTGTTGATGAGAACGGAAGGTATAGACTGGTATGACTACTTGGAAAAATAGCTTAGGAGGATCTAGTACGTTTGAAAGTTCTTGGATTCTAACATCTGCCAAACTCACTGCTATGCATAAGTACTAATACATATGAAGGAATGTCCAAAGACATTTGTTGCAGAATTGTTTAAATAGTGAAAAATCGGAAATAAACAAATGTTCAATATCCAGAATTAGATAAATGAGATGTGGTACATAAAAGTCCTGTTCAAGACGGTGAGTTGGGCCTATAACCATCAAACAGGTAGATGTCAGAGAACTAATGTGTTAACGGATATCATGACACCGCTATAAAAGCTAATTTCATACAAAAATAAGTCTATGTATTACTTATGGATACAATTGTATGTAAGCAAAAGCTTAAAAACATACTGAATAGATTTCATTTTAATGGTAGTGACTGATTCAGAGCAGTTAGAAATATTCAAAGAACACTTCAACTTTATCTGTAATTATATTTTCCTTTTTTGAAAAAGGGGAAAAAGATGCAAACTAAATATGACAAAATATTAATGTGCTTATTTTGGGTGTGAGAAAATGGGGTCTTTTTAATGTTCTTTTTCTTTTTCTTTTTTTGAATAGCTGCGCCTGCGACGTATACAAGTTCCCAGGCCAAGGACTGAATCTGAGCTGTGGCTGTGACTTACGCTGCAGCTGTGGCAATGCCAGATCTTTTAACCCACTGCACCACAGCAGGAACTCCTCTTTGTTATACTCTCTTCCGTCATTTCTTTCTGTGTATTTCTGACTGACGCTCTTGTTATATAGATATACGTAGAGAAATGCAGAGAGATATATACACATATTTTTAATGAAATATTTACTTTCTCAAAAGTGAGACTTGAAATGTAAAACCAGGTAAGAGCTAATTTCGCAAGCTGAGTTCAGACCAGGTTATTAGCCATATTGTTACACAGACGCATCTAAAATAATTCTAGCTTAGATTTCGTAGTACCAAGTGCAAAGCAATGTTGATATTACTTGTGAGTGCGAGTCAGGCAGTAAAGCAAGACTGTTTCTGCATAATCTGTCTACTGTTTATGTCATCTTCACCCCTAGTCCTTTATGCTGTAGAAAATGTGTGTGTGTGTTGAACATTTGGCTCTGATTATATTGAATTGACATAAAATTCCAGAGATAAGAGAACCCAGGAAAAACAAAAAAGCAATAGCTTTGAACCATAAGGACATAGTTATTGTGAAAGAAATCCTTTGCCTTCAATACTCAACTGAGTCATTGGGTGGTGGCAGCTGAAGATTTTCCAATCAATGAGAAGATTTTCAGTGTAGGGGTGGCTTCACCCTTTCTGGTAGCTCACAGCCTCAGAAAGGCTCAAATTGGTCAGAACCAATATACATGTATGATACCACATGAGCCCTATCAAGTCTGCTCATGATTTTGACAACTCTGAAACATGCTGGGTCATGGAGCTGTCCCTCTGTCACCAAGTACTTTCAGAAAGGCCCTCTTTACACGCTTGTTCCGGAGACTGTAGATGATGGGGTTGAGGAAGGCAGAGACAACATTGTAGAAAAGGGCTAGCTTCTTGTCCCTCTCTGGGTCATACCAGGAGCCTGGCCTCATGTACATGACCATGGCTGGCCCATAGAACATGGTGACCACCGTGATGTGGGAAGCACACGTGGAGAAGGCCTTGAGTCTCCCCTGGGATGAACGGATTCTTAAGATGGAGGCAAAGATGCAGATGTAAGAGGCCAGGATGCAGGAGAGTGGGACCAGAAGCAGGATGAAACCCAGGATGAAGTCCAACCGGTCGTTGAGGGATGTGTCTGCACAGGCCAG
Organism: Phacochoerus africanus; assembly: GCF_016906955.1. Classification (NCBI taxonomy): domain Eukaryota; kingdom Metazoa; phylum Chordata; class Mammalia; order Artiodactyla; family Suidae; genus Phacochoerus; species Phacochoerus africanus. The sequence goes on from NC_062551.1 coordinate 167,502,693, forward strand.
CTTCAGGACAGCAGGGACCTCACAGAAGAAGTGGTTTATCTTGTAGGGGCCACAATAGGGCAGACGCATGGTGAAGACAGTGTAGATGAGGGCCCCAGCTATGCTGATGGAACAACAGACTGTGACCATCTTGACACAAATGGGACTGCTCAAGAGTAGGGTGTAGTGAAGGGGGAAGCAAATGGCTATATACCTGTCATAGGCCATAACAGCATAGAGGACACACTCAGCAATGCCTAGGACCAAGAATATGAACATCTGGGCCACACAAGCTCCCCAGGAGATGGTCCTCCTCGGATACACCAGGTTAACCAACATCTGGGGCACAGTGGTGGTGACATAGCTCAAGTCCACCAAGGAGAGGATACTGAGAAAGAAGTACATAGGTGTGTGGAGGTGTGTATCCAAGTAGATCAGGGTGACGATGAGTCCATTGCCCAGAAGTGTGATGAGGTAGAGAAGGAGGAAAAAAGTGAACAGAGCCATTCTGACCTGAGACTCAGTGGAGAAGCCAAGGAGGATGAACTCAGACACAGAGCTGTGGTTCTCCTTGCTGAGGCTCTGCATGGTGATCTGCCTATTAAGGAGGCACTGTTGTCATATTTTCAAGCATCTAGGTTCCAGGGTACAAGGCTGAAAACAAGACTTCAAGCAAACAAGGTCTTATTCCAGCAAGAAGAACATGGAGGTCTGGGGATGGAGAAGTTATCTGAGGATAAGAGCAAAAGAGGATGGTATGACATTTTTGTGCTGAGCTTTAGGGAACACTAACAATGGGATGAAGAAGAAAAGTGATCCAGATCAGGAAAGCTTATGAAGGGAGGCTCAGAGTCTTGGACGTTGAGAAGGGACACATTCAAGAGACAAGCATTGTCTGGATGATGGAGATAATAATATGAGAAAAAGAAATATATGTGTGTGTGTGTGTGTGTGTGTGTGTGTGTATATGTATATATATATGACTGGGTCACTATGCTGTATAGCAGAAATTGACACAAAACTGTAAATGACCTATAATAAAAAATAAATATATACAAAAAATTAAAATTGAACTCATGACAAACAGAGAGAGAGAGACAGAGAGAGGGGGAGGGAGACAAGGATTGGTTAGCAGTGTAAGTGGCAAACCCTGAAGCCAGGACGATGAGGGCTGAGAATGAGGAGGTGCTTCCATCCTCCTTTGTACTAATCCACACCCCAGACCTGGACTTTCTCAGTAGCCTCTTACTGGCCTGCCTTCCTGGTCCACCCGCCAGCAGATACCATGTCATCTCTCATGCCCATTCTCATGCCTCTTTAGAATATAACTTGAGACCTTTCCCATCCGGTTCTAACCACTTTTCAAGTCTGTGTGATGTGCCATGACCTCAGTGAGAGTTCTGAGCCGTGATGCTAACAGCTTGGCCACCAAAAGATGCTAGTCTGAGCAGCCAGGGTGCCCTTTCTCTCTGACCCACAGATCTTCCAAACTACGTTTCTCAGTATCTACCATAAACGCCGTGCAAATCTCTACCACTCTTCCCCAGAACTGTTCGTGTGTTGGAATATCTCCCATAATCCTTTCTCCTTCTCCATATCTCACCAACCTTCAAAGCCCAGCTTGGGTTTTGCCCTCCTTACCAAGCCAGTCTATTCTTGGGGGTTTTGTGTACCGTCTTCCCACCAGGCTGTAGGCAGAGGCTATGTCTGTTAGCTCTGTCTCTCCACAGTGTCTAGTTGGGACCAGAAGATTTCTTTCAGAGCCCTGCTCTAGTACCAGTTTTCTCTGCTTAAAGAGCAGATTCTGCTCTGCCTTCCTCCAAGCTGATGAGTGGCAGTTCGAGGCTTGAATCCGGAGTCACTGGCTGCATAGCCTGCCAGACAGACGCTTAACCACTATTTGCTACTGCCCTTTGCAAAGACACTCATGAAGAATGATTACGTCAATCCCTCTCACTCAGAAAATTCCGTATTCACATCTGCTCTCCTTTCTCCACTCGCCAACCCTTCCTTGTCCCTTCCCAGCCTCTGTCTTCTGCTAGAGAAGAAGAAAGAGGATCCCTAGTAAGAGGTCCATCAGGGAGCCCAAGGACGTATTCTGGGTATAGGGGTGGGATGTGCTCCTGAGGGGAACTTTGCAAGCCTGGAAACGGCCCTGGTGGTGCACTGGAAGTTCTGCTCCTGCTCAGTGAGGGCAGGTGCCCCCCTCTCCTCTGCCAGGTCATAGGGCAGAAAAGAGAAGAGAGGGGTTCCCTTGCCCATTCTTGATGGTACCCTGGGAAGGAAATTCCCCCACCCCTCACTTAGCCCCACCTACAAATGACCAGCATCTTGTTTTCAAAGCCTCCTTCACTCCTGTGGCAGCATCAGCCTGGTTTCTCTTGGTCTCATGCAGTACAGTAGAAAGCAATTCTCCCCTCTTCTTTGCAAGGTGGCCCTACTAGAGCCATCTGTGCCTCTCTTAAGTTTGTCAGTTGTAGAGCAGCCCTGGGGGGAGAGGCTTCCTGCTTCTGCTTGCAGACCCAGGAGACCTTTTTGCATCAGAATGGGGTTGGAGAGTAGACTTCCATTCCCCCCAAAGCCCTAAAAATCCCATGTCCGTGCTGGTAAGTGCAGCACAGAGCCCCTGGGCAGGATGGAGGGCACAGACAGAAAGCTGAATTCCTCCAAGACATTTTGGGCTCAACCCCTAGAGCTAGTGAGCTGGGCATCCTTCTGAAGTTTCCATTTGGGGACTGAAATTCCTTCCTACTGGGAATTAGAGGAGGGAGGAGTCTTATGGCTGAGTGGCCATATCCTGTGTGACTCAGTGATGATATAGTAAGATGTGCTTTGTTTCCTTCTGAAGAACTTTAGTTTGCATTTTATATCCTTAAGCATCTTATCCAAGGCCACTTTTCTGGCAGAGATAAAACTAAGGCTTGGATATAGATAATATAAATGTTGCTAATATTTATTAGTGTCCTTGTAACTACCATTTATTGAAACCTACTATTACTCAAGGCCATACACCTCATTGTAGTATAGCTGTTACCAAACCTATTACTATAGTAACAACCACCTGCTATTGAACACTTATTCTTATCACTGGGTGTTACACATAGCATAATTAATCCTCACAAGGTTGGTAAGCCATTTGATAGCTCAGGAGGCCCGAATAGTTGGAGGAAATTAAGTGGCTTGTTCGCATTACATAGGAAATAAATTGAAGAGTCTGAATTTGAACCTGGATCTAGATTTCAAGTAATTCTACTGCAGCATTTCTTTTCTTTTCTTTTCATCTTTTTAGGTCCTCACCCATGACATACGGAGGTTCCTAGGCTAGGGGTCAAATCAGAGCTGTAGCCACTGGCCTATACTACAGCCACAGCAATGCCAGATCCGAGCCACACTGGCAAGCTACACCACAGCTCGCGGCAATACCAGATCCTTTACCCACTGAGCGAGGCCAAGGATTGAACCTGCGTCTTCTTGGATGTTAGATTTGTTTCCGCTGAGCCATGATGGGAACTCCTACTGCAGCATTTCTATGTCCAGAGTGCAATACTATTTTACAGGGTGTGTGTAGTCAAATTTTGGAATATCTAGATGGTTAAGTGTAGGAGCCAGGTGGTCAAAGGCCAAGACAGATGCACACTCTTCCTTTGGACCCACTTAAAGGACACGTTCCCCAACAAGGTACATCTTGGGTCCTTTTGGAATTCTAGGCGAGAAAGGCAGCAGACTCACATGGCCTAATTAAGTGCTGTAGGGCTCACTGGAAAGGAGTCTGTCTCATGAATGGAAGGCACTGACCAACTATGAGAGATGGTCCAGCCATGCAAGGTAGAATTCAAATCCTGAAGGGTGTGGTGATGAAGGTCAAATTCAGGGCAAGGTGAAGTCCAGCTTGGGCCCTGGGGGACTTAAGGCCAATGGAGAACACTTTTACCTTGGTAGAGGTCAGCGATGAAGAATCCAGATCAAGTGATACTTCGAGGTCAAAGGGTGTTTGTCTGCAGGAGCATGGCCTGAGCCACTGGATGGGAACTGAGCACAGAGCTGGTTGAGTCCTGGTAACTGTGAGGAGTCCTAGAAAGAGCACATCATCTTAAAGGACAGGTCCCCAAGGCAAAACCAAAGATGTCCTGTGGTATAGCTAGAATTTGAAGTTGGACAAGCCAGTGCTCAAGCAGGACTGGATGCTCAAAGCAAAGGACTGGATTGCTTAGGTCCCCAGAGATGTAGCACATTCATCCAGGCAACGCAGAGTTTTAGAGCCGACTAGTATAAGCTACAGCACTTGGTCCCAACTGTGGGGAGATTTTAGGACAGCCAAAGATAGGATTGGGTAGGGTGATCTCGTATTCCAGTTTTCATGGAACTGTTATGGTTTATGTCTATTGCAGATCACTTAACTCCTGTAATTCTTTAAAACACTCTCTTTCTCTCTCGAAATGTGTCTAAGTTTGGACATTGTTTGGTTTCCTAGATTAGGAGACTGTGAGCCTGGTCATTACCTGATCTGGGGTAGGCTTACTCAGGACATATGCAGTAAATGTTGTACAGTATAGTCGTAGATCTTTAAAAAAATTTTTAATTGAGGTAAATAATTATAAAATTTATGTGGAACCGCAAAAGACCCTGGATTGCCAAAGTAATGTTGGGTTTGGGGAAAGAAAAAGAAAAAAACTGGAAGTCTCACACTTTCTGGCTTCACGTTATACCACAAAGTGACAGTCATCAAAACAGCCTGGTGCTGGCACGAAAACAGACACACAGATCAATGCAGCAGAATAGAAAGCCCAGAAATAAACCCACATACCTATAGTCAATAAATTTATGACAAAGGAGGCAAGAATGTATAATGAACAAAAGGCAGTCTTCAATAAATGGTTCTGGGAAAACTAGACAGCTACGTGTGCAAGAATGAGACTAGAACATTTCACACCACACACAAAATAAACTCAAGATGGATTAAAGACCTACATGCAAGACATGCTGTAACAGAAGATGCGGACTCAGTGGTTTAAACAACAAATACTTATTTCTCACAGTTCTCAAGGCTGGAAGTTTGAGATTGGGGTAAGATGCTTATTGTATAATGTTGAGTTTTCAAAAGGCAGAATACTTAATACATTAGGATTTGCTGCAAAATCCAGGAAGCCCAGCTAACAGTGGTCTAGATATGCAGGAGTTAATTTTTGTTGTTGCCCAGAATTTCTAGAATCTTATCTAGAAAAACAGATTTGTTTTTATCCCAACAAAAAAGCAGTTAATGTTTTTGAACATTTTTATATATCCCCGGTACTGTCAAAGTGCTCTACCCACCTTAAGACATTTAATCTTCATAAACATAGCGTATTGCACCTTCCTGCCTGAATTAGCCTTAGGCATTTACAATTCCTCTGCAGGAGTTAATTTTTTCACAAGTCCTGAGGTAAGCAGCTATTTGTATTAGTTCATGATGGATAATGTTTGTGGAAGGACCCCTGTGATTCTATGAGCCTTTTCCTGTGGTGTCAAGATGGCTTGTTCTTTTGCAAACAAGACATTTGTATTCAGGCTGAGAGAGAGCGGAGTTAAGGGAAACGGACCTCCCTTAACTCACAGTTACTCTACACTTTAAATAAATAAGTATTTCACAGACATTCCTCAGCTATGTCTAGAGTGAATTAGCCAGTGACTTCCTACTCCATATGTGACTGTCCTTCCCAGCCAGGAGGCTGCATGGCTCTCTGCCTCTGGTCTGGCTTCTGCCAGATCACGACACTGGGTTCAGCTCTGGTTAGGAGCACAGCCTGTGTGATCAGACGAAACTGCATTCAGAATCCCAGCTCCACTCAGACTACTTGATGCTCTGAGATTCCATTTTGGTATCTATAAAATGAAGATAATGATGCTGCATGGATTTAGTAGACATCAAATGTCTGGCCCATAATGACTACTCAAAGTGAACAAACCCTCTAGGAAGTATTGTTATGATATAGGGAACAGAGCTCCATTTTACAGAGAGGAAGCTAAGCCTATGGGAAACTAAATGGCTTGGCCAGGTCACGGTGACCAAGTCTGATGACAAATCCCTGGGCCTTCTGTGCTCCAGTTGCTTCCCCAGAGGTTGTCCTTGGGAGACTTTTGCTGCTGAGCAGCAGGGTGGGGCTCTCCCTGGGCTGTCAGTGGAAAGCCTGCTGGGGCTGCTGCCTGGCATTAGAAGCATGAGATGGGAGTAGCAATCCTGCTAAAGGAAAACGGGCAGGACCAGGGCATGAGGGCTCATCAAGGGAGAGAGGGTGACCCAGACAGCCCCAAACATCCTCATAAGGAAAGGCAAGGCAGGTAGGGCCTATTGCATCGTCACGCAGACTGGGGACCCTGGAGGACAGAGGAGAGGTGGGAGAGCGGGGGGGCAGGGCGTGGGGCAGAGGAGTGCTTTAGAGAACATATCACTGATGCCATAAAGGACCAGAACTTACTTTTAGCTCAGTACGAGAAAGGATTTTATGAGGGGCAGAGTCAAGTCTACCCAAGCTTCCTTGAGAGGTAACGAGCCTCCTGTCCCAGGGGAGCATGTGAATAGGCGTTGGGGCACCCTTTGCCGGGGAGGCTGCAGAGGAGATGTGTTCCCTGGTAGGGGCTGTGTTCTTCTGGACTGCCTCCAGTCCCTAGGTTTGGTGAGTCTCTCATGCTGCCCAGAACAGATCTGCGGGGTGTCACTGAGGGCTCACAGAGGGACCTGTGACATGGAGCATATCAAAGCAAGACTGGGGCAGAGTCTTACTCTGCTTAGCTCACAGGGAACACCCTGAGCACGCCCACCTGTGAGAGACTGCAGGAAGGAAGAAAACAACACATCCCCTCCCGGCTAGAAGCAGGACTTTACCTCCTCCCCTTTGGTATAAAGGAAGCCGAAATTCTAACTTGGAGAAGATGGTTCTTTAAGACGTTAGTCTGCCATCTTCTCTATCTGCTGTCTTTCCTAATGAAGTCTCTATTTGTTGCCCAAAACCTTGATGCCCTGTGGGTCTGGAAGGGGCCTGAGTCTTCTGTGGTTGCTTGCTCTGGACTTGGGCCCAACCATATTTTTAGCTGAGTATCAGCCATAGATGCCTCAGGCCCCTTCCAGACACAAGATCTGGGGGGAGGGACAGGGGTAATCCTCCTTGGCCGGATGGCAAAGACCAGGGCGGGGACAGAGTCTTACTCTGAAGGCAGCATCTGCCTGCAGCGTTTGGGGAGGCTGCATGTTTCAGGCATCCATGCGGGCTGTGCTCTGGCAGGAGTGATGAGTGAAGGTGGGAGCAGTCCCGGCCCATTGACCAGGGGCCCATGAGAGCCAATGCCTGCTCTCTGGGCCCAGGCTCCAGGGACCTCTCTGACCCCTGGATTCTGTTTTTGGTTTCCAACCTTTTCTAGTCTAGTGATACTCTTTCCTGCCTGTCTCCTTGTGTGTCCATTTGTGTATGTTGATCCTTCCTGGTCTGCCTCTGTGCCTCTGTTCCTCCCGGTCTGGGTCTCTGGTCTATGCCCTAGTCCATCCTTGCTGCTCTTAGATGGGGAGCTCCACCCTAGATCCCTCTTTACACCTGCTCTGTCCTCAGTCTCCCAGGATCTCAGGATCCTGCCAGGCTCCCCTGGCTCACCCCATCGATCCCCTGACACAGCAGACCCCAGGCCCTTAGAGAAGGCTATGCCTTAGTTAGCCTGTGCCCCAGAGCCAGCACTTCCTCCTCTTCACAGACAGCACTGAGGACTCCAGGAGCTGCTGGACATAGCAGGGGAAGGGCATATGGAAAAGGGCCAGCTCTGGTACCTTGCCTGGCCTCTGACTTCCCATCACGATGGCCACTCCCCTCATGCAGCTCGCTGGGAAGGAGCCATGGTGTGGAGGTCAGAGGGGACATGCAGGCTCAGGGAGAGCCAGACTGTGTCACTGTGCGCAGAGGGGGCACCAGCAGCCTGACACTGTTGCCTCCCCACATCTGCTTGGCCTGATCAGCTGCCTGCTCCAGCTTCACTTGCTCTGATGTTTTGGCCACAACTTCTGCTTCTTCTGCCCCTTTCACTTCAGCTTCTACCCTGGAGGAGGCAGGAAATGAAAGGGCAAGTGAGCGAGTAAGTGGTGGGGGAGAAAGGAAAGGCCCGTGTTCAAGCAGGTCAGTCCAACCACCTTCTTGTCAGGGATGCTCAGAGAGGCAGCTTTTGCCTAGTGGTTTTAAGCACAGGCTCTGGAGGAGTTGGCTACAGCTGTGACCCTGGGCAAGTTGTGTAACTCTTTCCTTATCTGTAAAATGGGTATGTTTGGGGTTAGCAGATGCAAACTGTTACATATAGAATGGATAACAACAAGGTTCTGCTGTATAACATAGGGCTCTATAGTCGATATCCTATAATTAACCATGATGGAAAAGAATATTTAAAAGAATATATATATTCACACATATATGACCATATATATTCACATATATATATGAATCACTTTGCTATATAGTAGAAATTAACACATTGTAAATCAACTAAACTTTAATAACAAATAAAAATAGCATGAGAGGAGTTCTCAGCATGGCTCAGCAGCAATGACTCCGACTAGGAACCATGAGGTTGCAGGTTTGATCCCTGGCCTTGCTCAGTGGGTTAAAGATCCCGCATTGCTGTGAGCTGTGGTGTAGGCTGGCAGCTGTAGTTCCAATTAGACCCCTAGCCTGGGAATCTCTATATGCCACAGGTGTGGCCCTCAAAAGGCAAAAGACAAAAAAAATTAAAAAATAAAAAGAAATTAAAAAAATAAAAATAACATGAGAAAAAATGGGTATAGTGATAATGCCCACCTCACAGGGTTGCTTTGTGTAGGGCCCATGTTCAATATGTAGCCATTCCGATATAGCTTTTCTAGTTTCTTGTGGAAGGTGTCCATTCTGATGGAAGCTGCCTTATTTATCATCACATCTTTCAACTATCACCCCAGTTATGGGAATAAAATAAAATAAAATAATGCATGTAAAGCACATACTGCAGCACCAAGCACATAGTAAGCTGTTATAATTATTATTACATATTATATAAAATATTGCTTTATTATTGTTGTTGTTGTTGTTAGCTGGGGCAGGAGATTCAGAACGCTTGGTGCCAACTCTCCCAGTCTTCCTCCTTCGATCAATTTGTGCCTTGATTTCTCCTGGGGACTCGTGACCTCCACACACAGGTAATTCTCTGCAGATCTCTGAGGAACAGGAAAGAAAAGTTATGGAGAGAGAGAATGTCTGTATTCTTTCCTTTCTCTTTTTTTTTCTGGCTTCCCGGGGTCTCCTGGTCTGTAGATCATTCAGTAAGCATATTTCAGGGCTTGCTATGTGCCAAGCTCTGTATTAAATAAGAAGGTTATACTGGGAAATAATAAAATTATGCACAGTGAAGCTAAGCTTCTCATGGTGGCTGTGTCCGACCTGCAGGACTTCCAAGTTAGCTTGGGCTTGGCTTGAGCTAAGACAGAGCCCAAGGATCTGGTCAGCTGGCAGCCTGGAGTTCTGGTCCTAGTTTCAACTCTGCAATAAACTCCCACTGTGAGCTAGGATACATCTCCTGCCTAGGTCTTCTCTCAGCATCTGGCATCTCAGGCCACTGTAATGCTCTGTTTCAGCCCTTGCAGCAGCTAAAGATCTCCCTACAGTGTCTGACCTGCCATGGAGTCTGGCAACCAAAGCTGAGTCTGGCTTTAAGGAACAAAGCCGGGTTACACTAGTCTAACTCTCTTAGGCTTTTCCCCAAAAGACAAGGGAGCCACTGAAGGATTGCAGGAGTGGCACAATCAGATTTTTGTTTTAGCAAGAGCTCTCTGAAGGCCAGGGGAGAGAATGAACTGGGTCAGGATCCAGCTAGAGGACTGAGATGAAGCCCGTTTGAGAGAAAGACACCGAGTGTCTGAACGGAACAGTGGCAGTGGGATTGGAGAGGGAAGAGTGGGGGTGAGAGGCATTTGGAGGTGGCAGCAGTGGAACCTGGGAACAGATGGGATGCAGGGGGGATGAGAAAAGAGCCACCTTTTCAACAATACCTTTATTGTCCCAAGTTTCTGACTGGTGTGTCTGCAGTGATCTTAGAGCTGCCATTGATTACTCAGTGTGTGCATGCACATCTATACCCATATAGCCATAGTATTAAATTAAGTCCAACACAAGATTCTTTGCTCTCATGATTGCCATTCCCCCACTGAGAATCAAGGACAGAAAACATTTCTGCATATTGAGGACTTTAGTTGAGTTCTGGGTAGCTGAGATTTTTATGTCCCAGGGAAACCTTGTTGCTAGAAAAGAATGAGTGAGATTAGGTTTCTCCAATACATTTCTACTCTGAGACTCAGATTCTCCATCTGTGAGATGGAAGTACTGATCCATATCCTTTACTTCTCAGAGTCATCATGAGACTCAAAGAGAGAATGAATGCCACAGTCCATTGTAAGGTACAACCCCAAACCTGAATTCTATAATTTTGGCCCAAATGTAGGCACAGAGGCACGGTTCACATGGTAGAAAATGATGCTGCTCTTCGTTATCCCTCACGTGGGGTTTCTAGTTCCTATTCCTGAGAGTCAGGAAATTTTTCCCCAGAAAATGTTTTACCCTCAAGAGCGTCAGGGGAAGGATGATGAGGACCCAGGAGTTCAAGGAGCCCAAGTCTCCAACCCAAAGTCCTACTTGTGAAATAGCATCCTCGCACATACTTTGCTGGGTTACAGACTGGGTTCCAGCTTCCCCCAGCCTCCCCTGATGGCTCAACCAGGTCAAACATTAGGTTTTAACATTAGACTCTTAAAGAGCAAGTGCATTCACTGGATAAGTGTAAAAAATGAAGTTAGAAACGGTAGTGCATTTTCCCCACTCTTGGCCCCAAGAATATCTCATACCTGGTATTTTTCTCAGGAAGAAGGCTTGAAATGTCAGTATTTTTATTCCTGTTTTTTTTTTTTTTTTAGTTGAGGAAACCGAAGTCTAGGAAGTAAGCTAACAACCCGAGGTGACATAGCAAGTAAAGCCAGAGCCAGAATTCAGCAGAACCACTGTCTCCAAACCCCATGCCCTTTCCACGCTGCCATGCACTTTGTATCCTTTCCGGATCACCTGCCCCCAATACCATAACACTATGCAGAAACTGAGGCCCATCTGAGGGCACACTGAGACCTACAAAGGCCCTTTGGTGAAAGGTAGGGATTTAATAATAGGAATTTGCCTATTGAATCACATCTGTGAAGGTCCTAGAAAAGTGCCCAGCACATAAGATGTTCAAACTCTGTGCAGCCCTTTGGCCAAAGTCAAGAAACCCTCTGAGGTATAGAATGTAGATACAGGTTCTTGTGAAGACTCCTTCCTGACGTCCAAAGGAGAATGAACAGGTTGGAGAACAAGTTGGTTTGTAAAAGGGAAGGACCTTCGTATCCCATTACAAGTTAATCACTAAAGGGACATTGCCTATAAGCTTAAATTAGACAAATGGCTCACCTCTGGGAACCCTGCCTTCCAGGTAATAAAATACTTCTGCTTAGCTCACAGGGAACACCCTGAGCAGGCCCACCTGTGAGAGACTGCAGGAGGGAAGAAAATAACACATCCCCTCCCGGCTAGAAGCAGGACTTTACCTCCTCCCCTTTGGTATAAAGGAGCCTAAATTCTAACTTGGAGAAGATGGTTCTTTAAGACATTAGTCTGTTGTCTTCTCTATCTGCTGTCTTTCCTAATGAAGTCTCTATTTGTTGCCCCAAAACCTTGTCGTTCAATTGCCTTGTCGTGTGGCAAGCGCTATGAGCTTGGACTCAGTAACAGGTTGGGTCAGGTAAATTGGCTCTCGGAGAAGGAATAATATTGACAGCATCCAGGTTGCTCCCCATTTCCTAAATATCAAGGATGCACATAATATCTCTTCAGTGAAGCTGTCCTCTCCCTGTTTCCATGAATAAATGGAGGCTCTGGGAGGTTAAGTTGAAAAATAGCCAAGAGTCAGACACCAAAAGAGTTAATGAAATGCTGGCTTTTACGGGGAGAAGTAACAGCACAGACATTTGGGAGAACGAAAATTGATTGAGGGCATCAAGTATAGTGAAGTAATTCTTGGGATGTTTGCTTGCATAGTTTGGATCTGAATCTCAGTCCTATATATGGAGAACCGTCCAGAAATGCCACTAACATTTATTATGCATCTACCACTCAGGTTTTCCATATGAAGCTTTTCATGCCAAAAAAATTAAGCTTTCCATGCATCATTCAATCCTAGCAGCAAACTTATAACAAAGAGACAATTATTCACATTTTATACCCAAGAAAGTAGTCTCAAAGGAGCAGGGGGCGAGGCAAAGGGCTTACTGAAGGTCCTTCACTTAGTAAACCATAAAGCCAGGACTTAGAGCTCAGTGTCCCTTCTAACGCTCCCTAGTCTGTGATGGGAAAGTGGGTGGTCAGAGCGCTATCCTGGCCTGGGGCAAACTGACGGTAAAATTAAAGTGGAAAAATTAATTGACATCTTCAAGAAGACCAAATAGGTTGTCCCACTGCAATTTGACGAACTGCATAGGGTCTGTATGCTGATATTTATCTCTGAGCGCCTGGCTGCCTTTTACTAAAGGAGATTGGGATGCGAAGGCCTGACGGAAAACACCTAGGCCAGTGCTTTCGTTTCACAGATGAGGAAACTGGGGCTAAAACGGGTAATTCGTGGTCGGCCAGAGGCAATGTGGATGCCTTTTCCTCTTCATAAATGTCCTAGGAGAGGTGGCAGTGGATAAGAGCAGGTGAAATGACCTTCCATGTCGAGGGAGATCATGGTGTTTCATGACAACTGGCCAATAACCACTACCCTAGCCCTATTAGTGACGCTCATTGGGGGATAGCTTTCCTAGTTCTCTGTCTGAATGGGTCCTTTCTTTTTCATTTAGAAGTAGAACACAATGCAAGAGTCCAACCAGTCCTCTGTGACTGAATTCATCCTTCTGGGCTTCTCCTTCAGCCCTGGGACCACTCCTCTGTTCTTCTCAGCCTTCCTGATAACCTACCTGTTGATAATTCTGGGCAACAGCTTAATCGCCAGTCTCATCTTCCTGGACTCGCACCTCCACATACCCATGTACTTCTTTATTGGCGTACTTTCCATGTTGGATCTGGGCTATACCACTACAACTATGCCCCAGATGCTGGCACATATGGCCAGCCAAAAGACGACCATTTCTTTTGCCAGCTGTGTAGCTCAAATGTACATTTTCTTGGTGCTTGGCATCACTGAGTCCTGGCTGTTTGTCATCATGTCTATAGACAGGTATGTGGCCATCTGCCACCCACTCAGGTACAAGGTCCTCATGAGCCCATGGCTGTGTTGGGTGCTGGTCATGTTCTGTGGACTCTGGGGTATCATCTCTGCTCTCGTCTACACTGTCTTTGCCATGCGTCTGCCCTACTGTGGCCCCAACAAGATCAACCACTTCTTCTGTGAGGTCCCTGCAGTCTTGAAGCTGGCTTGTGCGGACACCTCACTCAATGACCAGGTAGACTTCATTCTTGGCTTTAGTGTCATCCTGGTTCCACTTTCCCTAATCCTTGTCATTTATATCAACATCTTCATTGCCATCTGGAGGATTCGTTCAGCCCACGGGCGGCTGAAGGCCTTCTCCACGTGTGCCTCCCACATCACCGTGGTCACCATGTTCTGTGTGCCAGCCATGGTCATGTACATGAAGCCTGGCTCAGAGGCCTCCCCGGAAGAGGACAAGACATTAGCCCTGTTCTACAATGTCATCTCTGCCTTCCTCAACCCCATCATCTATAGCCTCCGGAACAAGGACGTGAAGAAGGCTTTTCTCAAGGTGATGGGCTGGGGCAGGGCTCCAGAATGAAGCCGTGGAAGAGGAGCTGGAGGACAAGAGAACAGGACTCATTATGCAGTCAGTGACCTGGACACTCACTCACATGACCTGGTAGCAACCGTACACCCCCCCACCCCCCTTAGCCCCAAATCTCAACTTTATTCAAGTCCTTGGTGGCAGACCTGTCATGAAATGTCTTCCAGGCACTTTAGACTTTTCATTCAGTTTTGGTCTTGAGTCTCAGTGGTTAACCAAAGAAGAGTATCTGAGCTATTAGGATCTTTTACTGAGATGGAGGGAGTGGGCTTTGGGTATGACCTGTGGCTGACTCTTGAGAAAGGAGCATTACCCTCTGGAAACGTCACACATGGTATTAGGTTATCTGGGGATGGACAAGGCACCGACATCACAGGATTCCTGGCGAAGGGAGGAGGAAGGAGTGAGTGATATTGCATTATCTTACAGGCCATTGCGTGCGTGTTTCAGACATGCAGATTAGAGAGAAGCTGGGATGGCTGAGGCCAGGTGTGAACATGCGCCACTGACCTTTCCAAACTCATCTCAGTTCACTCTGCTCCTCTTCCCCTCACCCTATGTAGTCTGGCTTCTGTATTTACCTTGCATGTGCCATACTATTTTCCATTTCAGGGCTTCTATGTAGGCCATTCCTTCTCTCCACCCCCTTCACTGCACTCCACCTCCATCCCATCCTGTTATGCTGTTGATTTCCTGTTAATCCGTCAGCTCTGGCTTAAACTGAAGCTCCTCAGAGAGGCCTTTCTTTGAGCCTCCAGAGTGAGTTAGCCTTCCAAAGAACCCTGTACTTCTCTCCTATGATAGTGAAGGCATGCATTTAAACATGAGTTCTCTGTATAGACAGCAAGTTCCAAAAGGCAGTGACCATGAATGTCCAGCTGAGGGCTGTATCCCTAGGATCTCACCCTACGCTTCTTCCATAGTGGCCTTCAATGGATATTTTAGTGCATGAAGGAGTGAACACACCACTGGAAAAACTAGAGAGGGAAAATAAAGCCAGTGAGTGGGAGGATTGATGGATTCAGACTAGCTATATGTAGGAAATAGTGGCAGGTCCAAAAAGAGGAGGAGATGAAATAGATGTTGTTAAGCTATAACTATATGGAAAAATTGTTTGCTTTTGTTATTAATAAATATGAGTTGAGCCACTGGAATAACATTTTTACCATCAAACTAGCAAAGTTTAGAAAAACAGTAATACTCAATACTGGGAAGGATGCAGTAAGACCGACACTCAATTCATTGCTGAAAAGAACATCATTAGTTCTACCTTCCCAGAGCAGTGCCTTCCACAGAGCAGTTACTCCATATGCATGTTAAGTGAAGAGTAATAACACTAATAATTACGGCTCTATTTATTAAACATTTATGTGCCAATAAGCTTTT
The DNA here is from genome assembly GCF_016906955.1 of Phacochoerus africanus. Taxonomy (NCBI): domain Eukaryota; kingdom Metazoa; phylum Chordata; class Mammalia; order Artiodactyla; family Suidae; genus Phacochoerus; species Phacochoerus africanus. Next base: position 167,517,910 of record NC_062551.1, read on the forward strand.
AAGAATTTTACACATAAGATTTATTTAATAAAAATACCAACAAATAGAAAGCATATAACAATGTTTATCATGAACTTTCACAATGTTTTTATACTCAGATCCAGAAATTTCACTTCTAGGACTTTTGTCCTAACAACAAATCCTGGAAGCGACCAAGTATTATGTTCAAATATATTCATCAAAGGATAATTGGAAATAGCTATTACATATATGTCAACTTTATGAAATACCATGCAACCAATACTTCATGTTTTGAAGTAGTATTTAATTACATTGAAAAGTATGATATAATGTTAGGTGGAAAAAACTCCAGATATAAAATTGAGTGTATAAAGGCAGTCCAGTTTTTATAAAATATGCATACATTCATTTTTAAAAGCCTGGAAGGATATACCTTAACAGGTTAACGTTGGATATCTCTGAGTAGTAAGATGATACGTAATTTTTAATTATAATTTCCTCTACTTTAAAAAATTTCTACAATCAGCAAATATTGTCTTTATAGCAGGAAGAAATAAAGACGACATCAAAAATATCTGTTGGAAGTTCCCACTGTGGCTCAGTGGGTTAAGAACCTGACTAGTATCCATGAGGATGCAGGTTTGATCCCTGCCCTTGCTCAGTGGGTTAAGAATCTGGCATTGCCACAACTTACAGCATAGGTCATAGGTGGAGCTCAGATCCAGTGCAGCTGTGGCTGTGGTGTAAGCTGGCAGCTGCAACTCCTATTCAACCCCTAGCCTGGGAACTTCCATATGCCATGGGTGTGACCCTTAAAAGAAAAAAAATCTGTTGTCTTGTTGGAGAAAAGAAAGTATGCCATGATGTTGGCATCATTTATTCATTCATCAAACATTCATTGATGCTTACTGTATAAATCAGGCCTAATGCTAGGTCCTGTAGATACAGGCATAAATAATCCAAGTCCTAGTCTGGTTAGGAAGAGGCAAGTACTAAGACAAGGATGCTATAAGGTACTTCTGGAAACATATTCAAAACACTGAAGGAGCAATGAGGAGGTGGGCCAGGCTCCACAGATGAGACCATATTTCTGCTGGATCTTGGAAGCATGAGTAGAAGTTTGATAATTGATGAAAAGGATAGGGAGCCGAGGTGGGGTGTTTCAGCCTAGAGATTTGGAGGTTTTGGAGAATGGGCAGAATGGCTGGAACACAGGTCCAGGCAGGGGACAGTAGATGTGACAGATAGGGCCTGGCACCTGTCAAAGATATTAGGTTTCTTCCTCCCCTCTAAATAAATATTTTCCAAGGACTGTTACCTGGAACTCTGGTCCTATGAAACATTCTGTGACAAAAAGATTTCTTGCTCAAATAGGCTCAGAAACATTGCTTTCCATGAAGACTTTGAGAAGTCCAGTAACAATGAGCAAATAGATAAATGAACAACAATAACCAAAAAACAAAACAAAACAAAGAAAATACCTACACTGACTGTGTTAAAAATATTTAACACGATATTTTCCAAACTTGTTGGATTACAGAACTGTTTCTTTGTGCAACATTTATTAGCCAAAGAAACAAGTACTTTCCAAAAATGTTTTGAGAAATGCTATGGTATGCATGGATAAATTTGAGAGGGAAATGCAGAAAAATTGGAAGTGACTAAAGTATACCTCGAAGTGTCACCCCTCAGGGTTGGTATCTTTATTCACTGCTTCATGTCTCTGCGTACTGCTTTACCCAATTGAGATCATATATAAACTCTGTTCTATAGCCTTTCTGTGTGACCTATATGTCTCTTCCACATGTATTTTCCATAATTTTACTTCACTACACTTCAGTTTGTATATTTCCTTTTGACCTGATTTCCAGTTTACTAATTTTCCATTCAGTTTGGTCTAAGCTACTGTGAAACCCGGGAATAAATTCTTTATTACAATTACTATCTTCTTGATACTAAAATTTCAATTTTATTATTTTTTAGTTTCCAAGGCACTACTGACATTCTCCATCTTATTATTTAATCACAGTTATTTTAAAATTTGGGTCTGATTGCACCATTACCTAGATTTCCTATAGGTCCATTTCTATTGTTTTAAATTTTCTCTCGATTTTGAGCAATTTTTTTTGTTTTTGTTTTTGATTTTTAGGGCCGCACTTGCAGCATATGGAAGTTCCCAGGCTAGGGGTTGAATTGGAGCTAGCAGCTGCCAGCCACAGCCATAGCCACAGCCACAGCCACAGCCACAGGGATAAGAGTCATGTCTACAAACTACACCATAGCTCATGGCAACCCTGGATCCTTAACCCACTGAGTGAGGCCAGGGACTGAACCATATCCTCATGGATACTAGTCAGGTTTGTGCTGAGCCACAATGGGAATGACAAATAAATTTTTATATATTATTTTTGCATGGCAATTTTTGATTAAATTTTAGGTACTGTAAAATTTGTAGAGGCCCTGGTGAGGCTATATTCCTTCAGAATGGATTAACTTTTCTTCTAGTGGGCAGTTTGGGCAGTGAGAAAAATCACCTTAAGGTATTGAGGCACTGAAATGACTCGAAGCTGTGCTTTAGCCTTTTACTTATTGGTATATTTCTGGTTTACCCTTACAGTTCCCCGGGAGTTCCAGATGGAAAGTTTGTGATGTTTGGCAGGTCCCTCCCTCCTCCTTATCCGCCTCCTTGCCCTGCCAATTTTTTTAACCTTTCAATTCCCTGAGCTCATCGTCTTAGTCTCTTAGGGTCCCCTACTTTTCTCACAGAATATCATGAGCATGTCCCCATGACCTGAATATCTCTGCAAATGATTGTATTCTAGCTGATAACCAACCATCCTCCTCTACCTCCTTTTTCTCTTTTCCCCCAAGTAGTGGCATAAGGACCATTTCTGTGCATAAATCATTAACATAACTTTTTTGGGGTTTATTTATTATATATATATTTTTTTTTTTCTCCTGCACAGCATGATGACCCAGTTACACTTACATGTATACATTCTTTTTTCTCACATTACATGTTCCATCATAAGTGACTAGACAGAGCTCCCAGTGCTACACATCAGGATCCCATTGCTAATCCATTCCGAAAGCAACATTCTGCACCTATTTACCCCAAGCTCCCAGTCCCTCCCAGTCCCTCCCCTTCCCCCTTGGCAACCACAAGTCTGTTCTCCAAGTCCATGATTTCCTTCTCCGTTTAAAGTTTCCTTTGTGCCATATATTAGATCCCAGATACAAGTGATATCATATCGTCTTTGTCTTTCTCTTTCTGGTTTACTTGACTCAGGATGAGAGTCTCTAGTTCCTTACATGTTGCTGCAAATGACATTATTTTGTTCTTTTTATGGCCGAGTAGTACTCCATTGTATATATATACCACATCTCCCTAATCCAATCATCTATCATTGGACATTTGGGTTGATTATATGTCTTAGCTATTGTGAATAGTGCTGCAATGAACATGCAGGTGCATGTGTCTCTTTTAAGTAGAGTTTTGTCTGGATATATGCCCAAGAGTGGGATTGCTGGGTCGTATGGTAATTCTATGTACAGTTTTCTAAGGTACCTCCATACTGTCCTCCATAGTGGTTGTACCAGCTTACATTCCCACCAACAGTGCAGGAGGGTTCCCTTTTCTCCACAACCCCTCCAGCATTTGTTATTTGTGGACTTATTAATGATGGCCATTCTCACTGGTGTGAGGTGGTATCTAATGGTAGTTTTTATTTGCATTTCTCTAATAATCAGGGGTGTTGAGCATTGTTTCAAGTGCTTGTTGGCCATCTGTATATCTTCCTTGGAGAAATGTCTATTCAGGTCTCTTGCCCATTTTTCCATTGCGTTGTTGGCTTTTTTTCTGTTGAGTTGTATAAGTCATTTGTGTATTTTAGAGATTAGGCCCTCGTCAGTTGCATCATTTGAAACTATTTTCTCCCATTCTGTAAGTTGTCTTTTTGGTTTCCTTTGCTGTGCAAAAGCTTGTCAGTTTGGTTAAGTCCCTTTGGTTTATTTTTGCTTTTATTCCTGTTGCTTTGGGAGACTGACCTGAGAAAACCTTTGTAAGGTTGATGTCAGAGAATGTTTTGCCTATGTTATGTTCTCTTCCAGGAGTTTGATGGTGTCTTGTCTTATACTTAAGAACTTTTCAAGGACTCAAGGTCAAGAAGCATGCATATAAAGGAGAGCCTATGAAAAAAAATGATTTGGCAGAAGACTGAAACTCTCTATAGCCTGATTCAATTTGGTTTTTGAGATTTCCTCTATTACAAGAATTAGCATCGAGATCTAGAAATAACTGCATCCATGTGAGTTAGTGTGAACATAGAGTATTAGCATCAAATACCTTCAATTGATGTGAAATATTCTTTTATTATGTGGCATGATTCCCTTCAGCTTAAAAGTCTTTATTCTAACTGTAGTATTCGGCTCTATTTGATGCTTCTTGCTCAAAATTTTACCTTTTCCTTGGCTCACTGGCAGACGCTATGGAACTAGATAAGTTCCTTAGTGGAGGTCCACCTAAACCTGGGCAGGTAAACTGAGGTCTCTTCTTGGAGAGGCAGAAAGTGGAAATAGCTCTGAAAAATGGGTTGTCTGAGAAGACAGCCATTGTGTCTACGTATAAATAAAATTTTTTATTACAGAGCAGCTGAATCCTTGGGGTTGGAATAGGGATTTCCTAACATATCCAGCATCGTAGAAAGAAGGGATATATGCGATAGGGGTGAGAAAAGATAAGATGGAAGGAAATTCTAAAGTCCTAGGCCATTAAGCAGTTCATTCCAATTCCATTATTGGGATTCAGTATAGTAAATATTAGCCTTCTATAATGTTAAAACTGATGAATATACACCTGCAACCACCTGCTGGAATGACATCCAACTTAATATCTTAAGGCAGCTTAAACTTAACATGTCCAAAAGGAGACTCATCACCATTCACTTCCAACCTGCTGCCCTAATGGGCTTTAGGTTTCAATAATGGTACAACCCAACAGTCCAAAGGGCCTAATGCCCTACATCCGATTAGTCACCACAAAACCCCATTAATCCTCTCCAATCTGTCCCCATTTTTCCATTCCCACTATACCTGGCCACAAAGCCTAATAACCTCTCGCTTGAACTCTTGGTAGACTCCAACTGGCCTTCTTCCTTCTAGTCTTAAGCCAAACTGGCCACCAATCTTTCAAAAACACTACTCTGACCAATGGCGTGCTGGTAAATATTTAAGTCAGCTCTCTGGTGAAAATAAAGAACTCCAATTTGTTTTGTTTGCCAGTTTCTTTGGTGTAAATACTCCCGCCATGACCGATTTCAAGCTACCAATGTGACATCACTGAGCACAGAGTTGGAAGGAGCTGAGCACCATCAGCTCTCACGAGCCACTAAACTACATCACTCTCTTGAATAATAAATTGCAATGGATACTTGATACCCTCAGGATGTACTATAAACTCTTCAGCCTAGCCTGCAAGAACCTCCATGATCTGGCCCTCATAGTTTCTCCAGGCTCATCTCTCCTTTGCCAACCACCACTCCTATCCAACACACAGCTTGCTCAAACACTCACTTTGTGCTTTAGTTTGTGAGGACAAAGATGGGAAGTGATTTTTCAAGGAGAGCTAAAAGCAAGTAGGGCAGATACACAAATGGAAAGAGGCCAAACGTAGGCTTGCCTTAAGTGAGATCCATCAGTAACTGGAGAGATGGGATAATATGACAAAGTGGGGTCAGAATACCTGGCTCTGAGTCCTAGTGACCTTGCAGTTATTTCTGAGCACTGAGCTCAGTTTTCCCACCTCTAAAATGGGAGTTTGGGTAGGCAACACCTAAGAGCTTTCCAGTTCTGACATTCTTTTTCTATGGAGGCCTAAGTAAAGTTCAGATAAGAATAGCAGAGCAGCTAAGACTTGGGTCCTGGTATTAGCTGACTAGGTACTCACCTAGGGGCCCCAACATAGAGGCCTGAGGTAAGGGTCCAACTTCCCCACTCCTTAGCTCTAGTTTCCCAAAATTTTAAGGTTTCCTTTGGGACACGGGCAGCCCTTCTTTCTCTATCATAATTGCTCCCTCCTTACTGAACTTTCTCTGAGTAATGGTATCCCACACGACTAAAAGTCTCCTGAGGTGCCACTGGGATCTATTTGGCTGCACCCTTAGGGAGTCTTTGATCTCTGATACCCAAGGGTCTCATTAATACACCAACCAAGTATCTCCCAGGGAGCTGCTGAGATGCAGCAGCTTCTGGGGAGAAGCTAAAACCAGGACTCTCTTATAGGCCAGTAGGTGGATATTAGAGCCGCCCAAGGCAGTTGTGGGATCTGGGTGGAGGAGGCATGGGTACTAGGCCTGGGGTCAGGGTGGAAGGATAGGTAAGGAACATGAAGGACAAAGACCAGAAGCCTGCGAAGGGTACTCTCCACAGATTGCTGTCAGCCATAGCTCTGGCACAGTGTCACCTGCAGATGGGTGCAGACGCAGCAGAGTCCGGCGAAGGGAGGTCGTTGGAGAATGACCTCCAAGGAGGCCTTTGAGCACTAACTACTCTGCAGGCATAGTGTTAAGCAACTTTATATGTGCTGTTTCAGCTAACCATCAGGACAACATTTCCAGATAAGCACTAATATTATCACTGGTTTCCGGAAGAGAATGACACACCATTTAGATAACTCTCCCAAGATCACTCTGCTAATTAGCAATGCAGACAGAACTTGGACTCAAATCTGATTCTGGTGCCGTGCTCTTAGTCATTCTTCTATCTTGGATGTAAAGTAATTGGCCCATGGTGAGTGCCTAATGAAAATCATCCCCCACCTAATGACATGCCAAGCGGCACAAACTAAGGCTTGAAGAGAAGCTCATTTGAGGAAGGTAATACAAGGAATATCCACTTGTTCTTGATTTCATTTCTCCCGTTTTTCCATCTAACTTTATTTCATTTCACAAATTGCCAAGAAGAGGATTTTGGTTATCCAGGAGTGGGTAATCCAGGTAGAAGTCATCAAAGAAGACCTTGACAGTAATTTTGAAAGAGAAGGTGACGGAGAAAACTGGCGATTCCCAGTGGACCGGGAATCCATTCTTGCAACAAACTCAGTCTTATATCATTGGCCTGACTTCACTAAAGTCATTAATCTGACATTTATTGGCCCTTACTCATACCCTGTGCTATGAATTGGAGATGGAAAGGTAAGACACGGTTCTCCGTCTTTAAGGAATTCCAGAAACCAGTGCACAGCTATGGGGAATAATATCAGAGCCCAGAGGAAGAAGGGGGGTGGGAACCACAGAATACTTCCATGATTAGGATTTTACCAAGAGGAGAAAAATAGACAAGGGCATTTCAACTGGAGAGTGACTTAATAATAATAGTGATAACTGAAGCTTATTGCTATAGTGTTACATACAACGAAAATATCACTGAGTCTTCGCAAAACCCTTCAAGGCATGTTATTCTCCCAGTTTTAGAGACGACACAGTGGAGGTTTATTGAGGTTAATAACTTTCTCTGGGTTGTACTGTTGGTAAGTGGCAGAGCAGGATTCAAACCAAATTTCCTTTGACTGCAGAGACTCTGCAGCCTCCTGGGTACATACTGCCTCATGGAAAATAGATTTATGAAAGGATCTGGAGTATTCGTAGGATGGAGAATGAGTTGGTTTGTCTTCAGCTGGAGGGAGCAAACCCTTCCTCTAAAGGGCCAGATAGTAAATATTTTAGGTTTTGTGGGACATATATGGTCTCTGCCACAACTTCTCAACTCTTGTGGTAGGCAAAGTAGCCACAGACATAAGTGAATAATTTTTTCCAACCAAAAGCCATTCCTGGCTATCAAGATGTGTGGAAGTACAGGAAATAAAGATAGAATGCCGGGTAAGTAAGAATCAGATTACAGGGAGTTCCCATGGTGGCTCAGTGGTTAACGAATCTGACTGGGAACCACGAGGTTGCAGGTTCGATCCCTGCCCTTGCTCATTGGGTTAAGGATCCGGCGTTGCCATGAGCTGTGGTATGGGTTGCAGACGAGGCTCAGATCCTGTGCTGCTGTGGCTCTGGCATAGGCCAGAGGCTATAGCTGTGATTCGACCCCTAGCCTGGGAACCTTCATATGCCACAGCAGCGGTCCAAGAAAAGGCAGAAAGCCAAAAAAAAAAAAAAAAAAAGAAGAAGAGTCAGATTCCAAAGGGCGTCGAATACCGTGGGAAGGAATTTAGGCATTAGCTCATAGATAAGGGGAGTTTTCAATGGCTTCCAAGCAGGGAAATAGCGTGGTCAGCTCTGCCTTTTCAAAAGTCACTCTGACAGTGTATAGGTTGGGTTGGATGGAAGAAAGGCTAGAACAGGCACGGTCGGGGAAGAAGCTCTTGTTCTTCTTCAGCGAAAATGCTCTTCTGGATGTTTCCTGTCCCCACTCGGCCTTGGACCTTGCATGGTCCTTGGTGTAAATACAGTCGCTAATTAACAACTTCTTAAATTGTTTACATTGTCCCAATTTCATTCTTAGAACACCCTCTCAGAGGAGACAAAAACAACGAATTTTAAACAGGAAAGCATAACAAAGATATAAAGCAGGCTTTATAACAGTGGTCTCCTCAGCTCGTAGCCTGCCATTTTCCTCAGGCTTTTCCTTCTTTCTGGAGGAAGCCTATGTGGGGCCTTCTCAGGAGGCAGGAGAGTAAGCCCCTGATGTGGGTACCCATCGTAGCTCTCAGGGGAGCTCCCTATGTGCAAAAGTAAGAGAGTAGAGACGTCACATTATCTTAAGTTTACGTTACTGTTGACTAATAGTGTATTCCCACTTTCAGGCTTCCTAAGTTTTCATTATTACCACATCTCTTTGTTCTGACTCTAGATTCTGTTATAAGTTTGTGTACATAGTGAGAAATGGCTCCTAAAATCACAGATTCTCTGAATCTTTGTGTCATTGAATTTTGGAGTCATTGAATTTTGGAATTTTATTTTATTTTACTTTATTTTTAATTTTTTTTTCTTTTTGTCCTTTTTAGGTCCGCACCCACGGCATATGGAGGTTCCCAGGCCAGGGGTCTAATCGGAGCTGTAGCTGCCGGCCTACACCACAGCCACAGCATGCCAGATCTGCACCATGTCTGTGACCTACACCACAGCTTATGGCAATGCCGGATCCTTAACCCACTGAGCGAGGCCAGGGATCGAACCCACAACCTCATGGTTCCTAGTCGGATTCGTTTCTACTGAGCCATGACAGGAACTCTGAATTTTGGAATTTTGGAACATTTATGGCAAAAGCGACTTTTAATGTAGGATATTGTAATTTCACATCCAAAGCAGTGATGTTTCCCCTGAGTGATATGGCTTATAGCTTAGGCCTGAAAACATCTAAAAATGGAGAGCTTGCTATTTCTCTCTACAATGCTGTGCAATGTCTACTTTCTCCCCTCTAAAAGAGTTAACATGCGAGTCAGTTTCTCTCTTGCCTAAAGTGGACCTATTTTTCATCTGATGACCTGCTAAACCCTTCAGCAAAAAAGCTGGTGCGAGAAATACATTTCGGACCGGGAGTTTGAGTCCTGGCTCCTCCATTTACTCTGTCTGACCTTGGATGGGTGATTTTATTAAATGAAAGCAGTGGTACTGATCTCAACGAGTCATGGTGATAATTTAATGATAGCATTAATTAAAACATTTTCAGAGAGTACCATTTTATAAATTACTCTTTCTTTGGGATCTGGAAAAGGGGCATATCTAGACATTACTGTTCTGTTGCAAAAGGATTAAGAGAAAAGGACTGGTCTGTCTTATGTTCTACAGCCCAGGCCTCCCAAGGTAGGATTGAGGATTGCGTCTAAATCACACTGAGGATCCATTCCTACCCCCACTCGTCCTACTCAGCTCTGTCCTGCAAGCAACATGGCCATGGAGGAGTCCTTACTCGTTTTTAAGAAAAGCCTCCAGACACACAGGAACTTAATTTCCAGGTGAATATGCCTCTTCTTTTTTTTTTTTTTTTTTTTGAAAAATGCTAGACGCACAGAAGTTTTCTCTGGGTTTCAATTCTTGAGTCTCTGGCAGTATTTATTTAACTATAAATAAATACAGTTGTAGCCACTGCAGGTAGGCCTGGAACAGGGAGGATGAGGGAATAAAAGTTCTAAGAGAAAGATTTCTTTCCCCCTATAAAATTTTCTTTGAAACTCTTCCTGAAAGTTTATGGTCTGTGGGTTTTCAAAGGTACAAAGAGGAAGAAGGCAAAGGAAAGAAGCCAGGGGTTTTGTTTTTTTTCACATTTACCTTGTCCTTGGCAGCACCTATCTGTCTTGACATTTGAAATAATTACTTCAGGAAATACAGAGAGCTCTAGAACTTTTTGGTATTATATATATATATTTTTTTCTTTTTTTTTGTCTTTTTGCCATTTCTTGGGCCACTCCTGCAGCATATGGGAGGTTCCCAGGCTATGGGTCTAATTATAGCTGCCAGCCTACGCCAGAGCCACAGCAACGCGGGATCCGAGCTGCGTCTGTGACCTATACCACAGCTCACGGCAATGCTGGATCCTTAACCCACTGAGCAAGGGCAGGGATCAAACCCACAACCTCATGGTTCCTAGTTGGATTCATTAACCACTGCGCCACGACGGGAATTCCACTTTTTGGTACACTATAAAACATTTTGTATTTATTTAGCCTCTTTACTTTGGTTAATGGGGTGTGTGTGTGTGTGTGTGTGTGTGTGTTTCTTCAAAATAAGATATCTGCTATGTATAATTTCTTCCACAGGGGCTTTGGAATTTTATTAAAGCTAGTTATTTAGACAGACTGAAAATACTTATAGACTCTCTACTAAGTGCCTGGAGTAATGCTAGGCTAATTTGGATAGAATATTCCCTGGGCGTGGAGGTGGATGTCTGGCTTGACTGCATAGTTCTGAGATGCATTCAGTCCCTGCATCTATGGATCTTCCATGAAATTCTCTCACTGCGACTGCAAGGAATTTAGGAGTATGTCCTCTTCTTTCCCCAGAAGGAAGGCCATGCATAGCCGAGGTTGGAAAAATCACAGCTCTGTAACTGAGTTTATCCTCCTAGGCTTCTCTAGAAATCCCAGAACCAACTGGATTCTTTTCTTCCTCTTCCTCTTTCTTTACGTATTTACAGTCCTGGGAAATGGGCTCATTGTCACCCTGATCAGAGTGGATGCACACCTCCACACCCCCATGTACTTCTTCCTCAGCATCCTCTCTCTACTGGATCTCAGCTACGCCACCACCACAGTGCCCCAGATGCTGATCCATCTGGTAAGTGACAGTAAGACCATCTCTTATGTTGGGTGTGTGGTCCAGATGTATGTTTTCCTGGCCTTGGGCATCACTGAGACCTGGATTTTTGCAGCCATGGCTTATGACAGATATGTTGCCATATGCTACCCACTCCACTATGGGGTCAAGATGAGCCAAACCCTGTGTGTACTTTTGGCAGTCAGCTCTGCCTTTTGTGGTATCACCTGTGCCCTTGTCTACACAGTCTTTGCAATGAACCTGCCGTACTGTGGCCCCAATGAGATCAATCACTTCTTTTGTGAAATTCCTGCTGTCTTGAAGTTGGCCTGTGCAGATACAACCCTCAATGACCAAGTGGATTTTATCTTGGGTTTCATCCTGCTCCTGATCCCACTGTCCCTCATTCTGGCCTCATATGTTCGCATCTTTGTGGCTGTTCTAAAGATTCGCTCTACCCAGGGGCGAATCAAGGCCTTCTCCACTTGTGCGTCACATATCACTGTGGTCACCATGTTTTGTATTCCATGCATGGTCATGTACATGAGGCCTGGCTCCGAAGCCTCCCCAGAAGGAGATAAGAAGTTGGCTCTGTTCTACAATGTCATTTCTGCCTTTCTCAACCCCATCATCTATAGTCTTCGGAACAAGGATGTGAAGAGGGCTTTCCTCAAGTTAGTTGGAATGAGTGAAGACGCTCAATGAGCATGGAGTAGGACTGTCTGCAATGCCTGTGACGTCCATATGTTCACTGAAGTCATTGGACCCTCCCTCCCAGGGTAAGGGAGATATCTAGAAAAAACCACTTTTGCATTTAGTTTGGTCACTGGAAAAATTAGGAAAGGACTCAGAAAGAAATACGTCCAAGGCTTAAGGATGTCATTGATTCTCTGTGGCTTTGGAAACATCAACTCACTTCTCTGAAATTTAATTTCTAAATATGTAAAATGTGTTTCATGATATGCCTTGTGCCTAAATGAGAACTATTTTCATTGATAGATTTCCACATGACAGCCACTGTCTAAGTGCTTTATATGTACTTTATTTTAATTCCTACAACAATTCCAGAGGTAGGTATTATTATCCTCTTCATATAGATAAAGAAATAGACGCACAAGATTCCACCCAGCTAGAAAGCAGTACACCCGATATTTGAGCTCAGGTAGCATAACTCCAGAGCCCAGGTTCTTACCTGTTTGTTATATCATGCCATATCTCAATTAGTCAGTCAAGATTTTTGAGGCTCAGCTGAGATAATGGATGGAGTAGTACTGATGAAAATTCAAAACACTTAGAATTATTCTTCTAAGTCACAACTGTCGGGTCAGATCCATGAAGTCAGAGCTCTGTGGGATACTTTAGATCTTCCTTAACCAGTATTTCATTGCCTAGCAAATAGCACATGGAGAGGGATATTAGCTCCTTAATAAATGCTTGCTGAGTGATTTTCCTAGTCTCCCCCACCATATTCCTGCTCTGCAATATCCCCAGTTCTTCTTTCAACTCTTCTTCACTTTCAGGGGTCCCTCTCTTATTTCCATGGTACCTACCCCATTGTGGCTTTCAGCAATCCAGACTTTTACTTACAAAAGTGTCCTGGTTTCCACAATTGACTTACCCTTCAATTTCCTCTGCCACAAGAGAAAACAGAGGGACAGTGGCAAGCCCTGGATTTTAGTCTTAATTTGTTGAGCTCTTGGGAAAACTACCTAATCTTTCTGAAACTCAGGCCCCCTACCTGTCAAATGGAAATTATGATTATATCAGAGTCTGGCTACACCATAAATTATTTTTAAGTTCAAATGCGAACAGGCCTTAAGTAATTATATAAATTATTATTAGATCTTCTATTTTTTGTTTGGGTTTTCTGTTTTTTTCTGATAGAAATCTGCATGAGATGTTTGCATGTTTTGGAGATCAATCCCCTGTTGGTTGCTTTGTTTGCAAAGTTTTTTCTTCCATTCTGTGGGTTGTCTTTTTCTTTTATGGTTTCCTTTGCTGTGCAGAGGCTTTTACGTTTAATTAGGTCCCATTTGATTATTTTTGTTTTTATTTTCATTACTCTAGGAGGTGGATCCAAAACAATATTGCAGTGATTTATGTCAAAGAGTGTTCTATCTATGTTTTCCTCTAGGAGTTTTATAGTACCCAGCTTTATGTTTAGGTCTTTAGTCAATTTTGAGTTTATTTTTGTATATGGTGTTACAGAATGTTCTAATTTCATTTTTTACATGTGGTCATCCAGTTTCCCACTTGTTGAAGAGACTTTTTCCCATTGTATATTCTTGCCTTCTTTGTCATGGTTTAGTTGACCATAGGTGCATGGATTTATCTCTGAGCTTTTTATCCTGTTCCACTGATCTACATTTCTGTATTTTGGTTTTTTTTTTTTGGTGCCAGTGCCACTCTGTTTTGATGACTGTAGCTTTGTAGTATAGCCTGAAGTCTGGGAGCCTGATTCCTCTATTTCCATTTTTCTTTTTTAAGATTGATTTGGCTATTTGAGGCCTTTTGTGTTTCCATACAAATTTTAAAATTCAGACAGGTGGCCAAAAAGCACATGAAAACATGCTCAACATCTCTAATTATTAGAGAAGTGTAAATCAATACTACAGTGAGGTATCACCTCTTATTGGTGACAATGGCCATCATCAAAAAGTCTACAAAAAATAAATGCTTAAATGCTGGAAGGGTGTGGAGAAAAGGAAACTCTCCTATACTATTGATGGAATGTAAATTGGTACAACCACTAAGGAAAATAATATGGAGATTCCTCAAAAACTAAAAATAGAACTACCATATGATCCAGCAATCGCACTCCTAGGCATATATTTAGATAAAACCATAATCCAAAAATATACATGCACCCCAATTTTCATTGTAGCTCTATTTACAATAGCCAAAACATGGAAACAACCTAAATGTCCTTTGACAGAAGATTGGATAAAGAAGATATGGTACATATATACACAATGGAATACTACTCAGTCATAAAGAAGCATGAAATAATGCCGATTGAAGCAATATGGATGGACCTAAAGATGATCATATTTAGTGAAGTAAACCAGTCAGAGAAAGACAAATATCATATGATAGCACTTATATGTGGAATCTAATAAAAATTATACAAAATAACTTGTTTATAGGACAGAAACAGATGCAAAGATTTCAAAGTCAAATTTAGCATTACCAAAAGGGAAACTGAGGTGGGGGATAAATTGGAAGGATGATGTTGGCACATGCACACTACCTATATATAGGGTAGATAACTAACAGGGACCTACTGTATAGCACAGGGAGGTTTATTCAATGTTCTGTAATAATCTATATGGGGAAAATAATAGATATATGTGTATGTATAACTGATTCACTTTGCTATAAAGCTAAAGCTAATACAACATTATAAATCAACTATACCCCAATAAAATTAAAAAATCATTAGATAGTCATTGCCTTCAAAGCCAGATGTCTTAGAAAATATTCATTAAGTTATTAACACTAGTCTGTACTTATTAATTACAAATGTTAAGATCAGGCTTATTATGAGGTCAAGATATATGGGTCAGATACTCATGATGGTAATTTAATGCATACAAAGAGAGCCATAACTTCAACACACACACACACACACACACACACACACACACACAATCACATCAGCTGTCACATTAACCAGGACCTAAACTAGTGCAATCAAAGTAAATCAAATTTCCATCCACTCTGGATTCAGACAAATATTAAATTACAAAAGGCCACACACGATGAGTCTTTTAAATTCTCTACCTACATGTCTCTCTTACCAAAATATTACAATTACTCTTTGCTGCTTGGAAACAAGTTTTATTTGTAAACTAAGAATCATCTGAATATTAAGAAAACCCTAAAGACTACTTAATGCTAAGAGAGCTCTTTTCTCATTAGCAACTTTCTCCAGAAAATAATTTAGGGGAATTTCCAGTCTAGAGAATTCTTAACAATCCCCAAGCATTAAAGGAATTTGACGTTTAAGAGTGACGTGGATGGTAATGTGAGAAGGGAAGAGTCTGCAGTCCCAGGGATTCCTGAATGAAGGCCACAACCTCTAAGGAGAGAAGCCCTGGGGGAAAAGGAGAAAAAAATGGAATTGTCAGTAAGACATTCTGATTGTATGTCCTGGGGGACTTGTTAGGAAAGCTGCTCCAGGACCATTTGAGGGGGCATTGAAGTTCAGCTGCTAAAATAAATGGGCCTTCCTTCCTAGAGCTCTCAGAGCAGGCCCACCCAACTTCCCCACCTCCCAACACAGTCCCTTACCTTGACCCATCCAGAGTCTTTGCATAGGCTACCATACATGGAGGGCCCTCTTCTCCTTCTTGCCTGCCTCCTTACTTGTTCATTAGGACCTTGCATGGGTCTCTTCTCAGAAAGTCTTCTAACTACTTTCAGCCTAGATGAAAGTTTCTTTCTACTCCTGGAACTCTCAGCACCACCAGCTAAGCACTCAACTCCAACCTCAGAAACACATAGGCTGAAAGAGATCTTAAAGGACCCAACCCTCATCTTGTCCCCTTGAGTCCCTTTGACAATAAAATCTGTTAACATGCATTCAGATATGGTTGTGTAAAGCTATTTCAAGTGCATTTGGCTAGGAATATAATATAATCATCTTTCTAAAATTAGTGTAAGATCTGTTTACTAAAACCTATAAGACTTTAATGAAAGTAATTGAAGAAGACACAAAAAATAGAAAAAATTCCATATTCATGAATCAGAAGAATTTATATTGTTAAAATATCCATACTACCCAAAACCATATGTAGGTTGAATGCAATCTCCATCAAAATTCCAAAGGAATTTTTCACAATAATAGGAAAAAAAATCCTAAAATTTTTATAGAACCACTAAAGCCCTGAATAGGAAAACAATCCTGAGAAGAAAAACAAAGATGGCATCACATTTCATGATATAAAACTATACTACAAAGCTATAGTAATAAAAACAATATGGTACTAGCATAAAAATAGATACATAGACCAATGGAACAGAATCAAGACACCAGAAATAAACCCTTGCATATATGGTCAACTAATATTTGACAAGGGAGCCAAGAAATACTTAAAGGGGAAGAATTGTCTCTTCAAAACATAATACTGGAAACCCTGGATAATCACATGCAGAAGAATGAAAGTGAAACCCTATTTTACATTAGTGACAAAATTAACCTGAAATACATTAAAGGCAAATTTATTACCATTATAATATTATTTATATATATTTATAATACATATAATTTACATATAAATTATACATAATATATAATTACATATTATATTATCTATAATTAATATGATTATATGTTTATTATATAATTACATATATAAATTATAATTTATACAATATAATTTATGTAAGTATTATTTATATATATTTATAATATATTTATCACCTTTATGAAACCATAAAATCCTAGAAGAAAACATAAGAGGTAAGCTCCTTGATATTGGTCTTGACAATGGTTTTTTTTTAACGGGTCACCAAAAGCACACGCAACAAAGGGAAAAATAAACAAGTGGGACTATAATCAAACTAAAAATCTCCTTTACAGCAAAGGAAACAACAAAATGAAAAGGCAACCTGCAAAATGGGAGAAAATATTTGGAAATCATGTATCTTGTAAGGGGTTACTATCCAAAAAATAAATGTAAACTTGCAACTTAATAGCAAAAAAAAAAAAACACCCCAAAACAAACAGTCCAATTTTAAGATGAGCAAAAGAACTGAATATACATTTTTCTAGTGAGGATACACAAATAACAAACGAGTGCCTGAAAGATACTCAACTTTACTAATTAACAGAGAAATGAAAGTCAAAACCAGGTGAGATGTCACCTCACAACAGTTAGAATGGCTGTTATCAAAAAGACAAGAAATAGCAAGTGCTGGCAAGGTTGTGGGAAAAAAGGGAGCCCTTGTGTATTGTTAATGGGAATATAAATTGGTACCACCCACTATGGAAAACCATGTGGAGGCTCCTAAAAAAAGTTTTTAGAAACTACATATGATCTAGCAATTCTACTTCTGGGAATATATCCAAAGGAAATGGAATTAGGCACTTAAAGAGGTTTCTTCATTACCATGTTCACTGCAGCATTATTCATAATAGCCAAGACACAGGAACAACATAAATGCCCATCAGTAGATGGATGGATAAAGAAGTTATGTATATACAGTGAGAGAAAGGAATGCAAGGATACTAGCATCCTATTGTGTATGTGCTATACACAATGGAACATTATTCAGCCATAAAAAAGAAGGAAATCTTGCCATCTACAACAGCATGGATAGACTTTGAGGGAATATACTAAATGAAGTAAGTCAGACGGAGAATGACAAATACTGTATAATCTCACGTATATGTGAAATCTGAAGAAGTGGAACTCGTAGAAACAGAGGATAGAATGGTGGTTGCTAGGGTCTGGTGGTCACAAGAAGAGGAGAGAGGTTCGTCAAAAGGTACACAGTTCTGATCATAAAACACATAAGTTCTGGGGATGCAATCCACAGCCTGGCAATTGTAGTTAACACCTGCAAGCTGCTGAAAGAGTGGGTCTTAAATGTTTTATACACACACACACACACACACACACACATAATTATGGGAATTGACAGAGGTAATAACTAATCTGCACAATTACTTGTACGATTACAGCTTCATTTTATTGCTGAGGAAACCAGGGTACAGGGAGGCTGGTATCTTGTCTTATACTATACCGTTAGTAAGTGGCAGAACCAGGATTTGATCTCACATCTTCTAACAGTTCAGGGCTTTGCTCTTACATGGAATAATTATCATTTGTTCCATCCTGAGCCAGGTTACATGAAGGCTCTCACGGTTGTTTGGGGGGCATATGCCTTTCTCTGCAGGGAGTCACAGTCTTTTGGGGCCCCAAGATGCCAGGACACAAGGCAGGCCAGTACCCAGGAAGGCATGAAGGAGAGGGTGGAACAAGGTTCTGGGGACTGAGAGTAGAGCAGAGCCTTCCCCTGCATTCCCTTCCTCCTAAAAACCCGCTAGTTCCTTAAGGTCCATGGAAACCTTCGCTGACCTGCCTGCCCAGGCCTCCTCCCTTGCCCTTCTCAATCCATGCACTTTTTCTAGTTGCTGTTCAGCATCTGTCCCCTTGGACTGTGAAGTGGGGCAGGGGGAGAGCTGTGGGGAGCAGTGGGGTTGGGAAGAGAGGATCGGAGACCTTGGTATGTAGGCCTTGTATGCCAGGCTGGGAAGTGAGATATGTGCTTGGAGCTTGGGAGGCTGCTGTGGGACCTGGAGACTCCCCCACGATGGAGGCTTATTAGGAAGCTGCCTGATTTGTCCTCCCTGAGGATCAGGAGTAGAAAGCTAAAAGAAGA